>NC_044041.1:191110353-191421007 GCF_901765095.1 Microcaecilia unicolor
TCTTGTCCTTCAGCAGCAGGATTGACCTTACTATTGAGCAACAAAATTCTCCGGGCCTCCAAGGGGGGCCCGGCGCCGCAGTCCCCTCCACCCACCCCCCTCTGTCACCACCATCATAGCGCCTCACCTCTACCTCAGCTCCGTGTGAAAGAAGCGCAGCAGCGTTGGCAGTCTGCAGATCAACTCCCTTCGGACCTCCATCCCGTGTCCCGCCCTCGTCTGATGTAACTTGCGTGAGGGCGGGACGCAGGGAGGGAGGCCCAAAGGGGAGGTCGAGGTGATGGCGCTATGAATTTGAATTCAGGGGGGCCTGGCCAGGTGGTGGACGGAGGGGGGCGGTGACAACAACCTCAGGTGGGGGCGGCGGGGGCGAGGCCCCGGGGGCAGCCTTGCACCGGGCAGTACCAGTCTCTCGGCGGCCCTGGTTATGGGATCGGTGTGCGTTATCCAAGTGTTAAAATACTGCAGCAGGACATGTTTATCCACTCCTGCCCTAGCTGAGATAATATTTAACCATCTCTCTGACCTCATGTGCAACTTTCTTTAAATTAGTCACCTACTTTCTAACTCTTCTTACTCTCTTTCCTATCTATATGTTCCATCTTTGCTTTACCCTTCACTAGCAATTAAAATGTTCTATTACGTATTGCGTTGACATTGTACATAGTATCCCATGCCATACTTTGTATTGTTATTTGAATATTTCTACTTCTGTAATTGCCTATTGCTCATGTTTGATCTATTCTTACTGTACACTGCCTTCAGTGAATTCCTTCAAAAAGACAATAAATAAATCCTAATAAATCAATAAAAATAGATTTTCCTTTTTAGCGCAGGGGCATGTTTGGAGGCAGAGAGTAGGTGTCCCTTGCACTAATTGAGTAGCGCAGATACATTGCTGCCTGCTGCCCAATTATTGCGGGGTTAGTGCGTGAGCCCTTGCCACCTAGAAAATAGGTGACGGGAAGGGGCTCTCCCACTAATGGCCAAGCGTTAATTGGGAAATTAGCACATGGCCATCAATGGAGAAATAGAAATTGCGGTCATTTTACAGCTGCACTAAATGTGGCCTCAGCACATAGGAAAGCTCCTCGCTACTGTTACCACAGGCCCACGTTTTAGCGCAGCTTAGTAAAAGGGCCCCTAAATTTTGCAGTAAACATCTCATCCAAGTCAGTATAAGAGGCTGATCCAGTCCTGGTTTTGTCTTACAGTATGCACGGAGCCCTAGTTCTTATTTTCCTAGGGCACTGCAGAGTCCTTTTACAAAGCCATGGTGGCCTGTGGTAGTGTAGGTACATCTTTTAGGGGCGCGCTAGGCCAGGGGTAGGCAACTCCGGTCCTCAAGAGCCGCAGGCAGGTCAGGTTTTCAGGATATCCACAATGAATATGCAGGAGATAGATTTGCATACCATGGAGGCAGTGTATGCAAATCAAGTTCATGCATATTCATTGTGGATATCCTGAAAACCTGACCTGCCTGTGGCTCTCGAGGACCGGAGTTGCCTACCCCTGCACTAGGCTATTTTCTTCCGCAGCTGGGAAAAGGGCTATTTTTTAATGGGCCTGAGCTAATATCAGAATTAGCTCCTGCCTAGTGCTATGGGCTCACACACTAACCACGCGGTAAACCGTGCAGCGTGCGCCAGTGTGGGCAAACTGCCGGTTACTGCCGGGAGCATCCCCGCAGTAGAAAATTATTTTCTACCATGGGTTCAGCATGCGTCAAAATCAGAATTACCACCCGGCACCTGCACTGCCCTAGCAGCAGTTCTGATTGGATCAGGGGCGTAGCTACGAGGGGCCACGGGGGCCTGGGCCCCTGCAAATTTCATCAGAGTGCACAGGAGGAGCAAGAAGAAAGAAGAGCAGGGGGCAGGCAGCGAACGCGGCTGCGTCGGAGACCGCGCTGAAGAAGGCTTCGGCTGGCGGGGGTTTGTTTGTGAGGGGAAGCAGTGAGGAGGTGAGGCATGGCGAGGCATGGCGGTGGGGGGGGGGGCAGCGGGGCGGCACTCAAAATGTGCCCCCAACCTCGGGCTCTGGCCCCGTCCCACTGTGAGGTCTGGCTACGCCCCTGGATTGGGTGCATGCTGCTCACACGTTAGCCCTTCCACGCCTTTTGGTCCCTGCACGCAATAAACCAGAAGCCAAAAGAAGCAGGAGGAAACTGCAGGGTTTAAAAAATAAATCCAAGTCATTTAAAGAAACAATATTAATGTTTTTGAACTTTAACCTCTCCTTCAACCTAACAGTGAATTTCCCGTTATCTTTATTATCCATGCAGACTCCTATTTTTATTTATTTATTTACTTATCTATTCATTATCTTTTCTGAAAAAAATATGCTTTTTCAACATAGCTTGGAATGCTCATTTTTTTTTTAAAAAGAGGCTTGTCTTATCACATGTCCACATGCTAAAGTGCAGTTGTGTCGATTTCTGATTACTTAATTCATATTGATATGCAACTGTACAATCTCAGTAAAAATGGTTTGACCCCAAAAAACAAGAAACAACCAGGCTGTGTTCCAACCCTACTACTGCTTAGCACATTTCCCCGTGGCCACTCCCACATTCCAAATATATATAAACCGACTCGCAGCCTCCATTCTCGTGGCAGAAATAACTCCCCAGACTTTGCCCTCCATTAGAACAGTGCTTCCCACCTCTTCTACAGTCATGCCCAGCAAAACCGTGCTACCCACTGAGGAGGAGGCGTTGCCAGGCCGCTCTGAGAAGCTGGTAGTAGCAGGTACAGTAGTGTGGTCCTGGGATTGCTCAGACTGGTTTATTTTCTTCTTCCAGGTTAAGCTTTTTTTTTTTTTTTTTAGCCCTTTTTCAAACATTTTTGGTCAGTCTCATGAGCAAAGCCAAAATGGGTCAGAATAACGGCTTTCCTTTAAGTGACACAGGCAACTTTTCTAAGTCTGGCATTTAAAATATGTAAGTTCACAGGCTCTTTAGTATGTCAAATCTTTATCGTATACATTTCATTGCAGGGATGTGGGCACTTTTAATTCAAGAGTCCTGGGCTGGGAGCTGGTTTAATGATAAAGCTAGGAGTTTGTTTGTCTCCCCCCTGTCTTATTTTCTCGTTCCTTTCACCCAGGAAGGTGACGGTACTCACCACTAGCCAGAGTTGCCAAGGGTCTGCAAATTTACAGATAATCAGTAAAAAAAAAACCATGCAGAAAAAATGCCCTGTCAATAAAGTTGCTACCAGCAATGGTGCTCCTCTGTCCAGTGCCCTGGGCTAACCTACTAGGGATTTGGGGAGGGGGGGAGGGGGCTATCCCTTGGTTGCTAAAGGGAGAGGGGGAAGAGGAATGCCAGCACAGTAAGTCCAGCCATGCACAAAAAGGAATGGTACAACCAATGGTGTAGCAAGGGGGGGTGGGAGGGGCGGTCCGCCCCGGGTGTCAGCTCAGGGGGGGGGGGTGCTCCCTGCCAGCTCCCCCCCCTCGGCGAATCGACCCCCCCGACCAGCTCCAGCACCCTACCTTTAAAAAGAATATCGGGAGGCGAGGCGCAGCGCCTCGCGCCTGCCCTGCACGTAAAAGAAATGTGGACCGTCGGGTCTTCCCTCGCTCTGTCTGTCCCGCCCTCCGCTGACGCAACTTCCTATTTCTGCAACGGCGGGACAGACAGAGCGAGAGAAGGCCCAACGGTCCACATTTCTTTTACGTGCAGGGCAGGCGCGAGGTGCTGCGCCTCGCCTCCCGATATTCTTTTTAAAGGTAGGGTGCGGGAGCTGGTGGGGGGGGGGTGTCATCGTGCTGCACCCGGGGGGGGGGAGGGTGCAATGGTGAACCGCCCCGCCCCGGGTGGCAGTCCCCCTGCTACGCCACTGGGTACAACCTGTGTCTCTAAAATCTGTAAAGGAAAAAAAGTTCGGTTGTCAATGCAAAATCAGGCAGGTTGTCAGTAATAGAACATTTTAATGGGCTAACAATTCTGCCATTGGTATGAAGTAGGTTCTGAGAAATGTATTTATTTATTATGATTTATTTACCGCCTTTTTGAAGGAATTCACTCAAGGCGGTGCACAGCAAGAATAAGTCAAACATAAGCAAAAGGGCAACAAAAATGATAAAGGGGATGAGACGACTTCCCTATGAGGAAAGGCTAAAGCGGCTGGGGCTCTTCAGCTTGGAGAAAAGGCGGCTGAGGGGAGATATGATAGAGGTCTATAAAATAATGAGTAGAGTTGAACGGGTAGATGTGAAGCGTCTATTCACGCTTTCCAAAAATACTAGGACTAGGGGGCAGGCGATGAAGCTACAATGTAGTACATTTAAAACGAATCGGAGAAACTTTTTCTTCACTCAATGTGTAACTAAACTCTGGAATTCGTTGCCAGAAAATGTGGTAAAGGTGGTTAGCTTAGCGGAGTTTAAAAAAAGGTTTGGACGGCTTCCTAAAGGAAAAGTCCATAGACCATTATTAACTGGATTTGGGGAAAATCCACTATTTCTGGGATAAGCAGTATAAAATGTTTTGTACTTTTTTGGGATCTTGCCAGGTATTTGTGACCTGGATTGGCCACTGTTGGAAACAGGATGCTGGGCTTGATGGATCTTTGGTCTCTCCCAGCATGGCAATACTTTATGTAATAGACAGTAAAAATGATTCAAATTACAATACAAGGTATGGCATAGTTTGCTACATGACAGTGTCAACACAATACATAATAAAACACTGTAATAGACAGCCTACGATGTGAGCCAGTGGCGTTCCTAGCCCGGATTGCACCCGGGGTCGATCGCCGATGCACCCCCCCCGGGTGCAGCGTGCCCCCCCTGCAAAATGACACCCCCCCCGGGTGTACGCCGTTGGTGGGGGTGCCGCGGCACGCGCCTGTCGGCTCCGAGTTCATTAACTTTGCTCGTTCGCTGCAGCTCCCTCTGCCCCGGAACAGGAAGTAACCTGCTCCGGGGCAGAGGGAGCTGCAGCAAACGAGCGAAGTTAGAGAACTCAGAGCCGACAGGCGTGCGCCGCGGCACCCCCCAGCGGCGTGCACCCGGGGCGGACCGCCCCCACCGCCTCCCCCTTGGTACACCACTGATGTGAGTAATTGGGGGTTGTTTACTAAAGAATGTATCACGTTCAAAATCTGCACCCTGATTCATAAAATTATCAACGGCAAAGTCCCGGGATACATGACAGACCTCATAGACCTGCCAACCAGAAACACAACAGGTTCAACACGAACATACCTAAACCTCCACTACCCAAGCTACAAAGGACTCAAATGCAAATCAACTTATGCATCCAACTTTTCCTATATAGGCACACAACTCTGGAACGCATTACCAAACGCAGTGAAAACAACGTTTGACCACCTAAACTTCCGGAAATCACTAAAAACTTACCTGTTCAAAAAGGCATATCCTACCGACCCAACTTAAATGCCCGAACCCTGCAACACAACGGATCCAAAGCTTGTACTGGACATTATTTAACCTGTTCTGGGGCAGAGGGAGCATAAAAACGAAGAGCCGGCAGGTGCGCGGCACCCCCCCCCCCCCAGCGGCGTGTACCCGGGGCGGACCGCCCCCCCCCTTGGTACGCCACTGGCCTTACGGTACTATGAAAGCCACATTGAGCCTGCAAATAGGTGGGAAAATGTGGGATACAAATGTAACAAATAAATCAAATAAATAAAGCTTAGCTCAAGGTATCTGCAGCAGGGCCCATAGGAATAAAATGGGCCCCGCTGCAGATAACTTGAGCTGAGCTTTAGTAAACAGGAGGGATAGATAGGTATGAGGAGTCAGCAAATAAGGGCACTAATTTCAAGAAAGTTGCACAAGAGGTCAGGGAGGTGCTTAAATATTATCTCAGCGAGGGTAGGAATGGATAAACACATCCTGCTGGTATGACCTTGGTGACTCTGAAGGTACATGTACTAGTCAATTCTTTAGAGATTCAGTTAGAAGTGCAACGTAATCGTATCAAGGGCCCCTTTTATTTCATTGCGAAGGAGATGTTTTATGTTTGAAGTGCTGGAAAAGCTCCTCTAACTGAGTCACTGTCACCAGCGTGGAGCTGAGTAAATCGTGAAGGCAATGTGGTGCTGATTTATGCCGGAAATTGCTGCATGTCAGGCAAGAATGCAGCAGGAAGTGGAGGTGTAAGCAGCGGCGTACCACGGGCGGGTCGGTCCACCCCGGGTGCACGCTGCTGGAGGGGTACAGAGAGCAGCCGTGCGCCTGTCGGCTCCGCTGGTTGCCTCCTCCCTCTGCCTCGTAACAGGTTACTTCCTGTTATGGGGCAGAGGGAGCAGGGAGCCAGCGGAGCCGAGAGCCGCGCGGCTGCTCCCAGCAGCTAAGAAGGCACCCCGGGGGGGGGGGGGGGGGGGGGGGGTGCGCATCGGCGATCCACTCCGGGTGGCAGCCGACCTAGGATCATCACTGGGTGTAAGGAAGTCTAGGGTTTATAGCAGCAGGTCTTAGAGGTGGGGAAGCCAGGGTTCAAATCCTGCTGTTTCCACACATAACACCTTGGGTATGTAACTCGCTTCTAATGCCTCAGGTACGATTTTTTTAGGGGGTCTTTTACTAAAGGTTTGCTTGAGTTATCTGCAGCAGGTCCCATTTTGTTCCTATGGGCCCTGCTGCAGATAACTCGAGCTAACCTTTAGTAAAAGACCTCCTTAGATTCAAGTTTGAAAAGCATTTGAATGCTGAGATGCTGTGCAGTAGGGGCTGTACTCAGGGCCGCCGAGAGACTGGGCCAGGCCCGAGACAAGGCCGCCCCTGGGCCCCCCCACCTGAGGTCACTGGGCCCCCCTCCACCGGGCCAGGCCCTCTCTCCACCCCCGGGCCCTCTGCACTGACCTTAAGCGCCTCACCTTCGAAAGCGCAGCAAGCAGCGGCAGACCACTCCTTCCTTCCGTGTCCCGCTCTTGCGGAAGTTAGGTCAGGCGAGGGCGGGACACGGAAGGAAGGAGTGGTCTGCCGCTGCTTGCTGCGCTTTCGAAGGTGAGGAGACGCTTAAGTTCAATGCCAGTGAGCAACAGAGGGCGGGTGGGCTGGACTGCGGCAGCGGCGGCGGTGCCGGGCCCCCCCCTGGAGGCCCGGGCCCGGGGAATTTTGTCCCCTCTGTTCCCCCCTCTCGGCGGCCTTGGCTGTACTAAAGGGGGAATTGGGGTACTATTGGGTTTCTAGGTCTATTAGCAGGAAGGTTTGGATTCTTTTTTAAATGAAATTTGTTTTATGTTGTGTTTATGATTTTACTATGGCATTTGTTATATGGCAGACCATTGAGAAAAGTAATGGATGGGCAGTTTTATAAATGTTTTAAATAAATACATTTAATAAAATGTAAAAAGGACAATATTTAATTTATTTATTAGGATTTATTTATCGCCTTTTTGAAGGAATTCACTCAAGGCGGTGTACAGTAAGAATAGATCAAACATGGGCAATAGGCAATTACAGCAGTAAAAAATATTCAACTAACAATACAAAGTATGGCATAGTAGACTACTTACAATGTCAACACAATCTATATATATAAAACTCACCCTCAACGTTCTATTTGCACTGACGTCACTGAAGCCAGGTTCGTAAGTTCGAAGCTCTGAAGCCACAGAAAATCACAGTCTGTGGGCCCCGCCCTCGCGTCAAACGTTATGATGTTGAGGGCGGAGCACATTCTCAGCTCCAACATTGTACTGCACTGTACCTCTGCTCTGCCCTCGCGTCAAAACGCGATGACGTCGAGGGCGGAGCACACGGGGGGTGTGCCAAAAGGGCCGGGGTCACACATTCGCACGGAGGCTGCAGGGGGGCCGGCGACACACGGAGATACAAAGGGACGGAGGGGAGCCTTGCTAGCGCCCGTTTCATTGCGATTTGAAACGGGCCTTCCTTACTAGTACGTAATAAAATGTTTTAATTGACAGCGAAGGGTGTAAGCAAAGATGGAACATATAGGGGTATGTTTACTAAGGTGCATTAGCATTTTTAACGTGCCTGTAAATTTAAGGCGCATTAAATGCTAATGCACCTATACACTTCTATGGGCGCATTAGCGTTTAATACGCATACACCATTTACGCATGTTAAAAATGCTAACACACCCCAGGGGCGTAGCTACGTGGGGCCAAGGGGGCCCGGGCCCCCGTAGATTTGGCCCTGGACCCCCTTGCCGACGACCCTGTTGACCTCCTCTCCCGCTGCTAACCTGCCGTCGCCATCGCCTACCTTTGCTGGTTCTGTTTCTGTGAGTCTGACGTCCTGCACGTACAACGTGCAGGACGTCAGACACAGAAACAGAACAAAGGAAGAAGAGGATCTCGGCTGGCGGGGATTGGGGCAAAGGTAGGCGTCGGCAATGGCGGGGGAGGCGGTCGAGAGGGGCGTCGGCAGGGGGGATCAGAGTTGTTGGTGGTGATGGCAGCGGCAGGAGGTTGGCAATGGCGGGGGGTGGGGCTAAAATGTGCCCCCTCACCTCACGCTCTGGACCCCCCCTCCCGCCAATGTCTGACTACGCCCCTGATGCACCCATAGCGCCACTTAGTAAACCTAGCCGATAGATAGGAAAGAGAGTAAGAAGAGTTAAAAAGTAAGGTGACTAATTTAAAGAAAGGTGCACATGAGGTCAGAGAGATGGTTAAATATTATCTCAGCTAGGGTAGGAGTGGGTAAACATGTCCTGTGGCAGTATGTGCAGCCCGTGTCACTCCTTGTGTGTGTGAGTGAGACCAACAAGTTAGTTACTTCTTCCGTTAAAGGCTTGGTTGAAACGCCAAGCTGTCACCTGCTTCCTGAAGTAGAGGTAGTCTTGTGTTAAGCGGAGCCTTTCAGGCATTGCATTCCAGAAAGTGGAATGTAGAGGTACTGTAATATGTACTGTTACTTGCCTTGGAAAAGTGAGTAAACCAACACTTTGAGTCTGTCTTTCTGCAATGTTTTTAAAACTCAGGTAACATCATTGCCGACAGCAAGACTTGATATACTGCATTTCTGTGGTTTTTGCAACTACTTTCAAAGCGGTTTACATAGTATATACAGGTATTTATTTGTACCTGGGGCAATGGAGGGTTAAGTGAGTTGCCCAGAGTCACAAGGAGCTACAGTGGGAATCGAACCCAGTTTCCCAGAATCAGAGTCCGCTGCACTAACCACTAGGCTACTCCTCCACTAGCAACATTCCATGTAGAAGCCTGCCCTTGCAGATCAGCAACGCAGCCGCGCAGGTTTCTGTGAGTCTGACGTCCTGCATGTATGTGCAGGACGTCAGACTCACAGAAACAGAAGTCTGCGTGGCTGCATTGCTGATCTGCAAGGGCAGGCTTCTACATGGAATGTTGCTAGTGGAATAGCAACATTCCATGTAGAATCTCAAATAGAGAAAAGGAACTGGGACTTGATATACCGCCTTTCTGAGGTTTTTGCAACTACATTCAAAGAGGTTTACATATATTCAGGTACTTATTTGTACCTGGGTCAATGCAGGGTTAAGTGACTTGCCCAGAGTCACAAGGAGCTGCAGTGGGAACAAACCCAGTTCCCCCAGCATCATGGTCTGCTGCACTAACCACTAGACCTACTCCTAGTGGACTGCTCCTTGCTCCACCTTGAATGTTCAGAAGGATCATCCTCTCTTGTCTCAGGTAACAAAAGGCCGGCTTCTCAATGGCACTGGTGAGGCTTTGGACCAGCATCCTAACTGTTGTGATTGGGTACCTAAGTTCAGCTGTGATGTTTAATCCCTTATGTTGTATGGGGGGGGGGGGGGGGGGGGGCAGCAGACTTCCCTACCTTGATCTGTGGCAGAAGCACACAAGCCAAAGAAACATCAGCGAAGCATTTTGTGAAAAAGGCAGCTTTGCGCTGAAGTTGACTCAAGGACTTTGGGTATAGAACAGGAGCCTGAATGCTGCAGAAACACCTAAGTGAAGAGGAAGGCAGGCATGGAACTAAGCTGTCCTGCAGAGATGCACAGCTGGATGTCAAAGTGGGCATGAATTGGTGCAGCCTTGCCACTAAAAGCCAGACTTGTCACCTGTCCTAGCTGGATAACAACAAGGCAGGTCAATGTACACCTGGGAGCATGAATTAGAGCTGTCCTGTCACTTAAGGATGAACTGTCCACATGACCTAGCTACATAACAACATGGCAGGTCAGTATGCATCTTCAGGAGACACAACCACCCAGTTGGAAAGGAACGGTGGCTGGTGTATACAATAGTGTCAGATGGTTAATAATACAGCTGCAGCCTTGCAAGTCTCCACATTTCTTGTGTCAAGTGTGCTGCTTTGCAGAGCTTGTATGTATTAAGAAAGAGGTGATGTGCTGAGTGGGTGTACCGCCTGCCCATGTGAGTAAACATTGTGCTATGCAGAGAAAAACTTATTGGATGTGCCTTCTTTCCATACAGTTAGCTCATATGATTTACAGGCAGTACTTTTCAAGTAGCAGGTCCATAGTTTTGGAATACACTTCCAATTGAACGGAGCAAGACAGAACAGCTGATTTTAGGCCAGATGCACAAAGCTTACCATGCCAGCAACGTGCAATCTTGACCGGTTCAGCGAGCACGGTATTCAATGAGAAATGCACAAAAGAGTTCTGCATGCTTTTTACTATTCATGGTAGCAGCCAATGGGAATCCTATGCAAATGTATTACAGTGAGCTCATTTGTATTCCAATGCGCATTCCAAGCAATATATATAGCTGTTTCCGAGCGGTGCACAGAAAGAAGCGTCCACCCTTAACAAGAGAAATTTTACAGGAGGTCAGGAGCTGTCGTAGCATGACTGTGGCTTCCCGGGGGGAGCAGCCTGATGTTGTGTTTGCACATGTGTGTTGAAGAAGTTGTCTTGGAACAAAAGGAAAAGGCTGTAGCATCTTGGGGGACGTCCATGGCACCCGTGTGGCTTTCATACACAGCTTTTACATATGGCCTTCATACACAGCTTTTACATATGGCCTTCATACACACACATATAACCAATAAAGCCCCTGGGGCATGAAAGTTGCAGTGAAACAGAAATCCTTGAAGAGATTGTAGACTGTGCAGAACACAAGAGTGAGACTTTTATACCATGCGGATAAATTTGACTACCTTACCCCTTTGCTGGCCAAGGAAGAGCCACTGGTTTCCGATCACTTTTAGAACTACTGCCTGCACCTAAGGCTTTCATTATTGGCCTTCCCTTGTGTTTATCCAGCCATCTTGTCCCAGTACATTCTTCTTAACCAATTCAGCTGAAACGTAAAATCCGATGTCACTTGCCCCCTGTTCCGAGATAGAGTTGCTAACTAGATCCAGATGTGCCCGACAGGGTTGATCCAGTCCTGGGCTTACCCCCAATGCATGTAGGGACTTGTAGCCTTGCTTTTCGTAGGGAATCCAATGGGGAAATGAGAACCACAAGTCCCTGCATGCAATGGGGTAAGCCCAGAACTGGATCATATCTGTCGGGTGAGTCTGGATCTAGTTGGCAACCCTATTTCGAGATCTTGTGATGAGGCTACTTTTGTCTTTGCTGCTCTGTCGCTTTGGAATGATGTTCCTGCTTATTTGCGGATATGATCTTGTTACTGCAACTTTAAACAGAGTTTTAAAACTTTTCTTTTCTTTTCAAGGTTTTTGAAGACATAGTGGACCCTTGAGTATGATGTGCTCTATGCTACTCTCGCTTCTCTGTTTATGGTTGCATAGTAACTTAGTAGATGACAGCAGATATAGATAGACCTGTATGGTCCATCTAGTCTGCCCGAGTAGATAAACTCATTACATACAGGTATGAGGTGATGCAACATATGCATACCTGATCTTGATTTGTTCATGCTATTTTCAGAGCATAGACCGTAGAGGTCTGCCCAGCACTGTCCTTGTTCTAAAACTTATGAAGATGTCATCGAAGCCCTTGAAAAGCCCCAGTCCAGCCCATCTATATCTATGCAGGCTATGATCAGGGCCATAGGAGCCGAGTTTTTAAAATGATTGGGGGTGCTGAATTTTTTTTTTTTTTACAAGTGGTGCATTCCCCCCTCCCCTCCCCCCCCTGTTCCAGCCCCCCCGCTCCTCCATCCCTCCGTCCATCCAAATTTTAAAAGCCATCTTCTTACCTCGTCGGGGTGTTACGGCGGCAGCTGCATGCAGTGAAAAGCGTGCAGGCTCGCGCTTTAGCCTTCCCTCGTCTGTCTCTCAGCTCTGGTCCTGCCCTCATTTCCTGTTTCCGCAAGGGCAAGACCAGAGCTGAGAGACAGACGAGGGAAGGCTGAAGTGCGAGCCTGCACACTTTTCACTGCGTGCGGCTGCTGCCGTAACACCCAATGAGGTAAGAAGATGTCTTTTAAAATTTGGACGGACGGAGGGATGGAGGGGCGTGGGGGGGGGGGCCCTGGAACTCGGAGGGAGGGAGGGACGGACGGACGGCCCTGGAACTCGGAGGGAGGGACTTTTAAAATTCTGGGCTGGAAGGGAACTTCTGGTCGGCAAAATATTGGGTGTGCTCGAGCACCCACAGCACCCACGGAGTCGGCGTCTATGATCAGGGCACAGACTGTAGAAGCCTGTCTAGCTCTGGCTTTGCTTCCCAATTACCAGTGTTACCACTTAGTTTCTGCTGGTTAGTTGTGTAATTTTTCTTTTGTACGTGTAACAGAAATTGTTAATTTTTTTGCACTTTTTTTTTCTCCTTTGCTTCCTTTCCTCTTTTGCCCTGAAGCCATTGACAAAAGGCAGTAAAGCAAATACCTGAATAAACTGTGAAGCGCCTATCCTCGCTTTGCAAGTTTATTGGCATTTCCATGCGCTGTCTGCAATGTCAAGTTACATCTGCCAAGATTAATTCTAAACTTTTAATAAAATGTTTATAATAGCCCTTTTAGCACTCCGTGTGCTCCTCCTGCTCCCGATGGCCTGTCTGATAAATTTGCAGGAAGGCACTCTAGTTTCCACTGAATAAGCTTCATCAGAGAACTTGGAACAGTTCAAAGAAGGGGACTGTGTTGTAGCTAGAGATATGTAGAAATTTCTCTCCACCTCTTTCCCAAACATTCCTCTCTGCCTGGTGAACGATTTGTGCATTTCATTTTTCATATTTTTTCATTAGAGGATGATTTTGCAAAGTATTCACCGTTTTACCCTCACACCGTTTTTCTTGCTGGCAAAGGATTGGCATTAAAATCTACAGCATAAGTTATTGCAAAAGGTGTCTCTTTTTTTTTTGTTGTTGTATGCATGTTTTTGTCTTTTTAATTTCATTTTAAGAAAATGATTTTTTTTTCATGAACATTTTTGTTTGGGTGCATTGGTAAAGGAAAGACTTCAGGTTCTGCAGAGACAAACAGTAGAGAGAGATGATGTCTGCATGTGCCAGATGAGGGAGGGGAGATGGTGAGCCTTCATACCACCTCCAGGTAAGGCAGAACTTCCCAAATCTGTCCCCTGGGGATCCCACTGTCAGTTGGATTTTCAGGATATCCACAATAAATATGCATGAGATACACTTGAGACTCAACAAAGGTACATTGATCTCATGCACATTCTTTTATATCCTGAACCCCAGATGGCTGTATGGCCGGCAGGTTTGGGAAGCCCTGATATAAAGCCTGATCTTGGTTTATAGCAATCGGGGGGGGGGTTTTCATTAATTCCCAGGAGAAAATCTTCCCTTTCCCTGCTGAGAATATGGTGCTTTTCGCAAGGAGCTTGTTTTAACAGTGTGTCTGTGTCCCATCTACACTTTCTCCCCTCCTCCCACTCCATCCTACAAACCGACTGCATTCCTAGTAGAGTGGCTGGTGTCTGTCTTCGGAGCATGCCAGGGACCCCTGCTTTGGAATGAGGTGCTGCTGCATCAGGGCTTTTTTTTTGCCACTAGAGCTCCATCACACCAAAGGGAAGGGGGTAGCGAGTGGGGGAAGGCAGAGCTCCACTCTCCATGGCAACAGATGGTGTTGCTAGGGTACAGCTAGGGAACAAGAGAGGGGGAGGAGCACCCAGCATCCCTGCTCAGAGAGTTATTTATTTATTTCTCCCATTCCTTCTCTTCCCCTCCCCCCACCGCCCCCATGTCGCTGACTCGGCGTCATTCATGCTTCAGAGAGACTGTGCGGTGAGAGGCCGGGAGTTCACGTGAGGGTGGCTGGGTTCAGGCCTCCAGGCCTTTCTGTATGGACTTTGTAAAAACTTGATCGATCTCTGTATAGATACATATAGGTGAACGTTTAGCCCCCCTAAGATCTCAATCGCCTTTGAACGATTGCGTCGACCTATGCTCCACCTTAGCAAGTGGGACCCCAGAGAGCGAGTGACAGTCTTAAGATGGGAGGACAAAGAATTCTTTCAGTGTCCATGCTAACAACCCCCCCCCCCCCCCCCAAAAGGATTGTTTTCCCAAATAATCTTTGAAGACATCTGGCCTTATTGCCTTATGTAAACCAACTCTCTCTGGGGGAAAAGAGTGAAATGTGGGTCCCCCTTCATGGTGACCAAACGTAAGAATTTAACATATTATGGCAACTGAAAGTATGTAAAGGGCTACTTTCAAAAGATCTGGCAAGGTAATTACGGCTTAGCCAGGTAAACCCAAGGGCCAAAAATGTCCCTTCTCCTGTGCCAGAAAGGGGCACTGGGAACAGGGGGAGAGCAGACCTAAGACATTTTGAAATCCCCACTTGTCATTCACAGAACGGACTTTGCCCCCTGCTGTATAGCCGAGTCCATGCTTAAGGATGTATTTACTTATTTATTAATAAAATATACCCGCAAGACCCTCCAACCTTCAGATTTTCAAGGGAAAAAAACAGTCTGCAGTGAGTTTCCACTTGAAAATATGTTTGCAAACACCCCACCGGGTTTTAACAGTCACCTCCATAAATGACTGGTAGCCATGCTATCCATTCTATTACAATATAGTAACATAGTAACATAGTAGATGACGGCAGAAAAAGACCTGCACGGTCCACCCAGTCTGCCCAACAAGATAAACTCACGTGTCATTTTTTGTGTATACCTTACCTTGATTTGTACCTGTCTTTTTCAGGGCACAGACCGTATATGTCTGCCCAGCATTATCCCCGCCTCCCAACCACCTGCCCTGCCTCCCACCACCGGCTCTGGCACAGACCGTATAAGTCTGCCCAGCACTATCCCCGCCTCCCAACCACCTGCCCCGCCTCCCACCACCGGCTCTGGCACAGACCGTATAAGTCTGCCCAGCACTATCCCCGCCTCCCAACCACCTGCCCCGCCTCCCACCACCGGCTCTGGCACAGACCGTATAAGTCTGCCCAGCACTATCCCCACCTCCCAACCACCTGCCCCGCCTCCCACCACTGGCTCTGGCACGGACCGTATAAGTCTGCCCAGCACTATCCCCACCTTCCACCGCCGGCTAAGCTTCTGGGGATCCCTTCCTTCTGAGGAGGATTCCTTTATGTTTATCCCACGCATGTTTGAATTCCGTTATCGTTTTCCTCTCCACCACCACCAATAGGCATAAAAAAAATACAGGATATTCATTCTTCTTCCTCTTATTTTGCAAAATATGTTTTGTTAACTTAAGAGATTGATTTGTATAGTTATACATGTTATACCTTTTTCTTGTGGTACCTATATGATTATTATGCTTGGGTCTTTTTGTTTCTCGCCTTGCACCTTTTTTAAGGGCTTTGGTAGCATTCGTACAAAGGTCAACCTTAAAACACGTGTGGTCAGAGAGAAGTAGACACCAGGGCATCTCTGCTGGTAAGTAGTGATTACTTATTAACTATTAACAATTTACATTTGTTGATAATTAATGTCTATCTTATCTAGCACTTTTTATTTTAACAGAAAGCTTCAAGAAGGTCGAACGTCAAAAAGAGTGTGAGTATTAAGCTGTGTGTTTTTTCTAGTGAAAAAGGTGCCAGTACTCAAGTGCCAGGCCACCCTTCAGGGGTGGGGTGATCACTGAGGGACCCACCCCACAATAGCCAGGCCCCCTGCAGCCAGTCACGGAATCTATGACAAGGCAGAATTGGTGTGTAGAGTCTGAGCTCTTTCATTAAAACTTGGGGACCGTGGGTCAATTTTAGCAGACAATGGAAGAGGTGCCGGTATCCCCAAGTACCCCTTCAAAAAAAGTCCTTCTAAAGAGTGACAAAATTCCATGCAGAATTTCAAAGAGTAGCAACATTCCATGTAGAACCCCAAAGAATAGCAAGATTCTAGAATCTCAGAGAGTAGCAACATTCCACGTAGAACCCCAAAGAATAGCAAGATTCTGGAATCCTAAAGAGCAGTGTGTTTTTTCTAGCGAAAAAGGTGCTGGTACTCAAATGCCTGGCCACCCTTCAGGGGTGGGGTAATCGCTGAGGAACCCACCCCACACTAACCAGGCCCCCTGCAACCAGTCACAGAATCTATGACAAGGCAGAATTGGTGTGTAGAGCCTGAGCGCTTTCATTAAAACTTGGGGACCATGGGTCAATTTTAGTAAACAATGGAAAAGGTGCCGGTACTCAGTACCCCCTCAAAAAAGCCCTGGTATTAAGAGAAGCCTTCCTTGCAAACACTGTTATGTAGCTTTCTTAATTTATTTACAGGTTGCTTCTAAAGTGGTAAAGACGCCTTTTTCAGTGTGGATTACATAGATTATAGTTTTTGAGAACTCGTTTTTCCTTTCAACGATGTCTTAAAATGAAGGTACAATTCACTGAAATACATGGGAGCTCATTTTCAAAGCACTTAGGGCTCCTTTTACTAAATGGTGATAAGCCCGACCTGGGCTTACCGCTCACTATACAGGAAGTACCGCCGGCGGTACCTTCCCACCCCTAACGCGCCGTCATCTCCGGCGCTACAAAAAAATGTATTTATTTTTGTAGCGCCGGAGTGTACCCGGTGGTAATCGGGCAGTGCCGCATGCTACCCAGTTACTACCGGGTTAGCGCGGGAGCCCTTACCCGCCACCTCAATGGGTGGCGCTAAGGGCTTCCCCGGAAATGGCCACGTAGCAAATGCTTTACTTGCCGCGTGGCCATTTCCTGTAGGAAAGTGAGACTTCCCTTTTACCAGCTGCGGTATAGAACCATAGTAACCATAGTAAGCTTGGAGAAAAGGCGGCTGAGGGGAGAAATGATAGAGGTCTATAAAATAATGAGTGGAGTTGAACGGGCAGATGTGAAGTGTCTGTTTACGCTTTCCAAAAATACTAGGACTAGGGGGCATGCGATGAAACTACAATGTAGTAAATTTAAAACAAATCGGTGAAAATGTTTCTTCACTCAAGTGAGAGGAGTGTAGTAGCCGTGTTAGTCCACTCTTAAGGTTATCAATAGAAATCAAACAAAATAAAACATGGAAAAGAAAATAAGATGATACCTTTTTTATTGGGCATAACTTAATACATTTCTTGATTAGCTTTCGAAGGTTGCCCTTCTTCCTCAGATCGGAAATAAGCAAATGTGCTAGCTGACAGTGTTTATAAGTGAAAACATTCAAGCATTACTATGACAGTCTGACAGGGTGGGAGGATGGGGGTGGGTAGGAGGTATGCATGGGGACATCAAAGCATATCATTGATATTTTAACAGGGTGGGTGTGGATAGGTGAGGGGAGGGTGATCAACAGAGACATACAGCTTTATGGTTTATAATGGGCTAGGAACCTCAGATCCTTGTTAAGTCCTTTCTGTTGGGTGTTATTCACTCAAGGTGTAATTAAACTCTGGCATTCATTGCCAGAGAATGTGGTAAAGGTGGTTAGCTTAGCGGAGTTTAAAAAGGTTTGGACAGCTTCCTAAAGGAAAAGTCCATAGACCATTATTAAATGGACTTGGGAAAATCCACTATTTCTGGGATAAGCAGTATAGAATGTTTTGTACTTTTTTGGGATCTTGCCAGGTACTTTCGACCTTGATTGGCCACTGTTGGAAACAGGATGCTGGGATGATGGACCTTTGGTCTTTCCCAGTATGGCTGTACTTATGTACTTATGGTACTTTGTGTGTTTAAGGGACCCTTTTACAAAGCAGCGGTACAGACACTGCTGCTTTGCCGTGTGCCAAATTGGGACCACTGCAGGGCTACTGAAGGAGCCTGGTGCTAGTTCCCACCCCCAGCACGTAGCATCTCTGGTGTTACAAAAATATTTTGTATTTTGTATTTTTGTAGCACTAGGGCTTGCCCAGGGGTAATTGGACAGTGCCGCGCGCTACCTGGCTACCGCTGGGTTAACACAGGAGCCCTTACCATCACCTAATAGGTGGTAGTAAAGCCTCCCCCCTGGCCATTTTCTTTAAAAAAAGAACAGCCTTTTTACCCACTGCAGTAAAAGGGGGCTTCGGCAAGCATCCAAAACCCTTGCCGATGTTACTGCAGGCCCCCCTTTATCTCAGCGTGGCCCTAAGTGCTTTGAAAATGAGCCCCATGGTGTGACTAGTATTCCAAAGACTAGTAGAAAAATTGCTGCTTTTTTTTTTTTTTTTTATTTGAATTGAAATTCATGCGTCCAATCGGTTGATTTGCTCACATATATTCTCTGGTTTTGTTTCAGGTGATAAATGTCAGTGTTGGTTCAGAAACTTCCCAGCGAATGTGGGGCCGGGTGCAAAGATCTGTGGCAGAGCCTCATTTGAACAAATCAGCGGGGGGCTGAAAAGTGGGGCCATGTGCAAAAAAAACAGCTGCCCAGGGATAGGGCCGTCCCTGCTGCAATCTCCCAATGCAGTGGTGTAGCTACAGGTGGGTCTGGATGGGCACAGGCCCACCCATTCTTGACTCAGGCCCATCCAGCTGCAGTGCCCAGAGGTAAACTGGATGGGCCCTCCCCCACGCAAGTGCCACTCCCCCAGTGGCGTTCCTAGGGGTGCTGACACCCGGGGCGGATCGCCGATGCGCCCCGCCCCCCGGGTGCAGAGCCCACCCCGTGCAGCCCCCCCCCCCCGGTGAAAGGACACCCCCCACCTGGCGAAAGAACCTCCTCCCCCCTGGGTGCACGCCGCTGGGGGGGGGGGTGCTGCGCGCTGGTCGGAACAGGTTACCTGTTCCGGGGCAGAGGGAGCATGGAAACGAACGACGCTGACCAGTGTGCGGCACCCCCCGACGGCGTACACCCGGGGCGGACCACCCCCACCGCCCCCCCTTGGTACACCACTGCACTCCCCCCCCCCCCCCCCCCACACACACACAATAAATATCTTCCCAGAGATATTTTTTAAGAACATAGATTTTTTTCACCTACCCCACATCTTCTCCCTCTCCTCCACGCAGTGGCGTAGCCACAGGTGGGCCTGGGTGGGCCGGGGTCCACCCACTTAGGGCTCAGGCCCACCCAACAGTAGCACACATTTAGCGGTAGCTGGTGGGGAGCCCAAGCTCCGCCAGCTGAAGACTTCCCCCTGATGGTAGTAAAAACGCTATTCTCCGTGTTACCGGCACCTGCGCATGCTAAGTTTTCAGCGCATGCCTGCTGCAGACTGCCAAGGTGGAAAGAAGCGTTTTCCCGCCAGCTGAGATATTTTTTGGCGGGGGGAGAGGGAGAACACTTGGTGCCCACCCACTTCTTGTCTAGGCCCACCTAAAATCTGTAGTCTGGCTACGCCCCTGCCTCCACGGCATCCTGGCCTCCGCACTCCTGTCTCTGAACCCCTTCCCTCCCCAGTGTCGGTGCAGGCCTCCTCGGCCCTGCAGGCTTCCAGCTGCCACATTCCACCAGACAGGAAACAGGCAGTGACATCAGCAAGGGCGGGACACAGCAAATGGAAGCCTGCAGGGCCAGCGCAAGTAGCAAGAATGAGTTGCTGCAGGCACCAAGGACGTCTGTATCGACACCGGGGATTGATAGTATGCGATCATTACTCTCGTACCCTTGATGCAGCTCTGGCAAAATCAACAGCCCTTGGGTTTAGATGTGATAGAGTACTGGTTAATGCAGCGGGTTGAGAACCTGGGGAACTAGGTTTGATTCCCACTGCAGCGCAGTTTTGAACTACCACCCAGCTACTGCGTGGCCCGGGCGCTAATTTCATTTTTTACGTGTATCCACTAAGTGTGCCAGAACATATATTTTATTTTCCAGCGTGTGGCGCTAACCTGGCGGTAATCAGCATAGTATGTGCATAGATCATTACTGCCTGGTTAACGCGCGAGACCTTACTGCTAGGTCAATGGGTGGTGGCATGGTCCTGGGCGTGCAGATTTTTATTTTGCTGCACATCCAGGTGCGCTGAAAAATGGACCTGCATGTGTCCAATACACGCATCTACATCAGCACAGGCCACTTTTTGGAACACACCTTAGTAAAAGGACCCCTAAATAATTTAAACCACCCAATTAAATCTCTGCCCATAACCATTCGAGACTGAAAATCAAAATTCTGCCATAAAAGCTGTACTCAGTGGAGTTCCTAGGGGGGCTGACACCCGGGGCGGATCGCCGATGCGCCCCGCCCCCCGGCGAAAGAACCCCCGATCCCCCGGCGAAAGAACCCCCCCCCCCTGGGTGCACGCCGCTGGGGGGGGGGGGTGCCGCGCGCCTTCCGGCTCTTCGTTTTCATGCTCCCTCTGCCCCGGAACAGGAAGTAACCGTGTTCCGGGGCAAAGGGAGTGTGAAAACGAAGAGCCGACAGGCGCGTGGCACCCCCGCCAGCGGCGTGCACCCGGGCGGACCGCCCCCACCGCCCCCCCCCCTTCGTACGCCACTGGCTGTACTCAAAAGCTCTTGCCTTGTTCTTGAATTTTTGCCTGGATAGTCCAGTATTTTTCGACATTCTTTTATTTTTTTTTATAATTCAGATTTCCTATGAATTCGTAAATTTGCTTAATTTGGGATCTAATGGATATCCCACAGGGTCTTTAGCTCGCTAAATTTTCAAGTTCTTAGCATTAACAGTTCTCAAGATATAACCAATTCTCACTTTTATCTTTTTTTTTTTTTTAAATAGTAACTAAATCTCCCACATCAGATTTGAGATTGACACCCTCTCAACAGATTGTTTTATTCATCTGAAAATACGCTCTTCTTTTAGAATAACACCGTCTGACAGAAACTGAGAAATGGGCTGTCATACGTCTCATAGAGAATACAGACACTCGTTTTTCTTTACCAGATCTTTTCAATTTGAATAAAGCCTCAGTTTCTTCAAATACAAAACCTTCCTTTGTAAGTCACCCCTTACACTTAGCAGCCCAATCCACCCAACACGAAGCTCCAGCTGTTGAAGGGGACTGACTGAATCTTTCCTGGCAACTGACTTCAGCACTGCTTAATTCAGTGCATTGCTTGTAGCTGTTCCCTCCCACCCAGTGGTGTGCTGGAGCAGGCTCTCACAGGCTCTCGAGAGCCGTTTGTTAAGTTTTTAAGATTTTTGGGAGCCGGTTCTCCCTGGCTACTTTAACAAATGGATCCCAAAATGTGGGCTTGGGCCCCTCCTGAATTCTCTTTTACTTTCCTGGCGAGAGAGAGCCCCCTGTTAACAATTTACAAGCACACCCCTGCTCCCACCCCACCCCACCTTCACCACTGCAGCTCCAGTGATAGCAAGCCCTCTTCCCTGGTTCTGTTTCTTCTTCCCCTTTCTAGCTCAAGGTGAGTTACATTCAGGTACACTGGGTAGTTCCCCGTCCTTGGAGGGCTCACAATTTCATTTGGTACCTGAGGCAATGGAGGGTTAAGTGACTTGCCCAAGATCACAAAGAGCAGTAGGATGTGAACCAGCCACCTCTGAATGTCAAGACTGGTGCTCTAACCACTAGGCCACTCCTCCACTCCCATAAAATTATCCATAGCAACACAGTGAATGAGCAAACTGATATATCCAGTCTATCATTTGAATAAATACGAGCACAAATTTCCATGCTCAAACACCTCTTCCCCACTCCCTCTGTCCACCTAAACCTCCAACACCTTTCCAACCACTGCCCTCCATATATGCCCTAAACATGCTCACGTAAAAGCAATCTGGTAGCAACACAGTCAATCAGTGGTTTCTAAACCTGGTCCTGGGGGCACCCCAGCCAGTTAGGTTTTTAGGATATCCACAATGAATATTCACTAGAGAGATTCGCATGCACTGCCTTCACGGCATATAAATCTCTCTCATGAATATTCATTGTGGATATCCTGAACACATGACTAGCTGGGGTGCCTCCAGGACCAGGTTTGGGAACCACTGCAATAAATAATGGCAGTTAAAGACCCCATAGGGTCCATCCAGTCCCCTAACAAGGCGATCGGAGCCTCACAACAGTGTTGCAAACTGACAATATTTTACTCATTATCAACCTTAAGGTGACTACCTCTCCACCTCTGAATTATACTCATAGATTATGACATAAATGTAATATAAAATACGCATATTTGTTCTTGATTCATCCTTGCTATTTTCAGAACACGGACCATAGAAGTCTACCCAACACTGTCTACTAGCGTTCCCATCCAAACTCACTCCAGCCCATTCAGATCTACCTTGCCATAATCAGGTCGCAGACCAAAGAAGTCTGCCCAGCAGTGGTCTTACTTGCCAACTACTTGAGTTGCCGTCTAAGCACTGTTGACTTTTGTTTAGTTCCCATCCTCTTTCCATATAGGGCTCCTTTGTGTTTTTCCCATGCATCCAAGTCTTATTGGATATGAGCTGATTGGTGGTGTATGAGTAGAAGTAAATCGATTTTTCACTCATTCCAAAAGTACAAAAACTAGGAGACACTCGAGGAAGTTACATGGAAATACTTTTAAAACAAATAGGAGGAAATATTTTTTTCACTCAACAAATAGTTCAGCTCTGAGCTCTTTGCCAGAGGATGTGGTAACAGCAGTTAGCGTATCTGGGTTTTAAAAAGGTTTGGACACATTCCTAGAGGAAAAGTCCATAGTCTGCTATTGAGGCAGACATGGGAAGCAACTGCTTGCCTTGGAATTTGTAGTATAGAATGTTGCTACTCTGAGATTCTGCATAGAATCTTGTCACTCTTTAGGATTCCAGAATCTTGCTGTTCTTTGGGGTTCTACATGGAATCTTTCTACTCTTTGAGATTCTGCATAGAATCTTGTCACTCTTTAGGATTCCAGAATCTTGCTGTTCTTTGGGGTTCTACATGGAATCTTTCTACTCTTTGAGATTCTGCATGGAATCGTGTTGCTCTTTAGGATTCTAGAATCTTGCTATTCTTTGGGGTTCTACATGGAATGTTGCCACGATTTGGGTTTCTCCCAGGTACTTGTGACCTGGCTTGGCCACTGTTTGGAAAACAGGATACTGGGCTAGATGGACCATTGGTCTGACCCAGTATGACTACTCTTATGTTCTTATGTGCTCTTCTTCCTCTCCCTGTCATTGGGGCTGTTGCATACATGCTCGAATTCTCCACTGCTTTTGGCTAGAAGTCCGGTCCAGGTGTTCTCCACCCTGCCAGTGAAAAAAAGGATTTTCTTGCATTCCTACTGGACCTTTGTCCCTTTAGCTTCTTATGATACACTGCTGCCCTAGGTGTAGCACCTAAGAGAGCATCTGGTATGCACTATATGTCATGTTAATGAGGAAGCAGGACCTCATTTTGTTCTGATCCCATTCTGTGACACCCTCATCGCATCTTGTGTTTGACATTAACTTGCTTCCATTTATAGAATTGGAATTTTATATTCTGCTTCATTTATTTAACACATCCCGCTCTAATACCCTGACATCATCATTCAGCCACCTCTAGTGTGGGTGTCCCAGCATCTGCTGTTTGATGCAACAGGCTGTGACATGGAGAGAAGAGTAAAGGAATGGTACTATTCCACAGTTGTATAGGGTGAGCTCACTGATTAAGGGTTTTTAGTTTTCATTACAAGGAGGCAACTAAAAAAATCAGATCAGGGACCAGAGAGAGAGAGAGAAACTTTGATATTTCGTCCTCCAACTACCAGGATAAGAAAACCTTGCTCAAAACTGAAGAGCGGTTCATAAACAGGAAGTGATGGAAAGGTGGGACAGTGGGATGACTTTCTATTACCAAAGAACAAGCTTTGAGGTTTCCCCTGCCAACAGAAGACCAAATACCGGTAACTCCAGGATAACCAACATCTCTACCGATGAACCCACAGGGACTCTACTGCGGGGACCAAGAGTTCCCATGCAGTAAGAGACATGACAGAAGGCGCGAGTTCTCCGTTTCATGCAGAGTTTTTGCTTTTGTAGTAACCAATGTCTAATCTGGTCACCCCTTTGGACTAGGTCCTCCATTTGTCCTAGTTGGAGAGCACTGCCTGTTTTGGTTATGGTCGCAAGACTGATATGAGACCCATTGCATTACTTAAATAAGCCCATATGGCAGGCTGCACATGCTTTTATCTTTGATGTGAGAATATTGATTTTATATGCTCTGTCTCTCACTTGTCTTCTCTTCCTCCCCCCCCCCTTCTCTGTCCCATGATGCTCAGCTGCTCAGCAGGACTGGCACCATATAAAAGCAAGGGGCTGTTCTACTGCCCCACTGACGTCTCTGCCGTGGCAAGTGAGGGGGAGAGCCTGGCACTGTTTGTAAACCAAATCCTCCGATTCCAACCAGCCTCCACCTTCCTTCCGCTGCCAGCTTTCTCCAGTCACCTTTCCTCTCGAGCTCCGGAGGCAGAGATGGAGGAGCAGGGGGAAAATCCCCACGCCAAGCGGGCGGGTGAAAAAATGGGCAGCGTCCAGCAAGCCTGGGTGGTTTTTGGTTCTTGAACGGCCAAGGTTGGTGGTTTTTCTTTTATAGGGGAAAGAACTGGAAAATATATAAATAAGAGGGAAGCGAATCAAATGCCAGGTTTTTTTTTTCTTCCTGTTTGTTGGCACAGCTCCTGGGCATACCAGCTGGAGCGAGGAAAAAAATCCAAAGAGAGGGAGAGGCTTGGAGGAGTTTGGACAGAGGCCGATGAGACAGAGGGAGAGAGATAGAAGAGAGTATGTGGTGAAACACAATGGGAGGGGGGAGAGTGTGATTGAGATGGGTAGAGAGGGAGGGAATGAGGAGGAGAGAGAATGTGAGTTAGAGAGGGTAGAGAAGAAAGGGGTAGAATAAGTGTGAGTGAGATGATAGACGGAGAGGGAGTGGGAGGGAAGGAGAACACGAGTGAGAGAGTAGACATGGAGGGAAGGGTGTGAGTGAGATGGATAGAGAAGGGGGGAGTGGGAGGAAAAGGGAGAAAGAGACACAAGGGAAAATGCAGGTGTGAGCAAGAAAAAGATGGGAGACAATGTGACAGAAACAGGGTCATAGGGACAGCAAGGGAGAGAGGCAGTAAGTGTAGGAGAAACGTGGTTAGAAGTAGTTCAGGCTGGAATATTGCCAGACCTGCCTGGCAGCAACGCTGTAAGACTGGCAGAATGGAAATGAGTTACAGGCAAACAATGAGAGAGTGAGAGAGATAGAAATAGAGACGAGGCAAAGGGGAAAAATACAGAAAAACTGGCAGAATATCAGACAATGTTTTTGAAAACCTGTCTGATGGGGATGATTTTCTGTGCGGAGAGGACTGCGGATGTGGGGATTACAGGTGCGAGAGACCTAGCAGGTACCTTCCAGAAGAGGACTCTCTGGTTTTTGGTTTGCTTTAAAGTGGGGAGTGGGCTGGATTTCTGATGGGAGCTGCATTCACAAGCTGCCAAAAACCAATTAATGGATGCCATTGAGAATGATATAAAACCGGATGCATGATTTTTTTTCCAAGGGGGTGCCTCCACCCCCAATTTTATTGGTCTACCAGCTGGCTCTGTTTTTCTCAGACTTACAAATTAATCCAATCTTGATTTTTACCCCCTAACTAGCATAAGCTGAATTTCTAGTTGTGGGGGGTAAAAGAGTAAAAAAGCACAAGGATCCTTCAAGATTAGGGGGCATCAAATCAGTACTTTATGGAACAGACCCTGATTTGACGCCTCCTGTTCTTTGAAGTCTCCTTGTGCTTTTTTGCTCTTCTGCTCCATTTGGCTGTGCTTTGGATTCCCTCTCTTACGTTCCTCGTTGTGGGGGTAAACCAGGGCTTGGGGAGAAAAATATGAAACCAGCTGCCAATCCTAATGCAGTATAATTGCAATCGTGCCGTTATGCCCTTTATGTTAAAGCAACAGCGCCATCCTTGTGGTAAAGCGATGGGCTGCAGAGGCTGAGCACAAGAGGATCACATAAGGTTCCCTTGCTTGATCTATCTATCCTGGAGGAAGGTGATAAAGTCTGACCCGGATATGCATCATTATCTGACCTAGATAAGCAATCAAAGTTGTATGATTGGACGCTGAGAGATATCTTTGAGCGGGGGTCAGGATGATAGGCCAACTTGACTTTATTTCAGTTACCTTCTAAAAGCAACCAAATTGATTTGGATAATGTCCATGGGAAATCTATTAAAATCTACCTTTTAATTATTCTGAATTGTATCTAGTTTAAACATTGCGAAAGTTTCTCTCAATATCAGTAAACCAATGTAAAGAAAGTGGAAGGCACCATGCGTGTAATCCTCATTAGACCCCCCCAGGAGAGTATTTGGGATATTTAAGGTATAAATGTACTAAGTGCAGTGGCAGCTAATTTATTTATTCTTAGAGGCCCTTTTACTAAGTCATGTAGGCGCCTATGTGCGTCCAACGCGCGCCAATTTGGAATTACCACCCAGCTACTGCGAGCCCCAGGTAGTAATTCCATTTTTTATGCATGTCCGATATGCACGGCAGAAAATATTTTTTATTTTCTACCGTGTGGCGCCCGGTTAACGCATGAGCCCTTACCACTAAGACATTCGGTAGCGGTAAGGTCTCAGGCCCAAAATGGACGTGCACCAATTTTTGTTTTGCTGCATGTCCATTTTCGGCCCCCAAAAAGGCCTTTTTTTGCAGGCACGCTGAAAAATGCACCTGCGCGCGTCCAATACACACGCCTACAACAGCGCAGGCCATTTTTCAGTGCACCTTAGTAAAAGGACCCCCATAATTTTAAAATGTATAATGAACATGATTCCACAAGTCTTGGCAGTTAATGAAATGAATATACATAAATCAGTAATAAGTTAAAATAGCAGAACAATACAATAAATCCATAACAGTACAGCACCCGTTCATCAAGATCCAACTGAGGGACTCCAAAAGCCATTTCCCATTAAAATAACAGCACTTAGAAAATGTAGGAAAGAAGATTTTTTTCAAAGGAAACAAATAGTTATAACACAATATGAACCCATAGTTCTTTGTAGCCCTTTTGAACCAGGACTGAAATCCCTATAGTCATGATTCAATATATCCATCTAGTCATCTGTCTGGGGACATGGTAACTGCCAAAAAAGACCACCGATCAACCTTAAACCTTGAGGGAAAGTCAACAGTGGTTCTGCAACCTTCTCATGGTGATTTGAGAACATGGAAGGGTCAAAGAGGCACCACAGGTTCCTGGGAGAGCTTCTCTCTTGGTTGAGCCTGGTTGACCAATTTCAAATGCAATTTTGAGGCACATTTTGAGACATCTCACCCAGGAATGAGAGGGAAGTCCTACGTGGGTTGATCACCTCTTGCATTTCAAAGAGCAATTCTTTTGGTTGAAAGGCCATTTTTCTTGGCACTTTGAATGAGAAATGTTGACTAGTCCAATGCTTTTTCATAGCCATCAATATACACCCATCCAAGAATTGTTGACAATATGGCTACGCTAATCATCAAACACAGTGGAATTCAGAAGGATAGATGAATATTTTTCTTTAATTCATGTTTTACTGATATTTTCAAACAGTCAGAGTCAGGACAGAATGTTGCCAAATTACACTCCAATCAGAAATCATTTTATTTATTTATTAGGATTTATTTACCGCCTTTTTGAAAGAATTCACTCAAGGCGGTGTACAGTAAGAATAGATCAAACATGAGCAGGAGGCAATTAGAGCAGTAAAAATATTAGAACAACAATACAAAGTATGGCATGGTATACTACTTGCAATGACAACACATCATGTAATGTCTTTTGGAGAGGTTGTAGTTAGTGAAAGTCCTTGGGAGGACCTTAGTGTTCTTGGCGGTGTGTGGAGGATCATCCTATTCTTCAGATACTCGGGGCTATTTCCTTTCAGGGCCTTGAAGATCAGACATAGAGTTTTAAATTTAGCCCTGTATTGTACTGGTAGCCAATGAAGGTTTTGCAAAAATGGTGTGATGTGGTCACGTCACTTGCAACCTATCATAAATCAAATATTCAGGATAGAGAGATGAGAAGGAACTTAACCAACCTTCTCAACATCCATAGTGTTTATTTATTTATTTTATTTGTTTCATTTGTATCCCACATTTTCCCACCTATTTGCAGGCTCAGTGTGGCTTACATAGTACCATACAGGCGATCGCCAATATCGGTATGAACAAATACAGAGTGATGTTGTAGTAGAGTACGGTTCATGTGTTACAGACATGTTAGGGAATCGTAAGGGGGAAGAGTAAAGTTATGTCCAGTATGAGCTTTGGTTTCGTTGTGTTGCAGGGTTAAGGCATTTAAGTTGGATCGTTAGGGTATGCCTTTTTGAACAGGTAAGTTTTTAGCAATTTCCTGGGTAACGTGAAAGGGTACTGATGTGTCCACCAGATTACGTTTACTTCATTCACAATTATAGTCTTTAAAAATGGATTCCAGATTTCAAAAACTTGGGGGCCCTTTTACTAAGCCGCATAAGCGCCTACGCGTGCCCAACATGCGCCAAATTGGAGTTACCGCCTGGTTACCATGTGGCCCTTGTGGTAATTTCAATTCTGGCGCGCGTCAAGTAGCATTTGACGCGGTAAGACCATTACCGCCCGGTTACCAGGTAAGACCTTACCACTAGGTCAATGGTTTGCAGTAAGGCTTCAGACCCAAAATGGACATGCGACAATTTTCATTTTGCTGCACGTCCCTTTTCGGCAAAAATTTTAAAAAGGCATTTTTTTGTAGGTGCGCTAAAAAATAATTCTGCGCGTGCCCAAAACACACGTCTACACTCCCGCAGGCCACTTTTCAGCGCACCTAAGTAAAAGGACCCTTCGGTGACCAAGACCTTGCACATCTAAACTACATTTTTTTTTCTCATTGGATGAATTCAATTGTTGGAAAACACAAATGAAATTCCTTTTCCCTTAATTGAAAGGAAGGTCTGTGCTTCCAGGTGCCGGGGAGTTGGCTAATCAATCGGAACATGCCTCTGCTGTTGCCAAAATTAACTGGAGGAGAGATGCTTTGAGATGCCAGACCCCCATTTTCAGTTTGCTTCATCCAGAACTCAGAGTCCTAGCACAGTATAGTCCAAGTTTTAGCAAAACATGTTCTCCAGTCCCAATAGCAGGACACCGTCAGACAAATGAACATTTTGTCAGAACTCAGCTGAGGGAATCACATATCCTGACCTCAGAACTGTACTTACTTTACGCAGTAAGAGTGCATGTATATTTTTACAAATGGTTTTATGCTTACAGTACAAGGGAGGACTGAAACACACAAGCACCTAAAATTCATAGTATACAATAACTTTCAACGTCAGATATTGTAAAGAGTAAAGGAGCTTGTGAATGTGAGATTAATTTGCATATTTATTTTATTCTGCAAACCATACAAGATCTAGGGTCTGAGTTTATAATACTTTAAAATATTTTGATATAGCCGGTGTGTTTTTTTTTCTAGCGAAAAAGGTGCCGGTACTGAAATGCCAGGCCACCCTTCATGGGTGGGGTGATCATTGAGGGACCCACCCCACAATGGCCAGGCCCCCTGCAACCAATCACAGAATCTACGACAAGGCAGAATTGGTGTATAGGGCCTGAGCTCTTTCGTTAAAACTTGGGGACCATGGGTCAATTTTAGCGGACAATGGAAAAGGTGCCGGTACTCAGTACCCCCTCAAAAAAAAAAAAGCCCTGGATATATCACTCTTCTTGAACAGTCAAAGTGCTTTACAATAAAATTGTTCTAATATTTAGAAAAGAATGCCATTGAAAATAGGAAAGTAAATACTCAACAAGACCACTCACACACACACAACCTAACAAAAAAAAAAGATAAAATGAAAAATAAAATGTAAAAAAATGGCAAAATCTGCAAAAATTTTACCAGAGCCTCATCTCAATTCAGTATAAATGCTTTCTGAAATGAGTAAGTTTTCAATTTTACTTTAAATTGTTTAAAAGACTGAATCTTGGGCACCAGGTAACAAAGCCTGCCTTAAGGTCAGGGGCCTGTATGCATTTTGTAACTCTGAAATTTCAGCCTTCAGTCTGAGGAGAGTGAAGAATGACCCAGTTGCCTCTCTTTGAGGGTCTTTTACTCAGCTGTGTTAGGTACTAATGCCCACCTACAGCAGCTTAAAATACCGTACTATGGGACATGCTCAGACGTTCTGCGATAACTGCCCAAATAATGTTTTTTAGGGGGCGGAAAATGGGTGTTGTTCCTGTGCTAATCAGTTAGCACATCTACATTTGCATGTACCAACTGGTTAGCGCAGGAACTACTGCGCAAGTCCTTTCCACCTATAAAAAGGATGGCGGTAAGTACTCATGCATTCATTTTTTTTTTTAATGTCCGCCCACTAATGGCAACATTAACACATGGTCTTTAATACAAAAAAATAGAGAATCGGCCATTTTACGGCTGCATTAAAAATGGCTGTAGCGCAAGGGAAAAACCCGTGAACGGGCGTGCTAAGGTGACTCATTACTGCAGTTTAGTAAAAGGAACCCTTTTATGTTTGTTATCAGGGACTGACTGTATTCTGGGGCCTGGTTGTATACGGTGTCTAAATTAGAACACAGAACTGTGAAGCCTGTAGAATGAAGTGATCAGTCCTCCAAGGATGTTATGGTTAAATTAAAGATATTTCCCTTTTATAACATCTCATGCTTCCGAAATATGTATTCAGTCCAGAGAAGGACAACTCAGGTCTTTGTCTGAGGGGAAGGAAAGGTGATGGGGAATATAACCTGGCCTTTTTTGGAGTAATCAAAGGCTGGAAATCGCTTGGAGCTCATACGTACCTCATGAGCCTAGAGTTTCCCAAACTGTGCGCCACAGCAAACTCACAGGGGTGCTGCGGGACATTTGGGAGTTCACACGCCGAGTGCTGGAACAACAATTGGTGCGGTATCCTTCACTTTCCTCTCTCCACCACCCACCCGCTCGCTCGCTGCAGGCTGCTGGCAGAGATGTAAGCACTGCCTTTGGCCTGCCCCCGAATCCTTCTTTGTACAGCATCCCGCCTACGAGGGAACAGGAAGTGGCTTACAGAGAAGGTTTTCAGGGCAGCCTGAAGGCAGCGCTTACACATTACTGCCGATGCCAGCAGCCTGGAAATTTGAAGGCCTGCTCCCGCCCCGGGACCCTGGCTGCTCACTACTCAGCTGTCAGGGAGGGAGCACAGGGCTGCAGGGTATTATGTTGTCTCCCTCCTGTGCTCAGGTCTGGGCTCTTTTTCATCTTTCTCCTCCCAGGAACAAGGTAAAAAATGGATTATAATGGATTACAAGGGGGCATGGGTTTGGTGGAGATGGTACATGGGGGAGAGAGGGAGAAATATTGGACATGATGTGGAGCGGGGGAGGGGAGGGGTTGAGACCTGTGTGGCTGGGGGGGGGGGGGGGTGCCATGAAAAATTGCTCAGACACTAAGGGGCTCTTTTACTAAGCCATGTAAGCGTCTACATGTGCCAAAATGGAGTTACTGCACGGCTACCGCGTGACACTTGTGGTAATTTCATTTTTGGCGCACGTCCGATACGGCCAAAAAATAATTGTTATTTTCTGCCGCATGTATCGGACGTGTGCCAAGTGGCATTTGGTGCACGTAGGTCATTACCACAAGGATACCGCGTGAGACTTTACCGCAAGGTCAATGGCTGGCGGTAAGGTCTCAGACCCAAAATGGATGCTCGGCAATTTTCATTTTGCCGCATGTCCATTTTCGGCAAAAATTTTTTAAAAAAGGCCTTTTTTGCAGGTGCGCTGAAAAATGATTCTACACGCACCCAAAACCCGCGCCTACACTACTGCAGGCCATTTTTCAGTGTACCTTAGTAAAAGGACCCCTAAGGGTGCCACGAGCTGAAAAAGTTTGGAAACCATTGGTCTAGATGAACGTCATCATTGTTGGCATCATGAAAACCATACTTGTCAATGGATGGTCAAGGCCTTTTCTTTTTTAATTCCCATGTTCTTTGATGGATCCAGAGATACTCCATTGCAGGTTCATTTTATACCAGTGTGAATCCTTGTGGGATTGTTCGTTGGTCTGGGACCCACTGCTTCTTTTTAATCACTACTCATTTACCGCAGCCCCTCCAGAAGGGTTCTTTAAAGGGTGGCCATATTCTTTGGGATTAATTCCATATTGAGGTCTTGGCTTTACCCTTCGGGCCCTTCCTTACAAACATGGAGGATGCAGCTGATTCAACAGATGAGGGTGGATAGATGCGGGGTCAAGCAATGGGATAGTGTTCCAGGGATTCGTTTTTGGTCTAGATGGGAGCCACTTTGGACTACTCTACCTCCTAAAGGGAGAAGTTTTATTTTGAACTGCTAATCCACACGGGTGTATTGGGAGGGGGGCGGGCAGTGGGTGGTAGGGGGACGGAGTGGGGGGGAGGGAAGGAAAGGTATTAAAAAAACAAGAAATTGGATGATAATGCTTTTGCCTTTGATTGTACAAGCTGAGTTCATATATGGTTGTTGCTGAATGTACAGTTTGCTTGTACTGTGTATAATGGCTGTTCATCAGTAAAATTGTTGAAACATACCAGTGTGTGCTGGTTGCCAAACAGATCTCTTCCATCCCTGTCAGTGGTTTAAACTGGAGCCTTATTCAACTCAATTCATATTCAAATCAGTTCTTGTATACCGCTAATATCCCCTTGCCAAGGTTCAGTGTGGTTTACATTCTAGGTGACACAAAAGCAGATTGTGTTAGTGTGAGGTTTGAGAAATATTAGAGACCATTGAATTAATGCATGAGACTAAAAACATTAAGGAAAGGACAATGGATCATACTAGGAGGTAGAAGTCATGATGGATTGTTATGAAGCAGTTTTTGGGAAGAGAAAGGTTTTTAGCCTCTTCCTGAAGTTGAGGTAGTAATTATAGAATTTAATTTTATAAAATGTTATAGAAAACTGGTTGACAATGTGATGAGGTCAAGTCAGTTAGATGGTCAGATTATTATTACTGGGAAATGCCCATAGAAGCCCTAAAGAAGAATTTATTAGCATCAATCCGTACATCTTGTACAGTCACATAGCAATGGATTCAATGTTCGATTGTCTAGAATAGTACAGGATTTTATGAAGACCATAAATTCCTGTAGGACTTGAAACAGTTTGCAATAAATTATTTATTTATTTATCTTTTCTCTTCTCTTTCCCTTTTCCTCGATTTTGATTTTCTTTCCTCTCCCAGCCACACATGTTGTCAATGGGAATCCCACCCTCGGATCTTTCCCAAGCGGGCTGGAAATGGCTCTCTTTGGTAAGTGATGAGCATTTGGGCTTTTTTTTTTTTTTTTGCATCTTTAATTTATTCATTCTGACCACCAGGAGGGTAAGAAGGGGAAGGAAGACTTTTATTGTGCTTGAATGTTGGTGGTTGATATGATATATGCCTCAGATTGTATGCATCTGAGATCAACATATCCAAGGGGAGAGATAATTTCTTATTACAAATGAACAAAAGACCAACTATATATTATACACAATTATAAAGCACCTATTAGGGTATAATTCAGACCAGAATGTTTTGGAAAGTCTTCATAGAGGACTGGGTTGACAGAACATACCTGGGATACAGACGGTTAAAGGTCGTATCATTGAAGCATCCAACCAGTGCTCTAAAATCTAGAGGAAGCATGACATGGAATGTCTTCATGGTCAAATAATGGGAATCATTCGTCTTGGTTTCCACATGAATCAAAAGGTCTCAATTAACAAAATGAGACTGTTCTCAATGCAGGACTTTACTTTCCATGATTTTGACATCTGTCAGCCTGGCACTGTTCACAAGCATTAAGAATTCACTTAAAGATTAAATCTAAGCATATTCTGTAATAGGTCATTTGAGGATGTGGGAGAGAAGGAGGGAGCTCGGCAATTAGACAGAAAAAGCTTCCAAAACTAAGTGCCCTTGTCATCTTTGGACAAGCACCTCTTCCACAAACATTATAACAAGTTACCGAGTGCTGAAAGAGTTGGATTGACTGAGACCTTCATTGCTTTAACTGAGGTCCCCCATGTTTTCCCAGATGCAGGGAGGTCCAGTGCAAGGGTATTAGATGCCCTAGGTGAATCTTCAGCCTTATGCCCCCCCCCCCCCCACCCCAATTAACTTTAAGGCCCCAAGACATCCCCTTGAGATTTTGATAAACTCAACAATCGTGACCCAGTCGATGCCATGTATCCCAGGACAATCCTGTAAGAATACATAATTGGATATCATACAAATATTAAATCATTTACTTTCCCTATGAGGAAAGACTAAGGAGGCTAGGGCTTTTCAGCCTGGAGAAGAGACGGCTGAGGGGAGACATGATAGAGGTATATAAAATAATGAGTGGAGTGGAACAGGTGGATGTGAAGCGTCTGTTCACGCTTTCTAAAAATACTAGGACTAGGGGGCATGCGATGAAACTACAGTGTAGTAAATTTAAAACAAATAGGAGAAAAGTTTTCTTCACCCAATGCGTAATTAAACTCTGGAATTCGTTGCTGGAGAACGTGGTGAAGGCGGTTAGCTTGGCAGAGTTTAAAAAGGGGTTGGACAGTTTCCTAAAGGAGAAGTCCATAGACCGCTACTAAATGGACTTGGGAAAAATCCACAATTTCGGGAATAACATGTATAAAATGTTTGTACGTTTGGGTAGTTTGCCAGGTGCCCTTGGCCTGGATTGGCCGCTGTCGGGGACAGGATGCTGGGCTCGATGGACCTTTGGTCTTTTCCCAGTATGGCATTACTTATGTACTTATGTACTAGATACATAATATGGGCAATTTCCAGAAACTACTTACCTGGGTAAGTAGACCATTTGCAAAGTCCTTTTTTCTCTGTAAATAAGGCTGATGGCTCTTTTAAGTTTGTGTGGCTTTCAAGACTATTGCTTTGCTTCGACTGCAGCTGCTCTGCGCTGCCCCCTTTTACACTGCCGCCCTAGGTGGCTGCCTAGGCGTCCCTGGGATAGATGTAAAATGGGCAATGTTTGAAGTAGAAACTGTAATGTTTTGCGGCTGCTGGCCTGTTGCTGCTTACGGTTTGCCCTCCTCACTTTCTCTATGTTGTTTTCAGGGATGGGTTGTTTCTGGGGCGTTGAAAAGAAATTGTGGCAACAACCCGGTGTCTTCTCCACTCAAGTAGGATACGCAGGAGGCTACAGTCCCAACCCTACGTATGAAGAAGTTTGCACAGGTAACAGAGAAACATAGAATAATGCAGTGGCGTAGCCAAGGGTGGGCTTGGGTGGGCCCAGGCCCACCCAGTACCAGCATAGCTAGAATGTGGCTGGCAGGGATCCCCACAAGCCCCACCAGTCAAAAACTCCCAACAACTGTCCCTCCTGCATACCTTGTAAGTAGCAGATCTTCGCCTGCAGTGAGCAGTGACTGACGCATACTGCTCGCACCGGCCCCATAGCCTTCGCTCTGATGTATTCTTGCCTAGGCGGAAACAGGAAGTTGCATCAGAGGGAAGGGTACGGAGCCAACATCAGCAGTGTGTATTAGTTGCTGCCCGTTGCCGGTGAGAATCTGCTATTTAAAAGGTATGCGGGAGAGGGAGGATATTTGAGAGACCATATGGCATGCAGGTGAGAGATCATCTGTGGGATGAGGCAGGGTTTTTCCGCCCACCCATCTTGGGCCCAGGCCCACCCAAAATTGGGTGTCTGGCTACGCCCCTGGAATAATGGCGGCGGCAGATAAAGATCATATGGCTTATCCGTGCCATCTACTATCCCTTCCTCTCCCTAGGCACTTGTCTCAAGCGCTCTTGACTTCAGATTCAGTCTTCCTTTCCGCCACCTCCACCGGGAAGCCGCCGTTCCACGCATTTTACACCCTTTCCTTAGAGAAGATTTTCCTCAGATTGCTCATAGGCCTATCTCCCCTCACCTTCATCCTATGCCCCCTCATTCCAGAGATTCTTATATAACCTCCCTATCAACCCACTCATTACTTTACCTCACCCATTTCTATTCTTCTATCACCTTCTCCCACTACTCCAACCAGAGTTACACCTAATCACACTGACCACCCTTCAACATCTTCAGTCCTCCTGTGACTGCTTAAATATTTTAAATTTAAATGCTTTACTTTTTGTCTATTAGATTGTAAGCTCTTTGAGCAGGGACTGTCTTTCTTCTGTGTTTGTACAGCGCTGCGTACACTTTGTAGCGCTCTAGAAATGTTAAATAGTAGTAGATTCCTTTCAGTTGAAAGAGGCCTGTCTCCTGTGTATTTATGAAACAGAACTATTTAAACATGTCTATCATATCTCCCCTCTCCCCCCTTTTTTCCAAAATATTCATAATGAGATCTTTAAGTCTGTCCCCCATACACTTTATGATGAAGCCCACTGACCATTTTAGTAGTCGCCCTTCGGACTGACTCCATCCTGTTTATTTCTTTTGTAAGGTGCTGTCTCTAATTGTACGCATACTCTAAATGGGGTCTCAAATGGAGAATGCTGGGGCCTTGGGTGTATAGGGAGAGGAATGAACAGCAGGGTAAAGGAGGTGATTTGGCACTTAACTGGCTCCTGCCCATTTCAATCACCTGCAGGGCCACCGAGAGACTGGGCCGGGCCCGCCCCACCGCCGCCGCCCCCCAAGGTCACCGCCACCGCTCCCCCTCCACCTCCTGAGGTCACCACCGCTGCTCCCCCCCCTCCACCCGCCTCCCTCCGTCCGCCACGGTGCCGGGCCCCCTGCATTGAAATCACAGCGCCTCTCGCCTCTGTGTGAAAGCGCTGCAGCAGATCACCTCCCTTCGGCCCTCCTTCCCTCCTTGTGTCCCGCCCTCGTCTGACGTAACTTCCGCGAGGGCGGGACACAAAGAGGGAAGGAGGCCCGAAGGAAGGCGATCTGCTGCAGCACTTTCACACGGAGGTGAGAGGCGCTGTGATTTCAATGCAGGGAGCCCGGCCCGGTGGCAGACAGTCGATGATGGAGGGTAGGTGGGACTGCGGCGCCGGGCCCCACTTGGAGGCCCGGGCCCAGGGAATTTTGTCTCCCCTGCCCCCCCCCCCTCTCAGCGGCTATGATCACCTGTCCAGGCTAACCAGACATTTTCAGTGGCAGATAACTGGAAAGCACTCAAGCTAAAACGAGCTATTTTGGGGGCATTCCAGATTTGGAGTCAGCACTTAGCTGCAATTTTCAGCACTTAACCAGCTAAGATAACTGCACCAATAGGATGCGTAAAACATAGACCTATCTTTATGTAGTTCTTCATAGCCAGTTAAGTGCCAAATATTGCATTTAACTGCCTTTGTTTTTGCTTACTCCATATACCCAGAAATTCAATGACAGAGCCCAGACATGGCCCAGCTTGGAATTTTCTGGGTGCAGAGGTCAGCAAAATGCTAACCACTGCCAGCTGAATATTGGGCCCTCAGCTGCCCCTGCACACTGAGCAGAGGGTTTCAACATATCATCAACTAAGTCCTTTCACTGTCTTGGGTCCTGCAATCCTATGGATTCCAGAAACCTCACCCTCCTCTGTCTTAGAAGCATTTCCTTTCATTTACTCACCACAGAACTACTACTAATCATTTCTACAGCGCTACTAGATGTACACAGCACTGTATACGTAAAGGGTTCACAATCTAAGTTTTTGTACCTGGAGCAATGGAGGGTTAAGTGACTTGCCCAAGGTCACAAGGAGCTGCAGTGGGAATTGACCCCAGGTCTCCAGGATCAAAGCCCGCTGCACTAGCCATTAGGCTACTCCTCCACTAGCACCATTCCATCTAGAATCTCAAATAGTAGCAATGGAATCTCAAATAGTAGCAACATTCCATGTTCCACTGCACTAACCATTAGTCTTACTCCTGCACTAGCAACATTCCATGTAGAATCTCAAACAGTAGCAATAGAATCTCAAATAGTAGAAACATTCCATATTCCACTGCAATAACCACTAGTCTTACTCCTGCACTAGCAACATTCCATGTAGAATCTCAAATAGTAGCAACATTCCATGTTCCACTACAATAACCACTAGGCTACTCCTCCACTAGCAACATTCCATGTAGAATCTCAAATAGTAGCAATGGAATCTCAAATAGTAGCAACATTCCATGTTCCACTGCACTAACCACTAGCCTACTCCTCCACTTGAAACATTCCATGTAGAATCTCAAATAGTAGCAACATTCCATGTTCTACTGCACTAACCACTAGGTTACTCCTCCACTAGCAACATTCCATGTAGAATCTCAAATAGTAGCAACATTCCATGTTCCACTGCAATAACCACTAGGCTTACTCCTGCACTACCAACATTCCATCTAGAATCTCAAATAGTAGCAATGGAATCTCAAATAGTAGCAACATTCCATGTTCCACTGCACTAACCACTAGCCTACTCCTCCACTTGAAACATTCCATGTAGAATCTCAAATAGTAGCAACATTCCATGTTCCACTGCACTAACCACTAGGTTACTCCTCCACTAGCAACATTCCATGTAGAATCTCAAATAGTAGCAACATTCCATGTTCCACTGCAATAACCACTAGGCTTACTCCTGCACTACCAACATTCCATCTAGAATCTCAAATAGTAGCAATGGAATCTCAAATAGTAGCAACATTCCATGTTCCACTGCACTAACCACTAGGCTACTCCTCCACTTCAGCCTGTAGTTCTCAACTTCCTCTTCCACACACACAAACATACGTATACACTCTCCCCCTCCATCCTGTATCCAAGTAGTAAAATAACCGAGAGTCCATTCTTAAGAAAGGACCTACGTGGTCTGGACAGTTGATGTAATGCAATGGCTTCTTCTGTTGGGCCCTATGTAGTTTCCAGTTTCCTCCAGGACCAGTGTGACTCCCAGAAGAGCACTGACATTATAGAGCTGATGATGGTTTACAGGAAGCAGAATGGGATGAGTTACAAGAGCCATGGTCCCATCAACTTTTTCCCAAAACAGCATCATCAACTAGAGAGCTTGGCGAATGTAGAAGAAGATTGGTTTGTGTGGCCCCCTCTGACCAAAACGATGCTGCGGTACCCCTTTGAATGAAGGTTTAAAGATGCCAGTATTCAACATATCCTAAAATCATTGCCTTAAGGATCCAGGGCTGCTGGGAGTGTGAGGATGTTACCTGAGGAAAGGACCTTACATAGAAACATAAAAAAATGAAGGCAGATAAAGATCATATGGCCTGTTCAGTCTGTCCATCCGTATCATCCACTATCATAAAGGAATCCTGTTCAGAAGGAATGGATCCTAAAGAGCTTAGCCGAGATTGGGTGGCAGAGCTGGTGGCGGGAGGCGGGGATAGTGCTGGGCAGACTTATACGGTCTGTGCCAGAGCCGGTGGTGGGAGGCGGGACTGGTGGATGGGAGGCGGGGATAGTGCTGGGCAGACTTATACGGTCTGTGCCAGAGCCGGTGGTGGGAGGCGGGACTGGTGGATGGGAGGCGGGGATAGTGCTGGGCAGACTTATACGGTCTGTGCCAGAGCCGGTGGTGGGAGGCGGGACTGGTGGTTGGGAGGCGGGGATAGTGCTGGGCAGTCTTAAACGGTCTGTGCCAGAGCCGGTGGTGGGAGGCAGGGCTGGTGGTTGGGAGGAGGGGATAGTGCTGGGCAGACTTTTACGGTCTGTGCCAGAGCTGGTGGTGGGAGGCGGGGCTGGTGGTTGGGAGGCGGGGCTGGTGGTTGGGAGGCGGGGATAGTGCTGGGCAGACTTATACGGTCTGTGCCAGAGCCGGTGGTGGGAGGCAGGGCTGGTGGTTGGGAGGAGGGGATAGTGCTGGGCAGTCTTATACGGTCTGTGCCAGAGCCGGTGGTGGGAGGCAGGGCTGGTGGTTGGGAGGAGGGGATAGTGCTGGGCAGACTTATACGGTCTGTGCCAGAGCTGGTGGTGGGAGGCGGGGCTGGTGGTTGGGAGGCGGGGCTGGTGGTTGGGAGGCGGGGATAGTGCTGGGCAGACTTATACGGTCTGTGCCAGAGCCGGTGGTGGGAGGCAGGGCTGGTGGTTGGGAGGAGGGGATAGTAGTGCTGGGCAGACTTATACGGTCTGTGCCAGAGCAGGTGGTGGGAGGCGGGGATAGTGCTGGGCAGACTTGTACGGTCTGTGCCAGAGCCGTGGTTGGGAGGCGGGGATAGTGCTGGGCAGACTTATACTGTCTGTGCCCTGAAAATGGCAGGTACAAATCAAGGTAAGGTATACACAAAAAGTAGCACATATGAGTTTATCTTGTTGGGCAGACTGGATGGACCGTGCAGGTCTTTTTCTGCCGTCATTTACTATGTACTATGTTACTATCTCTTCCTCTCCCTTGAGCAGTTTACATTCATTGATGGATCGTTTCTACCCAGCCACTTCACAACTTTCAAGTCATTTTTGCACCACTGCCGCGGTTTTCTAGAATTCCTTTTGTCCCAAGAGGATGTCTGTGTATCTTGCAGTCTCAGAACAGATGGCGGCGTATGCTGTACTGGCACACAGCATTCGGTGACAGCACTGCAATTTATCATTGGTCCCCCTTAAAAAACACATCTTAGTTACAACAAACAGAAGTTTTGCTTTTCTCAAAGTAACCCCCCACCCCCGTACAACAAATTCTGACCCCTCCCCTCAATCTGTTTCTTATAAAAGACAACCTGCTCTACTCAGAAAACGCTCAAGTCATACTGCACCAGGAAGCCCTGAATTAGCGTTTCATTGACACACACTGTAAGAAAATGGTCCCTCAAGGGAGAGTGTGTAGTTCCTTGAAGTGACACTTCAGGACTATAGCTGGGGAATTGCAGTGGGCAGGTAAAGACCGCACTTGAATTAGCACGAAACAGAAATTTTTCTATGCTGATCATTTCTGTAGCGCTACTAGACATATGCAGCACTATATGCAGGTACTTTCTCTGTCTCTTTTCGTACCTGGGGCAATGGAGGGTTAGGTGACTTGCTCAAGGTCACAAGGAGCTGCAGAGGGAATTGAACCCAGTTCCCCAGGATCAAAGTCCATTGCACTAACCGCTAGGCTACTCCTCCACTCATTCCACCAATAAGAGCCAACCTCATCAGTGATGTCACAATGGCTTAAAGTCCATTGCACTAACCACTAGGCTACTCCTACACTCATTCCACCAATAAGAGCCAACCTCATCAGTGATGTCACAATGGCTTGATTGCCCGATACTTGGCTCACTTCTGATATTGTGATGTCATAAGGGAAAGGGGGAAAGAGAAATGGGACTTGATATACTGCCTTTCTGAGATTTTTGCAACTACATTCAAAGCGGTTTACATATATTCAGGTACTTATTTTGTACCAGGGGCAATGGAGGGTTAGGTGACTTGCTCAAGGTCACAAGGAGCTGCAGTGGGAATTGAACCCAGTTCCCCAGGATCAAAGTCCACTGCACTAACCACTAGGCTACTCCTCCACTCATTCCACCAATAAGAGCCAACCTCATCAGTGATGTCACAATGGCTTGATTGCCCGATACTTGGCTCACTTCTGATATTGTGATGTCATAAGGGAAAGGGGGAAAGAGAAATGGGACTTGATATACTGCCTTTCTGAGGTTTTTGCAACTACATTCAAAGCGGTTTACATATATTCAGGTACTTATTTTGTACCAGGGGCAATGGAGGGTTAAGTGACTTGCCCAGAGTCACATGGAGATGCAGTAGGAATTGAACCCAGTCCCCGAGGATCAAAGTCTGCTGCACTAACCACTAGGCTACTCCTCCACTCATTCCACCAATAAGAGCCAACCTCATCAGTGATGTCACAATGGCTTGATTGCCCGAAGGATCAAAACCCACTGCACTAACCACTAGGCTACTCCTCCACTAGCAACATTCCATGTTGATCTCATTCGCTGCCACTGTTATTCTCTCGATCTTGATGCAGTGAGGTTTACCCTTATGTGCAGTGGCGTTCCTAGGGGGGGCGGTCCGCCCCGGGTGCACGCCGCTGGGGGGGGGTGCCACGCGCGCCTGTCCTCCGTTGTTCCATGTTTCTTCTCTGCCCCGGAACAGGTTGTTCCGGGGTAGAGAAGAAGCATGGAACAATGGAGGACAGGCGCGCGCGGCACCCCCCCCCCAGCGGCGTGCACCCGGGGGGGTTCCTTTGCCGGGGGGGGGGGTCCGTGCTGCATCCGGGGGGGGCGCTGCACCCGGGGGGCGGGGCTCATCGGCGATCCGCCCCGGGTGTCAGCCCCCCTAGGAACGCCACTGCTTATGTGATCTTTCTACAGCAGGGTTCACCCTCAGGTGTAGCATCTCCACCACTGCATCATTTATCTGAGTGCCAGGCAGGATGCCCCCTTAGTAGATGATGGGGAATGGGGCGGGGGTCTTTGAATATATAAACTCAATGTAAGGATGAAAGCACTGGAGAGTCAAGTGCAACAAACCTATTTCTGGCATCCTTATATTAACTGCACAAAATAAAAGGAGGGAAAAAAAGGTAAGAACTGAGGTGCACTGGCAGATCTGTGGGTGGTCTCAATATCGAAAGAGGAGGCAGTGCTCTAAGTCGGGACTGAGGTACATTGCCAGAGCTGCATGTGTGTGTCTCAGTACTGGGAGAGCAGAGAGTGCTTCAGGCAGGATTGAGGTACACTGGCAGAGCTGCATGTGTGTGACTCAGTACTGGGAGAGCAGAGAGTGCTTCAGGCAGGATTGAGGTACACTGGCAGAGCTGCATGTGTGTGACTCAGTACTGGGAGAGCAGAGAGTGCTTCAGGCAGGATTGAGGTACACTGGCAGAGCTGCATGTGTGTGACTCAGTACTGGGAGAGCAGAGAGTGCTTCAGGCAGGATTGAGGTACACTGGCAGAGCTGCATGTGTGTGACTCAGTACTGGGAGAGCAGAGAGTGCTTCAGGCAGGATTGAGGTACACTGGCAGAGCTGCATGTGTGTGACTCAGTACTGGGAGAGCAGAGAGTGCTTCAGGCAGGATTGAGGTACGCTGGCAGAGCTACATGTGTGTGACTCAGTACTGGGAGAGCAGAGAGTGCTTCAGGCAGGATTGAGGTACGCTGGCAGAGCTGCATGTGTGTGTCTCAGTACTGGGAGAGCAGAGAGTGCTTCAGGCAGGATTGAGGTACGCTGGCAGAGCTGCATGTGTGTGACTCAGTACTGGGAGAGCAGAGAGTGCTTCAGGCAGGATTGAGGTACACTGGCAGAGCTGCATGTGTGTGACTCAGTACTGGGAGAGCAGAGAGTGCTTCAGGCAGGATTGAGGTACACTGGCAGAGCTGCATGTGTGTGACTCAGTACTGGGAGAGCAGAGAGTGCTTCAGGCAGGATTGAGGTACACTGGCAGAGCTGCATGTGTGTGACTCAGTACTGGGAGAGCAGAGAGTGCTTCAGGCAGGATTGAGGTACGCTGGCAGAGCTACATGTGTGTGACTCAGTACTGGGAGAGCAGAGAGTGCTTCAGGCAGGATTGAGGTACGCTGGCAGAGCTGCATGTGTGTGTCTCAGTACTGGGAGAGCAGAGAGTGCTTCAGGCAGGATTGAGGTACGCTGGCAGAGCTGCATGTGTGTGTCTCAGTACTGGGAGAGCAGAGAGTGCTTCAGGCAGGATTGAGGTACGCTGGCAGAGCTGCATGTGTGTGTCTCAGTACTGGGAGAGCAGAGAGTGCTTCAGGCAGGATTGAGGTAAGCTGGCAGAGCTGCATGTGTGTGTCTCAGTACTGGGATGACAGCAGATGTTGCAAGGCAAAAATGAGGTGCATTAGCTTACTGTGTTTGGGAGTCTCAAGGCTGGAATAACAGGTGATGCTACAGGACACGTCTTGAGGTGCATTGGGAGAATGCAGCTTTCCCCACTGCAATATAAGTTCTAGTTGGTCAGCAATGGGTTAAGCAGGAGATTCAGGGCAGTAATGAGATGCAGCTCTGCAGCAATTTTTGCTGAGTGCAGGGAGCACAGAGGGAGGCCGGCTGCCTTCTGGCATACAGAAAAATCCAGCTGGCGAGAGAGCACAAAGGCAAAAGAAATGACAGTGACAGGAAGGAGGAGAGTCAGCAGCAAAGAAACAGACAGGGTGCAAGGCAGCCTGTTTCTACCAAATCCTCATTAACAAAAAAACAATCCAGCATGTCCTCCCTCAGCTTCCTACACACTCTCCTTGACATCAGGACCGGTGCAAGAATATTAGGTGTCCTTTGTAAACCTTCATACGTGCACCCCCATCCTCTCGCCCCCACACACACATTCAGCATCTCCCCTCCCAACCACTTTCTTACCTCCACCACTGCCACAGCAGCAGTGCCCAGGAATCACAAAAGTGTCAATGACAAAATAAATAAAATAAATGAAGCTGGGTGGTACAGACTTCCTGTTTGCATGTGGGTGGAATGCAGCTGGATGTTCAGAGGCCCCACACCCGATTTTCTTCTTTGTGGCCATTGCTGCTGCCAGATCCAGGGAAGATGTGGCAGTGATGGTGGGGGGGAGGGGAGCAGGTAGGGTTAGAAGGGAGATCCAAACTCAGCTGTGCAGGGGATTTTTCAGGAACGCTTTCTGATGCTTGTTCCCCCCTCCCCCATTTGATGCTATAGGCAACCACCTTATGCCCCGGATTCTATATAGCTCGACCAAAATTGAACATGCAAATCCGGTTGTATTCTACATATGTGCATGCAATTTAATTTTGTACCAAGCCAATCAGCACCGATAATTGGCACTTAACAAGCAATTATTGATACTAATTGGCATTAATTAGAATTTACGTGTACAACTTGCTAGGCATATTCTGTAAAGTAAAACTCTGCAACAAAGAAAATGTTCTATGCAATGTGGAAGCTCAAACGATTAAAACCTTTCTTCCCAAGAGCAACTTTTCAATGGTCCTAAGCCATGCAGATTATTGCAACGGAATCTACGCGGGCTGCAAAGAACAACTCATAAAAAAACTCCAGACCACCCAAAATACAGCAGCCAGGCTGATATTCAGCAAAACACGCTTCGAAAGTGCCAAACCCTTCCGAGAAAAGTTGCATTGACTCCCAATCAAAGAACGGATCATCTTCAAAATCTGCACCTTAGTCCACAAAATCATCTACGGCGTAGTCCCAGGATACATGACGGACCTCATAGACTTACCAATAAGAAACAAAGTCAGATCGTCAAGATCCTACCGAAACCTACACTACCCAAATTGCAAAGGACTGAAATACAAAACAAGTTACGCAGCTGGCTTCTCCTACATAAGCGCACAACTATGGAATGGGCTCCCAAAAGCTGTGAAAACAATCCACGACCACTTGAACTTCAGGAAATCACTAAAAACCAACCTCTTCAAAAAGGCCTACCCCAACGACCCCACGTAACCTTCTTCACCTACCAACACAGCATGACTATGATCGCACAGGACAACACGCAATCTTCATCCATTCCGACCCTCCACTTATACCTCATATGATCACTATGCAACTTTGAATTTGTTATCCACCGACTGGGCAAATGCCTTTGACGGTACTATGTATAAGCCACATTGAGCCTGCAAATAGGTGGGAAAATGTGGGGTACAAATGCAATAAATAAATAAATAAATAAATAAAATTAAGTGGTGCGTGTAAATTCTAACATGCGCTGCCACAAAGGGGGCATGGCCATGGGCGTGAAATGGGCGGACCGTGGGCGTTCCGAAAATCTACGTGCATGGTAATAGAATACACCTGCTCTGTACCTAAATTAGGTGCCAGTATTTACACTGAGTTTTACTTGGCGTAAATGGACGTGCCTACAGTTAGGTGCAGGTATGGCCACTAGGCTTCTTCTATAAACTGCCTAGGCATATTCGAAATCGGTGCTGAAAATATTTCTGCCTAGGCATATTCAAAATACGCCTAGGCGGAAATATTTTCAGCGCCGATTTTTCAGGCACCGTATATAGAATCTCGTCTCATATGCCTTATGGTAGCACTGGTCCTGCTTGCCATCCTACTTCTGATCGATCCCCAGGGCACACCATCATCTCCCCCTTCCCCAGTTCCCACATCACCTCTTCCCAATACTCGATCTTCTCTGTCCAACCACTGACATTTCAGCACCTGCCCAGGTCACCCTTTATTGATGTTTTAGGTGTATCAAGAGCTGGGGGGGGGGGGGGGCACGATCTCTCCTCCTCCCTCTGTATAGAAAGTTCTCCTTTAACTTTCTCTCCTGAATGTTGAGATGAATCCCTAACTCAGTCTGGAAGGGCATTTGAGGTGAATTGACAAGCGGTTGAAGTGCTCTTTGAACTTATCCAAAAGAAAATGTGTAAAAGATTACCAAGCACAGCGGTCATGCGACTTTCTAAGGGTTTGCCATGCTGCACCAACGGTTCTGCTGAACTCTGATGGCCCACTTGGCAGCCTTGGATGGATTCACAGGAGCAGAAAACGGCAAGTCTCATCAAAATGGAAAACACACAAGCCAAAACACATTGAGGCCTGCTGAGCAAGCAGCATCCCTAGACCAGCAAATGAACATCTTCAGTTTACTTAAATCCAAAGTGATGGGTGCGGTTGGGTAGAAGAAGCCTACAACTTCCTCCAACACTCAGATGTTCCCTCATAGTAACATAGTAACATAGTAACATAGTAGATGACGGCAGAAAAAGACCTGCACGGTCCATCCAGTCTGCCCAACAAGATAAATTCATATGTGCTACTTTTTTATTTGTACTGTCCTCTTCAGGGCACAGACCGTATAAGTCTGGCCAGCCCTATCCCCACCTCCCAACCACCAACCCCGCCCCCCACCACCAGCTCTGGCACAGGCTGTATAAGTCTGCCCAACACTATCCTCGCCTCCCAACTACCAGTCCCGCCTCCCACCACCGGCTCTGGCACAGACTGTATAAGTCTGCCCAGCACTATCCCCGCCGCCCAACCACCAGCCCCGGCACAGACCGTATAAGTCTGCCCAGCACTAGCCCCGCCGCCCAACCACCAGCCCCGGCACAGACCGTATAAGTCTGCCCAGCACTAGCCCCGCCTCCCAACCACCAGCTCTGCAAGTATTTTGTGAAAGATTCTGGGTGGTTCTTGTGCTTTGAGGACCCTGGGGTAGATTTCACACATATCATGTGGGCTGTGCTTTCTCATTAATTTGCTATGATCCTGTCTCTTTCAGATAGAAGTAGAGTTCCCATCTTTGCCCAGCTCAGTTAAATAGGTGTAGCCCTTAGGGGGCTGAGGGTCAGATTAGTGAGTGGAGGGGTGTGAAATTTCTTCCCCCTCTGATTTTTCCACCTCTACCCTGAAAGTTCTACATCATCTGTCCTGGTCTTTCTCTCGTTCTTCCTCCCCTCCAATCCCCGTCCCTTATGATCTCCTGCTCCTGTCTCCTCTTTCCCTCAAAGTCTCTCTATTTCTCTCTGCGACCTTATCTCCTTTCCATTCCCTGCTCAAAATCTGGCACCTTTCTCTCTCTTCTCTTCCTCATACTCCACTCTCCACTGACTTGCTTAAGTAAAGTGCAAGACAACAGCAGAAGCTAAGTACAGAAATTCAGGGTCTGTAAAGTGCACAGGTCTTGTCCCGGTCCCCTCTTCCTGTTACCTAGGAAACCTGTACAAGGGAACAGGACCAGTGTATGGGCTGTGTGGTCTGTGTGCTGAAGTTCTGCGTTTGCTGCTACCACTGCATGAGTATGCTATCAGGGCAGCCACTCCACTGGAGCCCCTTCAGGGCTAGTGCAAGGATATTTGGCACTCTTTGCGAACCTTTAACCTTGCACCTCACAGACCTCTTGCAACCTACCGGCTCAACCAGGCTCCCCAAGATGCCCTAACATTTCCTCTGGCTGCTGAGCCCCTGTGGCTGGCAAGAAGAAGAGCACAATGGCTCACCAGCTTTCTTTGCCACACTGGCCAGTCTTACAGAATGAACTGCGAAGTTATGGGTTCTCACATCTCATACTATGAGACTGACCCTGCGTAGAAGGTCAAAGGCAGTGGCGTAGCCACAGAGGGGCCCTGGCCCCCCTTCCAAATTTGCAGCACTGAATGCGTGGCTGGTAGGGATGCTCACACCCCACTAGCCAAAGTGATTCACTGCCGGAGCCTCTGCCTGTGCTGTCTGAGCAGAAGAAAGTTGGCAGGGTGCTGCAGCCACCGATGCCGGCAGTTTCGCACATGCTCAGTTCATGCAACTGAACTGCGCTTGTGCGGAAGTGCAGGCGTCGGAGGTTGGAGCAGACTGCTTGTTTCGTTGCTCCTCAGGCAGCATAGTCCCAGATTCCAGCAGATAATACCTTCAGCTGGTGGGGCTTGATCATGCCTGCCAAATTTCCCCCTCCCCCCCCCCCCCAATCAGGTTATGGCTACACTCCTGGAAAAGTCAACAGACTCCAGACACCAGTATTTACAGTGTGGTATTAATGTTGTAAATATACACAGTGCCAAGTGTCCTTAAAGCTGTAATGATAGGGCACATTTGTACCATCATTTTCATATAAAAGACGAGACTGGTACATCCATTGGTTAACTGAAAGCAATAACCATGAGATGACAAAAAGAGAAGGAACCAAAAAGTCTGCAGAGTTGTGAATTTTCTTCTGCTTTTCACAGTGACCTCATTGAAAATGAGCTCAGGTTGTGGGTCATTTTCAGTAGGTTACATTCCAAGCCTTTGGTCGGCCTTAACCCCCACTCCCAATCTGACTCCCGATCAGTCCTCTTTGAGGAAAGTCAATTTGCCTCCAGACAGACAGAAAATTGAAACCCGCAGAAGTCATATCCCACTGGCTGTTGAAAAGCAGGAAAAAGTGACTTTTGGGCTCATTTTCGAAAGAGAAGGACGTCCATCTTTCGATATAAATCGGAAGATGGACGTCCTTCTCCCAGGGACGTGCAAATCGGTATAATCAAACCCGATTTAGGACGTCTCCAACTGCAGTCCATCGCAAGGACGTCCAAAGTTCAACGGGGCATGTCGGAGGCAGGACTTGGGCGTGCCTAACACTTGGATGCCCTTGACCCATAATCGAAAAAAAACAAGGACGTCCCTGATGAACACCCGGACCTGTTTTTCTTACGACTAAGGCACTAAAAGGTGCCCAAAATGACCAGATGACCACCGGAGAGAATTGGGGATGACCTCCCCTTACTCCCCCAGTGGTCACTAACCCCCTCCCACCCTCAAAAAAATCTTTAAAAATATGTCGTGCCAGCCTCTATGCCAGCCTCAGATGTCATACTCAGGTCCATGACAGTGCATGCAGGTCCCTGGAGCTTTTTTTAGTGGGTACTGCAGTGCACTTCAGACAGGTGGACCCAGGCCCATACCCCCCTACATTTGTGGAGGAAACAGTGAGCCTCCAAAACCCACCACAAACCCACTGTACCCACATCTAGGTGCCCCCCTTCACCCCTAAGGGCTATGGTAGTGGTGTACAGTTGTGGGTAGTGGGTTTTGGGGGGGCTCAGCACACAAGGTAAGGGAGCAATGTTCCTGGGAGCATTATATGAAGTCCACTGCAGTGCCCCCTAGGGTGCCCGGTTGGTGTCCTGGCATGTCAGGGGGATCAATGCACTGCAAATACTGGCTCCTCCCTCGCCCAAATGGCTTGCATTAGGACGTTTTTGACATGGACGTCTTTGGTTTCGAAAATCGCCGAAAGTCAGAAACGTCCATATCTAGGGATGTCCAAATTTAAGGATTTGGACGTCTCTGACAGTATTTTCGAAATGAAAGATGGACATCCATCTTGTTTCGAAAATACGGGTTTCCCTGCCCCTGGATCGCAACTTGGACGTCCCTTTCGAAAATGCCCTTCCACGTCAGCCAATTCCCTGCTCCTTCCATCACTTAGGAGTCTTTTTACTAAGCTGTAGTAAGCATTAACCTATGCTTACTGCAACTTAAACGGGCTTACCACGGGGCATGATGAGTCATCCTGCGGTAAGTTTCAAATATACCCATGCCAGCCACGCACTAAAAATTATTTTTTATTTTTTTGGCCAAGGGGGCCTGTCCACGGGCAGAGAGAGGGCGTTTCTGCGCTAATCAGTTAACATGTCGGCACTGCCGTGTGCTGATTAGCGCCGGTAACAGAGAGTAGGGGTGGACCAAAAAATCTCATCAGCCGATGGAAAGTTGAAATAACTTTATTCAGCACCAATTGTGTACATGACCCGACACGGGGCCGTGTTTCGACGGATCCACTGTCTGCTTCAGGGGTGGATCCGTCGAAACACGGCCCCGGGCCATATACGCATTTGGTGCTGAATAAAGTTACTTCAACCTACCATCGGCTGATGAGAATTTTTGGTCCACCCCTACTCTCTGTTACCGGTTCTGGACTACATGTGGGGGGAGTTTCTTACCCTGACCTGTTGGTTGTTGTTTAGACCAACTGATTAGCGCAGCATTAAGGCGGTAATTTTTTTTAATGGCTGTGCTGTAATGTCAACATTAACGCATTCAGATAAAGGAAAATCGGCCATTTTCCAGTTGCGGTAAAAATGGCCTTAGCACATGGAAAAGCCCTGAATAAGGTCCTTTCCAGCTTTGTAAAAGGATCTCTTAGGCACCAGCCTGCCGTCTTAGCTGCACAGGTATATCCAGTGCTCCACGAGATACACCAGTTTTATGGGGTTTTTTTTCACCTCCAGGTCTGACGGGGCATGTGGAAGTGGTGAGAGTCATCTATGATCCAAAGGAAACCAGCTATGAGGCTCTTCTCAAAGTCTTCTGGGAGTCTCACGACCCAACACAAGGTAATGAGAGCAGTTCTCCTCCTTTCTGTGCTGAAGAATGAACAACTTTCTCGCTCCTCTCTGTTCAAATACCTCAAATGGTATAAAAATTGAACAAGAGGCAGTGGCGTAGGAAGGGGGGGGGGGGGGGGGGGGGGAGCGGGGCGGTGGTCCGCCCCGGGTGCACGCCGCTGGGGGGTGTCAGCGCCTCGCTGGTTCCCTGCTCTCTCTACCCCGGAACAGGTTCTGTTCCGGGGCAGAGAGAGCAAGGAACCAGCGAGGCGCCAACACCCCCCAGCGGCTTGCACTCGGCGGATTGGCTCTCCCGCCTGCCCCTCACCACCTTCCAGGTATGTTCTCGCGGGGGGGGGGGGGGGGGGTTGCGCTATGGAGGGGGAAGGGTGCGTCGCGCTGCACCCGGGGGGGGGTGCGCAGCGGCGACCCGCCCCGGGTGTCAGCTGCCCTCGCGACGCCACTGACAAGAGGTAGCTTTTTGAATGGAGAGGCATATCATAGACTAACCGTTTCATTACATAAGAACATTAGAACATAAGAACAGCCATACTGGGTCAGACCAATGGCCCATCAAGCCCAGTATCCTGCTTCCAGCAGTGGCCAGTCCAGGTCACAAGTACAATTAGTAGCAACATTCCACTCTACCAATCCCGGGGCAAGCAGTGGCTTCCCCCATGTCTATTTCAATAACAGGCTATGGACTTTTCCTCCAGGAACTTGTCCAAATCTTTTTTAAAACCAGATACACTAACCACTGTTACCTCATCCTCCGGCAATGAGTTCCAGAGCTTAGCTATTCTTTGAGTGAAAAAAGTATTTCCTCTTATTCATTTTAAAAGTACTCCCATGCAACTTTATTGAGTGTCCCCTGGTCTTTGTACTTTTTGAATGAGAGAAAAACCGATTCACCTCCACCTGTTCCACACCACTCAGGATTTTGTAGACCTCAATCATATCCCCCCTCATCCGTCTCTTTTCCAAGCTGAAGGGCCCTAACCTCTTTAGCCTTTCCTCGTACGAGAGGACTTCCATCCCCTTTATCATTTTAGTCGCTCTTCTTTGAACCTTTTCTAATTCCGCTATATCTTTTTTGAGATACGGTGTCCAGAACTGAACACAGTACTCAGGTGAGGTCACACCATGGAGCGATACAGAGGCATTATAATATTTTTGGTCTTATTTTGCATCCCTCGCTTAATAATTCCTATAGCATCCTGTTTGCTTTTTTGGCCGCTGTCACACACTGGGCAGAAGATTTCAGTGTATTGTCTACAATGTCACCTAGGTCTTTTTCTTGACTCCTAAAGTGGACCCTGGCATCAGATAGCTATGATTTGGATTATTCTTCCCAATGTGCATTACTTTGCATTTATCTACATTAGATTTCATCTGCCATTTGAATGCCCAGTCTTCCAGTTTTCTAAGGTCTTCCTGCATGAGCTTTCGAGGACGAGTGTCTATTTTGTTTGAGGGTTATAATTTATTTATTTGTTACATTTGTATCCCACGTTGTCCCACCTATTTGCAGGCTCAATGTGGCTTACATAGTACCGTAATGGCGTGCGCCGGTTCCAGTGTTAACAAATACAAGGTGTTATGTATGGTAGACGTGTTGGGGAATTAAGGGGGGAAGAGGGAAGTTGGGGTGTGTCCATTACGATCTTTGGGTTTGTTGTGTTGCAGGTGTTCAGGCTTTTATGTTGGGTCGGTGGGATATGCCTTTCTGAACAGGTTAGTTTTTAGTTCTTTCCAGAAATTTAGGTGGTCGTACCTTGTTTTTACTATTTTTGGCAGTGCGTTCCATAGTTGTGCGCTTAAATAGGGAAAGCTGGATGCATACGTTGATTTGTATTTGAGTCCTTTGCTGTTTGGGTAGTGAAGATTTAGGTATGTTCGTGCTGATCTAAGGAGCCTAGGGAAGGAGGAGTAGATTCAGGAATAATAGAAAACTTTTTTGTGTCTCCCCAGAGAGGGTGGTAGTGAGAGAAAGAAAAGAAGCTGTGAGGGGAGGGGGGAATCAGAGCAAAACTGGACAAATCCTTTGCAAAAAGTGCACACTATCCCGCAGATTCAATAAAGTTAGGCTTCCAAATTTCTGACTAGTGCACAAATGTAGGCATCATGCCAGTTGCGTGCATAACTTTATTATTAAATTAGGTGCCAATTGGCAGTAAATACTAATAACAGCCCATAAGTGGCGTTAATTGGTAGTAATTTGCTGTTATGCGCAGAACTGAGTTATTCTGCGCTGTCTAATGCCCCGATGATCAAAGGTAAATGCGGGCACTAGTGCCCACATTGACCAGCTCAGCATGATCAGAGGGGGCACCAGGGAATACCACAGAGCTCATTTAAATGTAGCTTCGGTATTCCGCCTGTATGACCAGAGCACTGCGCTCTGATCTTACGGGCACCTTAACCCTACACCAGCTTGGAGCTAGCGTTACGTTTAGGGCACTATTCCTGCCCCTCCTCCCTCATCCGTGCCAGGCAGCTTGGGCTGTCACCGTCAGTCTTGGGGGGGTCCAGTGGACCCCCGGATCCCCCCAAAGGCAAGGCCCTGGTGGCCTAGTGCTCCCCAAGCCCCCATACCCCTCAGGAGAAGAGAGGAGTGTCGCTCACTTAGGGCCAATGTTCGCTCACAAATATCTCGTTCCTCTACTTCTTCCTCTTCACCGATGCCCCGACGCAGCTCTGGCCATCAAGTAGGATACCGTGATGTTCCTTGGGGTGGTGAGCCATGTCCCTACCGCTCCTTCTATTGACCGCCTTCGGCTTCCGGGTAGGCGCATGCCTGCTTCCGGGTATACGCTATCTATAATTTTTAAGTGAGGGATAAGTACATAAGTACATAAGCACTGCCACGCTGGGAAAAGACCAAAGGTCCATCAAGCCCAGCACTCCGTCTCCGACAGCGGCCAATCCAGGCCCCAAGAACCTGGCAAACCCCCCAAATTTAATAACGATCAATGGACTTTTCCTTCAGGAATCTGTCCAGACCCCCTTTAAACTCAGCAAGGCCAGCTGCCGACACTACCTTCTCCGGCAATGCCTACCCTTCGGTGTTGGGGACTATTACAGGAAAGCTTTGCCTTCCCCTCAGTGCTTGCCTTGCTTGTGTACAGTATTGCCTGTCAGCCTTGCCTGCTTTCCTGCTTCTGACTTGCAATTTGAGTGATTGTTCTTATTTGAAACCAGCACTAGCCCTTATCGCAACATCTGGCACCGAGGTAGGCTATTTGTAAGTGATGTTTTCCCAGTGTTTTTAAGTATTTGTTGTTATTTGTAACAAATCTTGAGTATCCATTATTGTTAGCTTTTTAATTTACACGTTTTTAAATTTGTTTGGTATTTGGCTCTAAAAAATGTTCATGTATACTTCTGGCCTCTTTTAATATATTTTTTTGATGTCATTCCATTTTTTATGATAAATAGCTTATGGAAGACAGAAATAGTCAGAAGAGAAACTTTTTAAATATTTGGGGCCCTGTTTACTAAGTTGTGTTAGAGGCATGTTAGCATTTTTAACACACGTTAACCATGCATGCGCATTAACCGTGTACATGCCTACAATAATCCATATAGGTGCCTACACGGTTAGCGCACGCGCTAATTGTAGACATGTTAAAAATGCTAACGCACCTTAGTAAACAGGGCCTTCAGTGAAATTATGAGTAGAAATAAATTTTGTAATAATTAACACTAAATTTGCTCCTTAGATAGCTCACGGGGACACCCCCTCTCCTTCGAGAGCTCAGGAGGACCCCCACCGCTCCTCAGATAGCTCAGCTCTTTTTGGGCTATTGGGCTATTTTCAGTGCTTACTCGAAAAAAGGTTGCACGCAGCAGGCCTCTCCTTAGACCAGTGCCGTAGCGAGGGCGGCTGACACCCGGGGCGGGTCGCTGCTGCGCACCCCCCCCCCCGGGTGCAGCACGGCGCACCACCCCTGAGCGCATTCTTACTAGCATAGGAAAGCGGGGAGCGGGCGGGAGGGCCGATCCGCCCCGACTGCACGTCGCTGGGAGCTGCGTCGGCTCTGCTGGTTCCCTGCTCTCTCTGCCCCGGAACAGGAAGTAACCTGTTCCGGGGCAGAGGGAGCAGGGAACCAGCGGAGCCGACACCCCCCCCAGCGGCGTGCACCTGGGGCGGACCGCCCCCCCCCCCCTTCCTATGCCACTGCCTTAGACAGAAAAATGCCTGACACCGGGCCGTGTTTCGGCAGAAGGTCACCTGCCTCAGGGGTCACATACACTGTTGCAAGCAACAATCTTGTAAAAAGGTTCTACGTATTTGAGTGAAAAATATATATTTTCTCCTAATTATTTTAAATATACTTGGTAGTAACTGCATGGCATGCCCCTAGTCTTTGTACTTCTTGAAAATGTAGGTAACTGATTTACCCGTTCCATTCTACTCAGTATTTTAAAGATCTCTATCATATATATATTTTTTTGTTACATTTGTACCCCGCGCTTTCCCACTCATGGCAGGCTCAATGCGGCTTACATGGGGCAATGGAGGGTTAAGAGACTTGCCCTGAGTCACAAGGAGCTGCCTGTGCCTGAAGTGGGAATCGAACTCAGTTCCTCAGGACCAAGGTCCACCACCCTAACCACTAGGCCACTCCTCCACTGTTGCTACTATTTGAGATTCTACATGGAATGTTGCTATTCCACTAGCAACATTCCATGTAGAAGTCAGCCCTTGCAGATCACCAATGTGGCCGCGCAGGCTTCTGCTTCTGTGAGTCTGACGTCCTGCACGTACGTGCAGGATGTCAGACTCACAGAAACAGAAGCCTGCACAGCTTTCTACATGGAATGTTGCTAGTGGAATAGCAACATTACGTGTAGAATCTCCAATAGTATCTATTTTATTTTTGTTACATTTGTACCCTGCGCTTTCCCACTCATGGCAGGCTCAATGCAGCTTATACATGGGGCAATGGAGGGTTAAGTGACTTGCCCAGAGTCACAAGGATCTGCCTGTGCCTGGTGGGAATCGAACTCAGTTCCTCAGGACCAAAGTCCACCACCCTAACCGCTAGGCCACTCCTCCCCTCAACGATTTGTTCTCAAGCTGAAGAGTCCTAACCTCTTTTAACCTTTCTTCGTAGTGGTCGTTCCAGCCTCTTCATCGTTGTGGTTGCGCTTCTCTGTTATTTTTTTCTAATTCCACTATATGTTTTTTTTTGAGATGCATCGACTGGAGTTGCAGAAAATACTCAAGGTGCAGCTGCACACCATGGAGCGATATAGAAGAATTATAATATTCCCTCTTTTCTTCTCCGTGACTTTCTTTTCCTGCTGCTACCTACTGTTCGTAAGTGTACACCAGACTGCAGAAATGAGACAGTCCCTTCTCTCTGGAGCTTACAGTCTGGTTGAGACGCCCAGACAATTCATGTCCCCAGTGAAGGTGGAAATCTCTCCTCTCTTGCGAATCCCTTTGCCATTCCTAGCACTAAATCCACCTGCCTTTTTGCTGTGAAAAACTTGTGCCGTCTTGCTTATACTGCAAAACGTTTTACAAGGCAAGATCATTGCATCAGAGTGAGAAAAGGGAACATTGTAAGGACCTGCCTGCAACAGACGGATAATTTATATCAGAAAATGTTTGGTCAGTAACAGGGCTGCCGAAAGACTGGGCCAGGCCCGGGACAAGGTCCCCCCCCCCCAAGGTCGCCAGGCCCCCCCTCCACCCGCCACCAGGCCCTCTCTCCACCCCCGGGCCCTCTGCACTGACCTGAAGCACCTCACCTTCGAGAGCGCAGCGGCAGACCACTCCTTTCTTCCATGTCCCGCTCTTGCGCAAGTTATGTCGGGCGAGGGCGGGACACGGAAGGAAGGAGTGGTCTACCGCTGCTTGCTGCGCTTTGGAAGGTGAGGCGCTTAAGTTCAATGCCAGGGAGCGATGGAGGGCGGATGGGCCGGACTGCGGCGGCGGCACCGGGCCCCCCCGGAGACCCGGGCCCGGGGAATTTTGTCCCCCCTGTCCCCCCCTCTCGGCGGCCCTGGTCAGTAAGCCTTATAAAGTGTACTGAATTTAAACTCCTTATCTGATTCGCAGCGGCAAATTTCTTTACAGTGCTTAACCCTTTCCACCCTCTGACAGGAACCCTTCATGTGTCCTTCCAGCTACCTTTTCACTTCCCCGTCTATTGTTCATGCTTTGGTTTTGTTACACAGCACCTGCTCCAAGGTGTGTAAAAATATAAGGGAGAGCCAAGGAGGTGGGAAGGTTTTTTATAAATGTGAGGCTCTGTCTTTTTAAATCTGACAGCCTGCAGTGCAGCCCTGTTGCAGTCACTGTAAGGATGGTGCAAAGTCCCTAAATTCTGGGGCATGCCCAGCTGCATGGAAAGGGAGAGAAGAGAGCATGAAATAAGAGGAAAAGCGGGGGGGGGGGGGGGGGGGCATTGTTTGAAACTCCTTCCATACTGCAGGAAAGGATGACAGTAGAGATGGGTTGAGGACAGACCCTTGAGAGAGTAAGGATAGATTCCAAAGCAGTCCTCTCATCAGCTCCCTTCCTCTCAGTCCGTCTGTCTGTCATTCTCGGCTTCCCTTCCTTCCCCTCCATCCGCCCATCTGTCTGTCATAGCCTTGACTTCCATCCCTTCCCCTCCATCCATCCATCTGTCCATCACAACCTCGGCTTCCTTCCCATCCTTCTGTCTTGGTGTTCCTCTGCTATGCTTTCAGCACTGCTCTATCCTTCTGCCACCTGGAGTCTCTCATCATCATCGCTTCATCTTCCACTACTTACCAACTGTGCACTTAGTCGAAGAATGGTCTCTTCCCTACCCAAACGCTGAAGCACAGTTGCTCCGGCCACCCTCACAAGTGGCAGCAAGTCTGGTTAACATATAGGTTAGCCGCATGGACTTCACTAGGAATGTGTGTTCATTAGCAATCGTTTGGTTCATCAGAGAGCACAAAACCAATTCGACATACGTTTAACCTGTGAATGAATGCAGGTTTAATCAATTTGCACAAGTTAAAAAGTCTGAACACTCGCTGAGAAAAGCATTATTAAAACAAATGTGTGAAATGAACTAAACAAACCCCCCGAAATAGAGAAATAAATCCAAAGGAACTAAAAAAAGCTGAATATTTTTGACCCGTGCAAATCCCTAATGTGCACACGTTAAAAATGAAAAACAAACAAGCCCAGTTCATAGAAACACGGGGTCTTTTTCTTCCATCATGTCCTAAGGCCACATCTCTTTCCCAGAGCCATGTCCTAGACTGCAGCTGATCACCACTGTCCCCCCTCACTTCCTTGTAACCAGGGATGCTCTGTGCTTTATCCCAGCTTGTCTCCTCTCCTCCCCTCAGAGGTCACTCCATATGTCCATCATCCTATTTCCAGATGTTTCTCCCAATTCTACCTCTCCTCCGGAGCTTAATACTGTGACCCTTTGCTCTGCAGCAGTCTTACCTCTGAGAAAGGTTTCCAGTTGATATTAAGCCCATGGCGGTCAGCATTTTTTGTTTTAAATGCTGACCTCTGCAGGCAGAATTAGCCCAAGATATAAAACGCCTGTCCAAGTCTGTCACCAGCATTGAATATCCTGGGTTAATTCTTTAGGTGTTAGCTGCCAGGTCTTATCTGGGTTCTGGACGATATTCAGCTGGGATCCGCGTACGACACTTATGTGGGCCGTGGCTGAATATGGGCCGGGACCTTCATAATAAAATCTGACCAGGTACAACTCCCTCTTCCGATCCCCCTCCCACCCCCCTGAACTTCAGGATCCCCCCTAAGACCCTCTCCCACCCCCCAACAAAATCTAAGCCAGCCCCAGTCATCCACTTCCTGTAGGCCTTCCGGGCCTACCTCCGAAGGTGGTGGTCTAGGGGAAACAGGCAGGAGTGAAACCCACTTTCTCCTGCCCGGTGTGGCCTACTCTTCAAATGGCTGCTGCAACCTCCAGCAGTAACCTTGAAATACTTGAAGCCACTTTGAAGAGCCACCTTTTTGATGCTGCTTTTAACTCCTAACCCTTGTTCACTTGTTCAGAACCCTTATGTTATCATCCTCACTTTATTTTTTCTTACATTTGTACCCCGCGTTTTCCCACTCATAGGAGGCTCAATGCGGCTTACATATTATATACAGGTACTTATTTTTACCTGGGGCAATGGAGGGTTAAGTGACTTGCCCAGAGTCACAAGGAGCTGCCTGTGCCTGCATTGGGGATAATATTCCCTTATCTCTTGTTTGTCCTGTTTGTCTGTCCTAATTAGATTGTAAGCTCTGACCAGCAGGGACTGTCTCTTCATGTTCAAGTGTACAGCGCTGCGTACGTCTAGTAGTGCTATAGAAATGATAAGTAGTAGTAGTAGTAAGAGCCGGGCAGGCGCAAATGGGCAACGTTCCTGCCCGTTTTCTCCTAGACTACCAGGGACCCGCAAATATCTTCACTTAGGCCCAACCAAGTGAATTAAATGCTTTTGAATATCTACCCCTTGATTGCTTTTGCTTATTTTATACTTTTCGAGGCGTTTGACCTTTTTATCACTTTTCCTCCTCGTTCTTTTATCCTCTAGGGCAGCGGTTCCTGGAGGCACCCCCAGGCAATCAGGTTTTCAGCATGCTCACAATTAATATTCATGAGATAGCTCTGCATGAAGTGGAGGCAGTGCATGCAGATCTCTCTCATGAATATTAATTGTGAGCATGCTGAAAACCTGACTGGCTGGGGTGCCTCCAGGACTGGGCTGGGGAACCACTGCTTTGGGGCACATATTTAGGGTTCACATGATTCCTGGCACTACGAATGGGTAATGGGCTTGATACGCTGTAAGACTGTATCCCCTAGGTTTTATAAAGGTCACCCAAACTTGGGCACAGATCCCAGATTGGCGCCCAAAACAATGAGTTAATGGGCTCCGGTAATTTAATTCATGAACTTAATTGGCAGTAATTATGATTTGGGTGTTGCTTTGGCTGTGTGCTATTCTGTAACAACGAGCACCTAAATTGGATCGTGTGCCACTGGGAAAGGGGGCGTGGCCACGGGAGGGGCCTTCACAAAAGATGCTGCAGCGTTACAGAGTAGCAGGGATCTGTGCCCAGTTTGCGGGCCAGGATTTACACCGGGTTCCTGCAGGCATAAATCCTCAGTGCCAAAGTCGAGCGCCGAATTCAGTGGTCAGTGCTGTTCTCCGAAGTGCGTATTCTTAAGTGCCCTGTGCAGAATAGCACCAGATTTTCAGCACCATTTATAGAATTTGGTCTTATTCACTACTACTACTTATCATTTCTATAGCACTACTAGACGCTGTGGTCCCCACGTGCCTAAAACGCAGTCATCCTGGGAAAATGTTCCAATACCTGCGGTGCTGGTTCTCTAAGCTCAGTGTAGGATTAGTTGAAAAAAAAAAGTGGGTCTTGAAAACGTAAGGGGCCAGTTCAGTTTCAGGTTTAATTTCTTTTATTGACTTTCAATACAGTACAAATATAAGCAAGAGCTCATAACAAAACACCAAGCAGCATGTTACAAGTGATGGCAAGACTGGAGCTCACAAGCGAGAGATAACCATCCATATCCAGAAGCAAATTAAGAAAAAAGGGGGAAAGAGGAAAAGGGGGGAAGCTGGAGGATACAACCAAAGCATAAAGCGTGCACATGCCACAAAATATATCATAAGTACATAAGTAATGCCACACTGGGAAAAGACCAAGGGACCATCGAGCCCAGCATCTTGTCCACAACAGCGGCCAATCCAGGCCAAGGGCACCTGGCGAACTTCCCAAACGTACAAACATTCTATACATGTTATTCCTGGGATTGTGGATTTTTCCAAGTCTGTTTAGTAGCGGTTTATGGACTTGTCCTTTAGGAAACCGTCCAACCCCTTTTTAAACTCTGCTAAGCTAACCGCCTTCACCACATTTTCCAGCAATGAATTCCAGAGTTTAATTACACGTTGGGTGAAGAAACATTTTCTCCGATTTGTTTTAAATTTACTACACTGTAGTTTAATCGCGTGCCCCCTAGTCCTAGTATTTTTGGAAAGCGTCAACAGACGCTTCACATCTACCTGTTCCACTCCACTCATTATTTTATATACCTCTATCATGTCTCCCCTCAGCCGTCTCTTCTCCAAGCTGAATAGCCCTAGCCTCCTTAGTCTTTCTTCATAGGGAAGTCGTCCCATCCCCGCTATCATTTTAGTCGCCCTTCGCTGTACCGAGTTAAAATAAGATACCAGTGGTAGCCATTTTCCCCCTATATGAAGTGAAGCGAGAAGACTGCTTTGCCAGATGTAATTCGAATTTGTACATTTGCAACAATACGTTCCACCATTCCTGAGAAGTGGCCTGACGTAAGGACTTCCAATGGGAGAAGATTACCGTCAGTGCTAAAGAGACCGTGGCACTAACAAGAGCCCCTTCGCCAGTGGCGTACCAAGGGGGGGGGGCGGTCCGCCCCGGGTGCACGCCGCTGGAGGGTGCCACGGCGCACGCCTGCTCTGAGTTCGCTGACTTCGCGCGTTCGCTGCAGCTCCCCCTGCCCTGGAACAGGTTACTTCCTGTTCCGGGTCAGAGGGAGCTCCAGCGAACGCGCGAAGTCAGGGAACTCTGAGCACTGGCAGGCGCGCGCTGCGGCACCCCCCCCCCCAGCGGCGTGCACCCGGGGGGGGTTTCGTGCTGCATCGGGGTCGGGGGGGGTGCTGCAACCAGGGGGGGTCCACGCTGCATCGGGGGGGGGGGGGTGCTGCACCCGGGGGGGGGGCAGGGCGCCGCCCCGGGTGTCCGCCCCCCTAGGAACGCCACTGCCCTTCGCTAGGAGTTAGCAGACCCCTAAAGAACTGCTCCCCAAGAATTAGGACCTGTGGTGCTGGGTTCTCTAAGCTCAGTGTAGGATTAGTTGAAAAAAAAGTGGGTCTTGAAAACGTAAGGGGCCAGTTCAGTTTCAAGTGCTGAAAACCTGGGTTGGATTCCCGGCTCAGCTATGCCTGGGAGAGAGCTGCAGCCATTACTTTATGCTGACAACTAGCAGTCGGGGATTTGGAAGGAGTCTTGGTGGATGACCCCTAGCTGAGGACTGTTGTACTGAGCAATCACCATATGATTGCAGAATTTCAAATGTAATAGTTCATGGAGGTACATAAAGATCAAGTGGCCCACCCAGCCTTCCCAGTTATTCTAGTCTACAATGTTAATACTAGGACTAGGGGGCACGCAATGGAGCTACAAAGTAGTAAATTTAAAACGAATCAGTGAAAAAGTTTCTTCACTCAAACGTGTAATTAAACTCTGGAATTCGTTGCCAGAGAATGTAGTAAAAGCAGTTAGCTTAGCGGGGTTTAAAAAAAAAAAGGTTTGGATGGCTTTCTAAAGGAAAAGTCCATAGACCATTATTAAAATGGACTCGGGGAAAATCCACTGCTTATTTCTAGGATAAGCAGCATAAAATGTATTGTACTGTTTTGGGATCTTGCCAGGTACTTGTGACCTGGATTGGCCACTGTTGGAAACAGGATGCTGGGCTTGATGGACCTTCGGTCTGTGCCAGTACCAGTATGGCAATACTGATGTACTTATGCAAACCCATATTCCAGCTAGCAGTCACACATTTTTTGTGACTATAAATTCATATTGTTATACCTTATCTCACCCACCTCCTCTGAGAAAGGTCCACATGCACCTACTGCATTTAGCTGATTGGCTGTCATATGACAGATGACATAATCACTGCATGAACCAATGGGATCTTGTCCCATTTGAGGTCATTAATGGCCATTATTACTGAACATGTCAAAAGCCAGAGGGTAGGGGTGCCTTAGAAATCTCCAGCTGTGGCTGAGGCATTCATACTCTGGTAGCCAGTTTGGTTCCCCAGCAGCCCATGCCTTAAAAAAAAAATCTCTGTTTTTATACCCCATCCCTTGTCTTTGGCCCTATTTGGCTAGACAAGTGTCAGTGCCTCTGTGCAGCATTATTCCTGCAGCTTCTTATATTAACATGAAGGCCACTGAATATTGTTTAATAAAAAGAGCCTGGGCATTTCCACTCTGTTTATTTTTTTTTTCTTGACGCGAGTTTATATCAAACGATGCCCTCTCTTTAACCGGTGGAATTCTTTGATCCTCGCCCTCCATACCTTCCACCCACACTAGCTGTATTGGTGGGGGATGTGATCTTGCTTCTGCCACCCCCATAACATATTTCCCCCTCCTCATTTCTGCTTTTATTTTCCTATCCATGCTGCGCTTTCTCTTAAACACCCTCCCCTACCTCCCGGTTACGCTTGGCTGCTAATGAGCAAGGGGTCCCTGGGAGGTAATTTTATGCAAATTACCAGTGGCAAAGAGACTCTCTGAAGGCACGTTTCAGCTCACACACAGTGGTGATTAGGAAGCATGTAGAGAGACAGGAATATTAATTACCAAGCGAGGGGAAAAGGAGAGGGCAGGAGGTGACGTGGATGCACAACATGACATTGGGTTTGTCACCTCACCCCAGATCAACCAAATTTACCTGCAGTGGGGACAAACCCGGACTGGATCGTCTTGTGCTGTTGACCTGGAATGAGATGGCAGCCTTAAATATTGCATTAGTTCTGGTCCGAATTCCTGTTGATGGGCACAAATAATTAACAGAGGTGCTTTGGCTCCCACCAAGGACACTGCTACCCCCACGAACAGGTGCCACGGAACTGGAGCAAAATCATTCCTACCCTCTTCCATTCACACACACAGTATTGACTCTGTATTTAACACCAACACCACTGTGGATGTGTTGGTTGGGGGATGGAGGGGTGGTGCGGTATTCTTCCAGGATGCAGCTCTGTCCAGTATTAACATCCTTTCTATTAAAAACACATAAAATTATGTAAGACCCTTACATCTCCAGTATTAGCTGTTTGTAATCAGAAACAAATGATATACCTAGGGCTTCTATTCGTAGCTGTTTATAGATTGTAAATGTAGGTATTTATTTTCCAGTTAATTAGGAGTTCCTTGAAGATATAAGCATAGGCGTAGAGTGGGGTGGGCATGAGGGGAAAGTGCCCCCCCCCCCAAAAAAAAACATTGCAGGTATTAATGCTGAATTAGTCCCCTTTCCCTCCCTGCTAATATGACTTCCTTACCTTTCGTCCCCTCTCCCCAAAAGCAAACAGGCAAAGTCCACCTACGGGTGTGGAGTACCTTCCCCGGTTGAATCAAATAAATATTTTTAAGCCACTGAGAAAAGCTCAGCGTAGAAAAAGCGCCAAAACAGAGTGAAGGATCCAAGGTAGGCAAGGGCATGAGTGAAAGATCATTACAGGAAGCGATGTTTTCCCCTAGTTTATCAATAAAACCTTATTCCCCCCCCCCCCCCAAAAAAAACATTTTTTTTTTGCAATAAGGTGTTTTATTGGGTTTTGATCAGTGAAAAGCTAAACTCAGAAGCCCTATGTATGACACGGAGGGTAATTAGGAGCAACAGGAAACCTACCAGGTAGGCACGGATGCCATGGATTTATGGAATACTTTTTACCCTGTGCCACTTCAGGCATGGGGTTTCAGTAGCAGCCGTGCTGCCAATATTAATGCCTAACTTGCATAACTGCTTCTGAAGGGGAAAGGAACGACGTGACCCTGATTAACACTGTTTATACGGCCCCATAATTCCTGCTACTGAACTGTAAAATTGTGGCATTGTAGAATTTTAATTGAATTTTTCATTTTAATAATAGATCCAAGTGCCTTCTAGGAAACTGGGCATCAATCATCAACCCTTTTTGCAGCAGTTCTGTTCTAATGCTTGTCCTGCCCTGTTTTCCGTCTAAGGAGACCCTCCTCCCCGTCTCTCTCCCCAATGCTTTTGATTGCTTTTAATTGCATGCAAGAAGGTTCTAGATTTCCACAATGACTATGCATGAGATTGACTTGCATGTACCAGAGACACAGCCAGCCTTTCAATTTTTTTTGGGGGGGGGGTGGGGGAAGGGCCCAGAGGTGGACTGGGGGGGCAGCGTATTACCTCTCTTTACCCTCCGCTCGTGTGCGTTAAACGTACCTTTGCTGATGGAAATACAGTGCCCGAGCCGCTCCCTGTCTTCTTGTGCTGCTTCTGTAGCGCAGAAGTTGGCGGCGCGCCTTCAGCCGCTGACTCCAGGACTCTCCGAGCATGCTTGCACGGACTGAGAATGCACGAGAGGTCCTGGCGTCGGTGGCAGGAGGCATGCTGCGGACTTCTGCATCACAGAAGCAGCGCAAGGAAAAGGGGAGTGGATCAGGCACTGCATTTCATTGACTGGTGGGACTGGCACCCCGCCTGGTGTTTAAGGGGGTGTTGCAGGTTTGGAGAGGGCCCAGGCCCTCAAGGCCCCCCCCCCCCCCCCCCCCCGCCTGCCACCGGCCACTGCTTCCATTGTATGCAAATTGATCTCATGCATATTTATCGTGAAAATCTTGAAAACCCGACTGGGTTGTGGCCCTCGAGGATCCTGGTTGCAGAAAGGCAAAATCCTGGGGCTGGGGTTTGTTACAGAAGAGCCTATAATTATACCGGTCTGCCAAGTCAATTACCCACCTCCTAGATTTAATGCTAGATTATGTGGCTGTCATGTTCTCACAGTCCTTGACATTACCTGGCAGGGGCTGTGTCATGAAGTGGCCCCTCCTTCCATCACGTTTACCGACAGTGGTGAATAGCAGCCTAGGCTAGATTTACTGCTTTGCAGAAACATTGTGACGCTAACCACCCTTCTTTCTGCCATCTTAGGCATGAAGCAAGGCAAGGACCTTGGAACCCAGTACCGCTCAGCCATCTTCACGTACAGCTCACAGCAGAAGGCAGCAGCGTTGAAATCCAAAAGAATATTTCAGGAGGTGCGTTGATGAGAGTAGGCGAAGAGGGGTTTCCAGGGGGACCTTCAGCAAAGTGACGAGAGAGAAAGGAGAATTTCCCACTTGATCCACAGTATTTAAGTTATTACCTTAGTATCTGTCTAGCAGTATGTGCACGAGTAAATGTTGGCTGGAAAATTCACATTATAATACTGTGGTTAATGCAGGGAATGTACTAATTAAGCCTTGTTCATTTCCCGAGGTTTCTTTTTCTTAATTAGTAAAGCAAACTTAATGTACCCAAGGATATACAGCTGAGTGTACAACCGCGGTCCCTGTCATAGAACATTCTTATGAAATCCAGAATTTTCATATCTGTAATTTTTTCCCCTGGGTATAGATAATGCTTCAACCTGTTCTCTGCTATGAGGGATGAGAGAATGATAGATGGAACAGGTAAACAGAAAGGAGAGAATTTCAAGCTGGAAGACCTGAGCTGTCCTTCTCTCTCTTTAGCATGTGGTACTGATGCAGGAGAGAATCACGGCTGCAGTTTCTTGCCAAAGGTGACTTCACCCATCCATCTCTGCTTTCTCGGTGGAGAAGTGTCTTTCAAAAGTTATTGAGCTAATACTCTGTTTGGACTTCAAGCGGCCCAGAAAGATTCAGACGGATCAGAGCTTGAATGGGGAAAGAGGCGTCTCAGTTTTACTGGAATCAATTTGTGGAACGTTCTAATCGGACTCCAATATTTCGAGAGACTTTTTAGTGCGTTTTAGGTGGGGAGATGGATCTAACCTGCCCCAGTCTGCCAATATTTAAAGCCTTAACGGTCGCCCATGAAGTCTCCGTTATCGGAGCGCCTATCTCTTCCGCGCTGCCCCCCTGACTCCCTCTGCCTTCCTGATCCATCACAGATTAAAAACAGGGTTTCCACGGTAACAGGTTCTCCATAGCAACTCACACCCATAGGCCAAAGGTCAGCAGGGAAGGCAGGTGCGAGAACCGGATATCAAGTCGGCCTCTTCTTTATATGGTGTACTCCCAGTAAAGAACTGGTTAGGTAAAGGTCAGCAGGATTCGCCCACCACTTGCAGGGTAGGGCTGAAAATTTAGCAGGTATTTGGGGGGGGGGGGGGTTCAAACCTTGCTTCCACACCCTTTCCCAAGCTGTGCCCAGGCATCACAAGGCCACCCCCCACTTCCAGCTGTTGGATTTGAGAGGGTGCCTGATGTGCGCTGGGTCCATCCCCGGCAAGAGGTGCATATTCGAGCCCGTTTCGGTACGTTTTTTTAAAGAGGTTTCCTGCATGCGCACAGAGCAGGAGGGGCGATCGGGCAGAGGAGGATCACAGGGCTGGGACAGATCTGAGAATCAGAAAGGCAGTGATGCCAAGTTACCCGGTTCCAGGCTGGAAGTTTTGAGACGGTCCTGGGTTTCTGACCACCCCCCATCCTGGTGCATTGTGGGACTTGCAAGCACTGATTTAAATGGGCAGGATCAGGCACTGCAAATCCCACACTGCATTGGGATGTAAGTTCAAAGCCAGGACTGGCCAAAAAGCCTCCAGCCTGGAACTGGGTAACTTGGCATCTCTGGGGAGGGAGGGGGGGGACCTGCAGGAAACAGTCTATGAAAATATAAGCCCTGCTGAGAGGTGTAGGCGGGTGAAGACCTCATATGCCCAATACGTAAAGTCCAGCAGGAGCCAGTGGGGGTGGGAGAATCAGAGCGCCCTGTCACATACAACACGTGGCCTAGACGTATGGGCGGGAGGGGGTAAAGCAGAGCTTCCCGAACTGTGCGTCTGGACCTCAAATGAGGTCGCAGAGCCTAAGTTTGGAGTCACAACCTAGGTGTAGGGTTACCCTATGGCTCCAGAAAAAGGAGGACAGATCGAGTCAGTCTGGGTTTTATTTCCGTTGCTTTTTCTGGAGCCATAGGGTAACCCTACACCTACGTGCATCAATTATTCCGTACTTACAGAGGGCACACAGTTTTATTTGGCTGCAATCATGGGGTCAGGGCCACAAAAAGATTGAAAAGCACTAGGTTAAGGGTTGAGGGAAATTCCGGGTTTCTGTGTAAATCTGACGGCTGCTCTTACGTCTGTTCCTCTCGCTCTCTCTGCTCTGTTTCTTCTTCCTATTCCTCTCTGCATTCCAAGGCATTGTATTGGCCTTCCGATGTTGCGTAGATGCCTTATATACATATGTTTGTCTCGTCCTCTCTTTCTTTTCCTGGTTTCTTTGCTCCGTCCTCCCTCCTTCCCTTTCTTTCTCCCTCTCTTCCAGTCCCCCCTCCCCCATTTCTCTCTTTCTTTTCCTGGTTTCTTTGCTCCGTCCTCCCTCCTTCCCTTTCTTTCTCCCTCTCTTCCACTCCCTCCCCATTTCTCTCTTTCTTTTCCTGGTTTCTTTGCTCCGTCCTCCCTCCTTCCCTTTCTTTCTCCCTCTCTTCCACTCCCTCCCCCATTTCTCTCTTTCTTTTCCTGGTTTCTTTGCTCCGTCCTCCCTCCTTCCTTTTCTTTCTCCCTCTCTTCCAGTCCCCCCTCCCCCATTTCTCTCTTTCTTTTCCTGGTTTCTTTGCTCCGTCCTCCCTCCTTCCCTTTCTTTCTCCCTCTCTTCCACTCCCTCCCCCATTTCTCTCTTTCTTTTCCTGGTTTCTTTGCTCCGTCCTCCCTCCTTCCCTTTCTTTCTCCCTCTCTTCCACTCCCTCCCCCATTTCTCTCTTTCTTTTCCTGGTTTCTTTGCTCCGTCCTCCCTCCTTCCCTTTCTTTCTCCCTCTCTTCCACTCCCTCCCCCCCCCCCAGTTCCCTATTTCTTTTTCATGGTTTCTTTGCACCTTAGCCTGTTCCCTCTCGCTCTCTCTCTCCCTCCCTCTGACTTTCATCCCCACTGGAGGTTGTGGATAATTAGCCATGACTCCTTATCAGCTGGGCTCCATACAGCAGCCTCTGAATGGGATGGAGTGTTGGGGGGGGGGGGGAGGGGGGCCGTCCTCGTGTGGCATTTTTCTGAATTCCTTTCCAGTCATGGAGTCTATGCAGGAGCTGAGCTTCCAAAGGGATCTTATAGTAGCAGGATGACAGCTGAGTTGGGATGGAGGGTCATTGTTCGTCCCCCCCTCCCCCAATTATCTAAAGCTCTCTGTCCCGCACTGTACTCAGGTCCTCTTTTTAGAGATGCACCTTTGGCATTTCACAGTTTGTCTTATTGTCATCAGAAAATGTCTGCAGATAAAGACCCGCATCCAGTCTGCCCATCAAGGAGGCCAGAATTGAATCTGAAACTCTGCACAGGTTCCACTTCGTCATGATTAAACACTGCAATACTTACTCTCTGTCTCTCTCTGCCAATTTGGGGGCACAGACCATAGAAGTCTGCCCGACATTGGTCTTACTTCCCAACCTCTGAAGCTGCTGTCAAAACTCACTTCAGTTATAAGGTCATTGAAGTTTTTTGCTTTCAATGGATTCCATCCTTTCTCGATATAGTGATCCTCCGTGTTTATCCCATGCATTCTTGAATCCCATCACTGTTTTTGTCTCCACAACTTCCCATTCCAGGCACCCAACCAGTGGCGTAGCAAGGGGGCTGCCACCAGGGGCGGTTCGTCGTTGCACCCCCCCCCGGGTGCAGCACGATGACATCCCCCCCTCCGACCCAGTGCCTACCCTCCTCAACTCCGTCCAACCAGCTCCCGCACCCTACCTTTAAAGAAATCTCAGAAGCCGTGGCGAGGCGCAGCGCCTCGCGCCTGCATGCAAAAGAAGTGTGGATCGTCTCATCGGGCCTTCCCTCACTCTGTCTGTCCCGCCCTTGCGGAAATAGGAAGTTGCGTCAGCGGAGAGCGGGACAGACAGAGTGAGGGAAGGCCCGATGAGACGATCCACACTTCTTTTGCATGCAGGCGCGAGGCGCTGCACCTCGCCTCGCCACGGCGTCCGAGATTTCTTTAAAGGTAGGGTGCGGGAGCTGGTTGGACGGAGCTGAGGGTAGGCACTGGGTCTGGGGGTGTTGATGCGCCGAGGGGGGGGTGTCATCGTGCTGCACCTGGGGGGGAGCTGGCAGGGAGCACCCCCCTTGAGCTGACACCCGGGGCGGACCGCCCCCCCTTGCTACGCCACTGCACCCAACACCCTTTCTATGAAAAAGTATTTCCTGAAGTTCCCACTCTTAAGCCTCAACTCATGACCTCTAATTCCACTGCTTCTCCATCTCTGAAGAATATTAGTTTGCATATTAATAACTTTTAAGTATTTAAACGTCTGTATCATATCCCCCCATCCCTCCTTTCTTCTAGAGCTGTGGCTCCCAAATCTGGTCCTGGAGGCACCCCAGCTGAAGAGGTTTTCAACGCATGCACCGCCTCCACTGCATGCAAATTTACCTCATGAATATTCATTGTGGATATCCTGAAAACCTGACTGGTTGAGATGCCTCCAGGATCAGGTTTGGGAACCATTGTGGTTCCTAAACCCTGGAGGCACCCCAGCCAGTCAGGTTCTTAGGATACGCACAATGAATATTCATGAGAGAGATTTGCATGCACTGCCTCCACAGCATGCAAATCTCTCCCATGAATATTAATTGTGGATATACTGAAAACCTGACTGGCTGGGGTGCCTCTAGGACCAGGTTTGGGAATCACTGCTGTAGGGTACACATAATTCAGGTCTTCCAGTCTCTTCTCATACGTCTTTCGGCACAAGCCCCATACTATTCTTGTGAGCCTCCTCTGAAACACCTCGTCTTTTGATGTCCTTAGCAAGATACGGCCTCCAAAATTGGACACAATACTCCAAGCAAATGTTCTCTATCCCTCTTTCTTTCTCTCCTTCCCTCTCTTTTTGGAATCCAAAATCAATGAGAAAAGGACGGTATAGAGAAGGAAAGGCTAATGGCCAAGCGCTAATTTAGAAATTAGCGCCTGGCCATTAATAGAAAAAAATGGAAATGCTGCCATTTTACTGCTGCATTAAAAGTGGCCTCAAAGTGCGGGGAAATCCACGCATTAATCATAGTGCACGGCCCCTTTACGCACAACTTAGTAAAAGAGACCCATAGTTGCATAGTGGATAACAACAGAAAAAGACCAAAATGGCTGCCAGGTCAGTGCCCGCTGCGTGTGCAAGTTACTTTCTTCGGGTTTGTTTTTTTATTTTGGAGAGGTTGTACCTGCTGTGCAGGGCAGGTTACTTTCCCCACTATTTCTTAGGATAATCACAACAACAGTCATTTCATAGCTCTTTTGAGTTGAGATGCTCCATTCTTGGTTTCCATCATCTTCCCTTTAGCCTCTCGCTCCATCATGGCTCTTGCCTCCACCTCCTCCTTCCAGAGGGCATCTTTCCATGAAGATATATTTCCTGAGGCTGCTTTTGATTCTACCTCCTTGTAGCTTGGTATCATATCGTCTAGTTCTAGAGCTTCCCTTCGTTTGAAAAGGTTTCTCTGTTCTGTACTACCTTTCAAGTATTTAAAAATCTGTATCCTATCTCCTCTCACCCTCCTTGCCATGGGCGCAGTTTGGGGGGGGGGACAGTGCCCCCCCAAACGAGCTGCCACCTCATCCTCCAATTCCCCAAGCCGCCGGCAGCCTCTGCGAGAAAGCGGCACGCACACTGCTTTAGACCTGCCCCCGGAAGCCTTTCTTTCTCCTTCAACTTCCTGTTCCGCGTAGGCGGGAAGCTGTAGGAGACAGAAGGGCTTCCGGGGCAGGTCTAAAGCAGTATGGAGGCTGCTTTTGCTGAGGCTGCCGGCGGCTCGGGGGATTGGAAGATGGGGGAGGGTGATATCAGGTGCCACTGTAAGACTCCAGTGGGGGGGGGGGGGGGAGCAGCAGTGGCGGAGAGCAGCGGTGCGGGTGGGGGGCGGCGGGAGAGAGACACGCCCCACCCTTTGCCCCCCCCCCCAAATGAAACTGTCAAACTACGCCCATGCTCCTTGCCTCTACAGAATAAATATTTAAGATCTCAGTTCCTCCTAACTCTTCTCAATTGTATTTAGAAAGGTATTGAAGAGACTGGACCTAGCACTGATCTGTATTTCTCATTTTATCTTTCTCAGAGCAGACCCCCACGGACCCACCAGTCTCTGCCTCCAATTGTTTAATCAGCTTCTCAGCAGATCTATAATTCTTCTTCCCACTTTCAGTCTGGCCAGCAGGCTCCCCAGTCCTCTAGGAGTCAGAGGCTTTGCTGATACATCTGTTGCACGTCCCTGATTCAGTGCTATGATCACCTCATCAAAGAAATTGATCACGTTTATTTGACAGTGTGATTCCAGGGGAGCGGAGAGCAGCGTAAAAAGCTTGTTTACAGGACACACACACGGCCTGCAAGCCCTACATTGTTATATTAGGATGTGAATGTTTTGACAGATACTGAGCTGACAGAAATCCTTCCAAGTCCCAAAGTCAGGAGAATCGAGGCTGGGGGGGGGGGGGGGGGGAGAAAGATGACATTTGAACAGAGTGTAAAGCGTGCCATCAGGAGAGAATACCTTGATATGTGCTCTCAAAAGCTCGTCAGAAAATCGGTGCAGGGAGGCTGTATACGACACAGACAATTTCATTTTTTGTATGTGTCTGTGTAGATGTTTGCAAATTATCTGCAGTTCACCTGGGTTTGGCGTGGTTGGGGCTTATACTAGGCCAGTGCCGTGGATAGGTTTGGGTTAACTGTGCAAGGGCAGCACGGACTATCGGCCACACCTGCGTAAATTCTGGGCTCTGCTGAATATCCAGGTCTAACAATGTGATAAGACGACGGCCGTGGCCAGAAGGATGCTAGGCTGCATAGAGAGGGGTATAACCAGCAGAAGAAAGGAGGTGTTGATGCCCCTCTGCAAGTCGTTGGTGAGGCCCCACTTGGAGTATTGTGACTGGAAGCGGTGCAAAGAAAAGCTACGAAAATGGAACGGGATTTGTGTTGCAAACCGTACGAGGAGAGACTTGCCGACCTGAACATGTATACCTCGGAGGAAAGGAGAAACAGGGGTGACACGATACAGATGTTCAAATATTTGAAAGGTGTTAATCCACAAACAAACCTTTTCCAGAGACGGGAAGGCGGTAGAACTAGAGGACATGAATTGAGGTTGAAGGGGGGGCAGACTCAGGAGTAATGCCAAGAAGTATTTTTTCACAGAGAGGGTGGTGGATTCCTGGAATGCCCTCCTGCGGGAGGTGGTGGAGATGAAAACGGTAATGGAATTCAAACATGCGTGGGATAAACACAAAAGAATCCTGTTTAGAAGGAATGGACCCAAAGAAGCTTAGCGGACATTGGGTGACAACGCCGGTAATTGGGAAGCAAAACCAGTGCTGGGCAGACTTCTACGGTCTACGCCCTGATCGTAACTGAATAGATATGGATGGGCTGGAATATCAATTTTAAGGGGCTTCAACGTTAGCTTCAGAACTTTTAGTACAAGAACAGTGCTGGGCAGACTTCTACATTCTGTGCCCGAATGGCAAGGACAAATCAAACTTGGATATACATATAAAGTATCGCAAAATGAGCTTGTTGGGCAGACTGGATGGACCGTTCAGGTCTTTATCTGTCGTCATTTACTATGTTACTATGAGATAGCATCAGCACGTGAATTCGCTGTGTGCTAAGGCCCTTTTTACCAAAGGGGTTAAAAGGCTTTTTTAAAAATGGAAATGGCCCTGTAGTAAGGGAACCACTTTCCATGCGGCCATTTCCAGGGGGATCCCTTACCGCCACCCATTGAGGAGACAGAATGGGCTCCCGAGCTACCCCGGCACTAGAAACTAAAAATGCATTTTCTAGCATCAGAGTTGGCGCACGGCAGAGGCCTGATTTGCTGAATGCCAACACGGCGATAGCCCTTCCGCCCTTTAGTAAAAGGTTCCCTTACAGAAATGCTGACTGCAGTAAAGCTGAATATTAACCTGATTATTTTTAACATCTGAAGACCTAATCAGTTCATGTGTGAGGAACGGACTTAAAAAAAAGGAGACTGCATTTGTGAGACTTGATTCCTGATGAAGTCTCTGCTTACAAGGCCTGGAGCAGGAGTCACAGTTAATGAGGGCAGCCTCCCGTTTGGAGAAATGCCTTACGATGAGCCAGTGGCATAGGAAGGGGGGGCGGTGGGGTGGTCCGCCCCAGGGGCACGCCGCTGGGGGGGGGGGGGTGTCGGCTCCACTGGTTCCCTGCTCCCTCTGCCCCGGAACAGGTTACTTCCTGTTCCGGGGCAGAGAGAGCAGGGAACCAGCGGAGCCGACGCAGCTTCCAGTGACATGCACTCGGGGGCGGATCGGCCCTCTCGCCCGCCCCTCGCTTCCTAATTCAAGTAAGAATGCGCTCCGGGGGGGGGGGGGGGGGGGTGCGCGCCAAGGGGGGGCGGTGCGCAGCGGCGACCCGCCCAGGGTGTCAGCCGCCCTCGCTACGGCACTGCGATGAGCATCAAATTATTTTGAATGTGGACAGGGTTCTTCAATGGAAGGGGTGTATGGCACAAATCTCAAAAGTATCCCAGTGCTCTAACAACATTTAAATAACTTTTACATTAAACTAATTGTTAATCTATTAGTTATCAGACCACAGTACGAACCATCAGTGGTGACTCTTTCAACACAGGCGAACCGCCTACGGCTCGCCTTTTCTTACCATCGGTTCTTAAACTAACTGCAGCTGTTGTACTGTATATATATTTATTTGCTCATTTATTCACATGTAGCTTAAATTTTGTTCTCATAAAGTTCCATCATCAAGATGTGAATTATCCAAAAAAAATCATGAATCCCTCTCTCATTCACTGTTATCAGCACACTTATAAACTTTATTTAATCAAGCACTCTTATCTTCCCACTTGCAGACCACATGCCGACATGACCCTGTTTCACTGACTGCTCTTCTTTCTAGGACTGTGCCATGAGAATCAGCCATACCCTGGAAAAGGGGGTTGGGGGATGGGGCTGAGGGTAAAGAGCTTTTGTGGAGAGATTATCCCAGTAGTAATTTTATAAAAGTAAAATTTTAAAAGTAGTAAGTTTGTCCCTGTTGGCCCTGTCTCCATCCGCACAGGCCGTGTCCCCATCTCTGTCCCTGCCCCATCCCCACAGGGTCTGTCTCTGTCCCCGCAGGTCTTGTCTCCGTCCCCACCCCATCCGCACAGGCCGTGTCCCCATCTCTGTCCCTGCCCCATCCCCACAGGGTCTGTCTCTGTCCCCGCAGGTCTTGTCTCCGTCCCCACCCCATCCGCACAGGCCGTGTCCCCATCTCTGTCCCTGCCCCATCCCCACAGGGTCTGTCTCTGTCCCCGCAGGTCTTGTCTCCGTCCCCACCCCATCCGCACAGGCCGTGTCCCCATCTCTGTCCCTGCCCCATCCCCACAGGGTCTGTCTCTGTCCCCGCAGGTCTTGTCTCCGTCCCCACCCCATCCCCACAGGCCCTGTCCCCATCTCTGTCCCTGCCCCATCCCCACAGGGTCTGTCTCTGTCCATGCAGACACTGTCCCCATCTCTGTCCCATGCCCACTGTCTCCGTCCCCACCCCATCCCCGCAGGCCCTGTCCCCATCCCGTGGGCTCTGTCTCCGTCCCCGCTCCGTCCCTGCGGGCTCTGACCTGATCTGCAGAAGCCTCGATCACTTATGATTTTATATTTAAATCTTTTTATTAAAGTATAAAATGAACAATATTCTGTGCAACTGTTGTTTATAAATCACAAATAGAAAACAATAATAGTAATAACAACAACAAATAGCTATGATACCCCCCCCACCACCACCCTTTACCTTCCAACAATAGCTGACTTCTACTACCCCAAGGAACCCTAATCCAACCTGTTAAAATGTCCAGGGGTACAAAATACAACCCGTTCTGTATGCCCTGGCAGGGGAGAAATATTCCCTATGAAGCACTGTTATGATTTTTTTAATCTGTGGATGAATAAGTCATCACCAGCTCTCCTGTCTTCCACAGTCCTTCCTGCAATAGAAAATGTCGTCTCAGAAGATGTGCCGGTAGCAGGAATGTACAGGATCCCCCTGTGCAAATTTTGCCAATTGTGGCCAGCACTTTTGCTTGTTTTTCAAAATAATGAAAACATTATCGTCTGGATCACTCAGGCATAATTAACTGTCCAATTCACTAACAGCCTTCAAAATAGAGAATGACACGAGGACAAAGTTTGTTCCCATCCCTGTGGCCTCTGCCTCTGTCCCCATCCTTGCCCCATCCCCACAGGCTCTGTCCCTGTCCCCTTGTCATTCTCTACCCAGCACCAGTTTCCAATCAGGCCTGTAGGGTTACCATATGTCCTCTTTTTGAGGGCATGTCTGGGCAACTGGGCAGGTTTTGCCAATCTGCCCGTTTGTCCGGATTTCTGGACAAACGGGCAGGCTGGTGGGCGGGCCGTCCTATAGGACAGCCCGCCCACCAGCCTGCCCGTTTGTTCAGAAATCCGGACAAACGGGCAGATTGCTAGCCTCCCCTCCCCTTACTTACTAATGCCCTGGTGGTCTAGTGACCTTTTCCGCCTTTGGGGCAGGAAAGAGCCCCCTCTTTCCTGCCCAGAGCGCTGCCCTGCATTCATTCTTCCTGTTGCTGATCCTCGGCACCGATTCAAAATGGCCGCCGAGAATTGACATGACCTCGCGAGACTTCAACTGTTGGCGGCCATTTTGAATCGGCGCCGAGGATCAGCAACAGGAAGGATGAATGCAGGGCAGCGCTACGGGCAGGAAAGAGGGGGCTCTTTCCTGCCCCGAAGAGGTCACTAGACTAGGGTTACCATACGTCCGGATTTCCCCGGACATGTCCTCTTTTTGAGGGCATGTCCGGGGCGTCCGGCGGATTTTGCCCGCGCCCACGTTTGTCCGGATTTCTGGACAAACGTGGGCGCGGGTGTGGGCAGGCGTGTGCGTGCGGTGGGCGCGCGATCGGCGCCGTGGGTCGTGACCTGGTCTCCCATCCCCTCCCCTTCCTTACCATGTTCCCTGGTGGTCTAGTGACGTCTTCGGGGCAGGAAAGAGCCCCCTCTTTCCTGCCCGGAGCGCTGCCTCCCCTGTCTATCATCCTTCTCGGTCTGGCTGGGGATTCAAAATGGCCGCCGAGATTTGAACTCTCGCGAGGCCGCTTCAACTCTCGGTGGCCATTTTGAATCCCCAGCCATACCGAGGAGGATGCAGCAGGCAAGGGCAGGCAGCGCTCCGGGCAGGAAAGAGGGGGCTCTTTCCTGCCCCGAAGAGAAGACGCTACTAGACCACCAGGGCTAGATAGTAAGTGAGGGGGGGAGGGGACTATGTGACGGGGGGGGGCGTGGCGGAACCCGACCTGAAGGGGGCGTGGCATGAGGCGTGGCGGGGGCGGGGTAGGGGGCGTGACATGTGTCCTCTTTTTCAGAGGACACAAAATGGTAACCCTACACTAGACCACCAGGGCAGTAGTAAGGTAAGGGGAGGGGAGTGACAGGGAGGGGGGGCAACGGGGTATGTGACAGGGGGAAGGGGAAAATGTGACAGGGGGACGGAGCGAGGGTATGAAAGGGGGCGGGGTGTGAAAGGGGGCAGGGTGGGGTGTGTGGTGGGGCGGGGCATGTGTCCTTTTTGGGGAACAAAATATGGTAACCCTACAGGCCTGGATTTAAGCATCAGCAACATAGGCAACAACTCCCCAGGGTACCAAAGACCTAACCCAAATTTAGGAGCCTGATTCTGCTCATTCTAGCACTGCTTCCCACCAGTCTATCCTGTCTGTGGACCCCAACACTAAATTTGGTCCTGCTTCCATCTTCCACTCCAGAGGTAGCAGTGACAAGGAAGCAATTTTCCCGGTCATTAAGGTTCCAGACTGGTGACCTGATGTGACCCGGCATCATAAAGTGTATGGCCATCTGCTCCTGCAGTGCTGGGCCAAGAGTGTCCTCTCTGCACGGAAAGACCATCCAGCTCCCCCTTGTTAGAAGAGACTGGCACCCTCATTTTAAGGAGGCTCCCCCGTCTTCCCTACATCAAGTGCTGCCGTAGGCCTCTGTAGGCCTCAGTGAACAGCGCTGTGTACGTCTAGTAACGCTATAGAAAAGATAAGTAGCAGTAATAGTAGCAATTTCCTCATATGTAACAGCCAGAGTCACTGGAACACTCAAATTCAGAGCCTTCAAGTTATCCAGTTCCAGGAGAGAGATTTCAGGCCAGTCCTGGATTTCTGATTATTTTATCCTGATGCATTATCGGACCAGCTGCACTGATTACAATAGGTAGAAGCAGAGACTATGACAGTGGTTGGAGGCACCCCAGCCAGTCAGGTTTTTAGGATTTCTACAATGAATATTCATGAGACAGATTTGCATGAGGTGGAGGCAGTGCATGCGGATCTGACAGGCTGGGCCGCTGGGGTGCCTTCAGGAATAGGGTTGGGAACCACTGGACTATGAATATATCACACTGCTTTGGGATGTAAGTTTTAAAACCAGAACTGACAAAAAGCCTCCTTCCTGAAACTGGGTAAGTTGAAAGCTCTGCAAATTTCAGTTTTGCTTCTTTTATGTCTGGGCTCTGAGATTCTGGAGTGAAAGATGCTCTGTCCCTGTATTTTAAGCAGCAGTAGAGACAGAGGTGAGGAAATTGGGAGATAGGGGTGGCCTGTTGGTTCGTTTGTGGTCCAAACTCCGGACACTGAAGGGCAGTCAAGTCTCTGTTCTGCAGCTCTGAAAGCGAAATGGTATCCAGATGCCACCCTGTGACCCTTCTGGGTACTGCAGCCATGCTTTTGCATGTCTTGCAAGGCCCACCTGATCCCCGCTGCTTGCTGCAAGAGGATTTTCCCCTCTGTTTTTTTTTTCCTAGGGACAGTGCTAAGAGACTGAAGGGCCCTGTGTTTTGCGCTGTCACAGGAGGATAAAATGACAGCCTAAGATTGAGCTCATCATCCACTGGGACTTACAGTTCAGTGTAAGGCCTCTGACTGAGTTCCAGATGGTAGAGGCAATATGGAAAAATCCCAGGTATTTTTGGATGAAGCCTAATTCCAATTGAACTAGAGGCCCAAGACAGCAGACCCGAACAGAAGCTCAAAAATGTAATGTATACAATTGCAGGTTTAGCACTCCAAAATAAAACCACTGCAGAGCTGTCAAGTTACCCATTCCAGGAGGGAGACATTTTGGCCAGACCTGGATTTCTGCCAACCTCAACCTGGTGCATTATGGGACCTGCAGCACTGATTTCAATGGATAGAATCATGGACTTCAAGTCCCACACTGCTTTGGGATGTAAGTTTAAAACCAGGACCGGACAAAAAGTCTCCCTCCTGGTATGGGTAACTTGCTCTGGACACATTTCACTCTTTTCCTTACCAGCCTGGACCTCCTTTCAGCTGAAGGGACAAGATCTTGAATTTAGGTGATGCCTTTTCAGTTGTAGCTCAAAACGAGCTATATTCAGGCACAGTAGATATTTTCCTGTCCCTGGAGAGCTCACAAAGCTGGGTCTGTCAAACCAAGAGCGAGCAAAACTAGAAAAGGGAGATATTCCATCCCCTGTGAAGAAACAGGATAAGGCTCTTTAGTTTGTACAAGAGACAGCTGTGAGGAGATGTGATAGAGGTCAATAAAATCATAAGTGGGTTGGAACAGGTCAAGAAGGATCAGTTATTTACCCTTTCAAACACTGGCGTAGCCAAACCTGCCATTTTTGGAGGGCCCTTTCAACCCCCTCCCCATTGTAGATATATAAAGTAGAGGGTATTTTTAAACCTTCCCTTCCTCCCCTGCATCCAACGTCTCTCCCTCGCGTTTTCCTCCGAGCCCCTGCCCTGGTCCCAACATGTCTGCGTCTCTCTCTCTCTCCCCCCATACCCAGACTGCCAACTCCCTCTCTCTCTCTGACCTCCCTCCCCCCCTCCCCAGGCATTGCCAGCAGCAGGAGCAATTCCTTTACTGCCTGAGCTTGCACCTTGCCCTCGCTGACATCACTTCCTGTTTCTTCACTGATGGATCACGGCAGGGGCGTATCTGCTATGGGGCCACAGGGGCCTGGCCCCCGTGGATTTGCCCCTGGACCCCCCCTACCGACAACCCTCTCAACCCCCCCTCCTCCCGCCATCACTCCGCCGTCGTGCCTCACCTCCCTTTGCTGGCGGGGGACCCCAACCCCCGCCAGCCAAAGTCTCCTTCCTTCCTTCCTGTTTGGTTTCTGACATCCTGCACGCACGTACAACGTGCAGGACGTCAGACTCACAGAAACAGAATTAGTCTGTGAGTCTGACGTCCTGCACGTTGTACGTGCGTGCAGGACATCAGAAACCAAACCCAAACGAAGGAAGGAAGGATACTTCGGCTGGCGGGGGTTGGGGTCCCCCGCCAGCAAAGGGAGGTGAGGTGCGACAGTGGAGTGACGGCAGGGGGGGGTTCAAAGTAGTTGGAGCCAGGTGGTGGTGTCGTGTTTGGCGAGAGGGGGGGTTTAAAGTAGTTGGAGGTGGTAGTGTTGGCTGCGGCGGCGGGCGAGCGGGGTGGTGGTGGTGTCATTGTCGTCTTCAGCGGGGGGAGGTCAGCGGCGCTGGGGGGGAGCTAAAATGTGCCCCCTCACCTCGGCTCTGTCCCCCCCTACCGTTGAAGTTCAGATACGCCCCTGGATCACGGCAGAGGGAAGCCTGCAGGGCCAGTGCAGGCAGCAAATAGGAAGGGAAGGGGGGGGGGGGGTTCAAAGAGAAGAGGATTTGTGAGTCTGTGGGCAGAGTAGAAGGAGAATGGGGATTGAGATGCCATTGCCGGGTGGGCGTATGCACACACAGGCCCACCCATAACTAAGCCACTGCTTTCAAATAGTACTAATGAGGGGATATTCCATTCAAGTAGTCAAGTAGAGAGTGGAAGACTCCAAAGGGGTCCCAAAATGACCAAAATATGTAAACAAGAACTCGAACTACACGATCCTCTTGAAAATCGGGTTTATTCTCCAATGTAAAATAACAGGATGCGTTGTCATCTATGGACCAACACGGGCCGCGTTTCGGTTACGGGCCTTCCTCAGGGGTCCTGTAAGCAATGCATATGGAGCCAGTGGCGTAGGAAGGGGGGGCGGTGGGGCGGTCCACCCCGGGTGCACGCCGCTCGGGGGGGGGGGGGGGTGTCGGCTCCGCTGGTTCCCTGCTCTCTCTGCCCCGGAACAGGTTGCTTCCTGTTCTGGGGCAGAGAGAGCAGGGAACCAGCGGAGCCGACGCAGCTCCCAGCGACATGCACTCCGGGCGGAATGGCCCTGCCGCCCGCCTGCCCCGCTTTCTATGGTAGAGTAAGTGCTCCGGGGGGGGGGGGGGGGGGCGCGCCGAGGGGGGGTGCTGACAAGCAATGTATATGTTCAAAAAGGTGTCTCAAAAAAGCAACATATGAATTTGTAGACATTGCGTGTCTGCTTTCTGGCTGTTCTCTTTGCTCCATATGCATTGCTTACAGGACCCCTGAGGAAGGCCCGTAGCCGAAACACGGCCCGTTTTGGTTCATAGATGTCAACGCATCCTGTTATTTTACATTGGAGAAGAAGCCCGATTTTGAAGAAGGTCTTGTACTTTGAATTCTCGCTACATTCCCTTGGTCATTTTTATATCCCTTTGGAGTCTTCCACTCTCTGTTTTGACTGGTACATTTTTGTGGAAGCATTGCCTTTCCTCTTTTTTTTAGCTTTGATATTCCATGAAACAAATACTTATTGATAAAAATTTACCCAAGGCAGTATACAGCAAGAGCGATCTGAGCATAAACAATTACAGGAGTACAAATAGTCAAATAACAATACACATTATCGCATAGTAGGCATGACAAACCCTATTTATAAACTTTATTTATAAACTTTATTTAGAATGTATCTCTCTATAACTGCTTGACCAAAACTCTTGTTTTTCCTTGACATCTTTGTGACACCAACTGTATTCTGTACCCTGGCATGGCTATGCCATAACAGGTCTTTGTAAGCCACATTGAGCCTGCAAATAGGTGGGAAAATATGGGATACAAGTGCATATATATATATATATATATGTGCAGGACGTCAGACTCACAGAAACAGAAGCCTGCGTGGCTGCATTGCTGATCTGCAAGGGCAGGCTTCTAGATGGAATGTTGCTAGTGGAGGAGTAGCCTAGTGGTTAGTGCAGTGGAACATGGAATGTTGCTATTACTTGAGATTCTACATGGAATGTTGCTACTAGTTGAGATTCTGTTGTTACTATTTGAGATTCTACATGGAATGTTGCTATTCCACTAGCAACATTCCATATTTAGATTGTGAGCTCTTTGAGCAGGGACTGTCTTTTCATGTATGGTGTACAGCGCTGCGTATGCCTTGTAGCGCTATAGAAGTGATAAGTAGTAGTAGTATACGCCATGCAACTAGTGTGCTACTTTTATAGAACAGAACCAGCTGAGGGCACCAGTCCCATGCCTATGTGCTTGCATTCTATAAAACTTGGCATGCAATTAGCAAGTAACTTTAGCTGCTGTTTATAGAATTGTCTTTTGGATGTTTAAGCCCCTCCATTTTAACCTCTGAACTGACCATTCTCTGCTCAAGCATACCCACAAGCCCACTGGCCAGATGTCACCCCAGGACACTATTGGGCTCATTTTCGAAAGAGAAGGGCGCCCATCTTTCGACAGAAATCGGGAGATGGGCGTCCTTCTCCCAGGGTCGCCCAAATCGGCATAATCGAAAGCCGATTTTGGACGCCCTCAACTGCTTTCCATCGTGGGGACGACCAAAGTTCCCGGGTCCGTATCGAAAGCGTAGTGAAGGCGGGAATGGGGCGTGCTTAACACATGGGCATCCTCGGTCGATAATGGAAAAAAGAAGGGCATCCCTGACGAACACTTGGCCAACTTTACTTGGTCCTTTTTTTTTTTTTACAACCAAGCCACAAAAATGTGCCCTAAATGACCAGATGACCACCGGAGGGAAACGGGGATGACCTTCCCCTACTGTCCCAGTGGTCACTAATCCCCTCCCACCCTAAAAAAACAAAATTTTAAATATTTTTTCCAGCCTCTATGCCAGTCTCAAATATCATACCCAGCTCCATGACAGCAATATGCAGGTCCCTGGAGCAGTTTTAGTGGGTACTGCGGCAGGCGGACCCAGGCCCATCCCCCCCTACCTGTTAAACTTGTGGTGGTAAATGTGAGCCCTCCAAAACCCACCACAAACCCACTGTACCCACATCTAGGTGCCCCCTTCACCCATAAGGGCTATGGTAGTGGTGTATAGTTGTGGGGAGTGGGTTTTTTTGGGGGGGGGGGATTTGGGGGGGCTCAGCACCCAAGGTAAGGGAGATATGTACCTGGGAGCAATTTGTGAAGTCCACTGCAGTGCACCCTAGGGTGCCCGGTTGTTGTCCTGGCATGTCAGGGGGATCAGTGCACTACGAATGCTGGCTCCTCCCACGACCAAAGGGCTTGGATTTGGTCGTTTATTTGCCTTTATATTAAAACAATGCTTCACATTACTTCAGCAGTTACCTTCCTCAGAGATCATTCTGTTTTCTTTCAACACCATCTGTTTCCCCTCTAGTGCTAAACCACATTTTTCTTTCTCTTCATAATTGCTCCTTTCCCACACTTGCTTGCACGCAAGAATGTCTTATCAGATCATGAGCCTCCGGCTCACATGCTTATCAGTTTCTGAGATGGGCGTCCTCGGTTTCCATTATCACCGAAAATTGTGGGCGACCATCTCTAAGGTCGACCTAAATGTGGAGATTTGGTCGTCTCCAACCGTATTATCGAAACGAAAGATGGACGCCCATTTTGTTTCGATAATACGGGTTTCCCCACCCTTTTTGGGGACGTCCTGTGAGGACACCCTCAGGAAAATGTGGGTGCCCCGTTCGATTATGCCCCTCCACGGATTCTAGTCAGGGACACCTGACACAGCCAGATCTGGGGTAAACAAGGGGCTTGACGCCCTCTGCCGCCTCCCTGCAGTTCTCTACTTTCCTGGAATCATTGAATGTCAGGTAGCAGCGATTGAGAGAGACTGCTACGCCGGCCACAGGCCCTTCTTCCTGCCACGTTCCGCCTCCTGTGAAGTAACTTCCTGTTTCTGCATAGGCGGGATGCGGCAGGAAGAAAGACCCGTGGCCGGCAGAACAGTGTCTATCACTGCTGCCTACCATTCAATGATTCCAGGCAAGTAGAAGACCTGGGGGGAGGGGTGTTGGAAGGGAGGGAAAGATGCAGAATCTCACCTGGGCTGCTGGTGCTGGACCCCCCTTGGAGGCCAAGTCGGAGGAATCTTGCCCCTCTTGCTCTGCCTCTCAGCGGCCCTGATTCTAGTTACCAATGAGATTTATATGCCAGATATAGCAGTCAAAAGGGAATCCACTGCTGCTTTACTTGAGTGTCTGGGTCTCTTCTATTCAACCGCGCATCATACGCTTTTTGGGACAGGATCTCCTTTGCCTACTTACTTAGCAACATAGTAAATTAATCGTGCTATCAAATTCCTGCAGTGACTTCTCCACTGTGTCCAAGGATCTCTAGACATAACCATTCAGTCTCACTCATCTTGAAGGTCACCTCTGTCCCAAACACCCGCTGCTCACTTCTTGCCCAGCATCCCTCCTGCTGAAGTAAAACGTTGACAGATGCTTTATATTTTGTGAGACAGACCAGGCTGGGCTCTCTCCAGGTCATGCTGCATTGGAGATACTACTGTTCTGTGTTGCCCTCTTCGCACTGTATTCCTGTTTGTTTCCACTGCAAAGATCAGTTTTGCTACCTTTAACTCCAGGTTTTCATCTCAGTCAGATATAATTATCATAAGAAATAAGAATAGCCATACTGGGTCAGACCAATGGTCTATCTAGCCCAGTATCCTGTTTCAACAGTGGCCAATCCAGGTCACAAGTACCTGGCAGAAAAACAAAGAATAGCAACATTCCATGTAGAACCCCAAAGAGTAGCAACATTCTAGAATTCTAAAGAATAACAAGATTCCATGCAGAATTTCAAAGTGTAGCAACATTCCATGTAGAACCCTAAAGAGTAGCAAGATTCCATTCAGAATCCCAAGTACATACGTATTGCCATACTGGGACAGACCAAAGGTCTATCAAGCCCAGTATCCTGTTTCCAACAGTGGCCAATCCAGGTCACAGGTACCTGGCAGAAAAACAAAGAATAGCAACATTCCATGTAGAACCCCAAAGAGTAGCAAGATTCTAGAATTCTAAAGAAAGAATAACAAGATTCCATGCAGAACCCCAAAGAGTAGCAAGATTCCATTCAGAGTCCCCAGTACATAAGTATTGCCATACTGGGACAGACCAAAGGTCCATCAAGCCCAGCATCCTGTTTCCAACAGTGGCCAATCCAGGTCACAAGTACCTGGCAGAAAAACAAAGAATAGCAACATTCCATGTAGAACCCCAAAGAGTAGCAAGATTCTAGAATTCTAAAGAATAACAAGATTCCATGCAGAATTTCAAAGTGTAGCAACATTCCATGCAGAACCCCAAAGAGTAGAAAGATTCCATTCAGAATCCCAAGTACATAAGTATTGCCACACTGGGACAGACCAAAAGGTCCATCAAGCCCAGCATCTTGTTTCCAATAGTGGCCAATCCAGGTCACAAATACCTGGCAGAAAAACAAAGAATAGCAACATTCCATGTAGAACCCCAAAGAGTAGCAAGATTCTAGAATTCTAAAGAATAACAAGATTCCATGCAGAATTTCAATGTGTAGCAACATTCTATGTTACTTATCCCAGTGCAGGCAGTTGCTTCCCTGATGTCTCTATCTCATTAACAGACTATGGACTTTTCCTCCACAAAGTTGTCCAAACCTTTTTTAAACCCAAATACGCCAACCGCTGTTATCGCATCCTCCGGCTATGAGTTCCAGAGCTTAACTATTCATTGAGTGAAAAAATATTTCCTCCTACTTGTTTTAAACGTATTTCCATGTAATTTCATTGAGTGTCCCCCTGGTCTTGTGTAACCCCGATCCACTGACCTGCAAACCTGTTTTGTACTCGAGCAGGAACTGACCAAAAAGAAGATGGGTGACATCACCACAGAGATCCGTGAGACCCCAGAGTTTTACTACGCAGAGGACTATCACCAGCAGTACCTCCATAAGAACCCTGATGGATACTGTGGCTTAAAAGGTACCGGCGTCACTTGCCCCCTGGGCCCATGAGAGCCGACACCAGCACCGTGCCCAGAACGTGGAACCTCATCATGGCAAGAGAAACGTAATGCCACCTTCAGCGCTATCAGGAGAAAACAAATCACCTCAACCATCATTCAGCGAATGGCGCTTTATTCAATGAATACATCAATTAGTCAATAAATTGCCTTTTGCCTAAGAATGGTTCACATTATGTCATGCGGTGGAGTTTAGTCACTTGAGATACTGCTCTTTACCCAGCATTAAGCAGTTTACAATAGAAAATAAGACCATTTGTGTGGACTGTGGAGTGGTTAACTGTAGGATGTAGGTCATAGGTATCACTTATTTCACCAGTCCGGCTGTGAAACTGAGACCTGTGAGATTTCACACTTGCCTCTGGCTTCCAGGGCCCCTGTTTGAGGTTTTATTTCCAAGAATTTCACTGGAGACCAGGGGCGGGCTGAGGGTGGTCTGGGCCCCTGGGCACTGAGGGTGGTCTGGATCTCCCCCCCCCCGCCACTGCCCGACACCCCCCCTGCCGACCCTGTTGCCGAAGCCGACGCTCCCGCTGCCCCAGTCCTACCTGAGGGGTCCTGGTGGTCTGGTGGCTTCTGTGGAGAGGAGGCATGTTCTTTCCTGCCCACTACACTGTCGCTATTGGTCCACCTGGCACCGCTGTGTTTTCAAAATGGAGGCCAAGACTTCCTGCGGTAGTCTCGCGGGTCTCGACAGTCTCGCGACACTTCCGCAAGGAGTCTCGGCCGCCATTTTTAAAAATACAATGGTGTCAGGTGGGGGGAATAGTGGCAGCCCAGCGGGCTGGGCAGGCAAGAACATGTTTCCCCTCCCCCACACAGGCCACTAGATCACTAGCGGCTCTGCCCGGTTGCTCAAATGGTCAGTCCACCTCTGCTAGAAATTTAAAATACATGGTTGGGTTGGGGGTGGGGGGGGGGGGGGGGGGAAGCTCCAGGGCAATGAAGATTCAAACAGACTGAGGGAGAAAGAAACATTAGAGGCTGAGTTTTTCAAACTCCTACCAATAAATTCCTTAATCTACACTTCCCCAGCTGTAAAGGACTAAAATGTAGACTAACACATGCGTCCAGTTTTTCCTACATGAGCACGCAGTTGTGGAATGCATTGCCGCTTAACTTAAAAACAAATTACGAGCTAATCAATTTCCGTAAATCTCTGAAGACCTATCTATTCAACAAGGCATACCACAACGAGCAATAATTTAATTATAACACAACACCACTTCAACTGTACTCTGAATATTTTCTCGCTATATCTGTTTGCTTAATTCTATATTGTCATCCATGTACTCCATGTAACACCAATTGTATCTTTTACTCTGGAATGGCGAATGCCATAACGGAACATTGTAAGCCACATTGAGCCTGCAAATAGGTGGGAAAATGTGGGATACAAATGCAACAAATAACAATATATATATATATATATATATATATATATATATTCATTTATTTGTAACACTTGTACCCCACATTTTCCCACCTATTTGCAGGCCAGTTTTTTATCCACCCTCTGGACTGACTTCATCCTGTTTATATCTTTCTGAAGCTGGGATCTCCAGAATTGCACACGGTACTCTAAGACCCCAATGCTCAGAAGTAAACGCCTGGCACTAGAGGGCATTAGAGCCATCCTAGCGTCCGCAGTTACCTGCACAGAATGTTCAGAGTCCCGGAGCGTGGGAACAAATGAGCGCCCAAACAACGCAAGTAGCATGTTAATGGAGTCAAGCTCATGTGAATGAGGACATTTTGTATTCCTTTCCAATGCTTAGAAAAGAGCGCCCCAAACAAAACTGCCTTACGGCTGTAAAATATGACGCCAGGTCGGGGTGTTGGAAGAGAGGATTCCTCATGATTCTCATGCTTCTCTCGTGATTCTTTCTGCAGAACTTTCATTTGCTTTTGGAAGCAGAAGGAACCCCTTGCAAGCCCATAAGCGCTGGTCCTGAGAAACAGCAGACTCAAGCGAAAGCATACATCGGCGTCTGTTACCTACAGGGGCGTAGCTACGTGGGACCACGGGGGCATGGGCCCCATAGATTTGGCCCTGCCCCCCTCCCGCCGCCAACCCTCCCCCGCCACCGTTAGGTACCTTTGCTGGAGGGGGTCCCCAATCCCCGCCAGCCGAAGTCCTCTTCTCCGGCGCGGCCACGTAGCTGATCTGCAAGGGCAGGCTTCTGTTTCTGTGAGTCTGACGTCCTGCACAGAAGCCTGCCCTTGCAGATCAGCAAATGTATATATACATATATACACACAACCCCTTCATATGTGTACAATACAATACATTGAGTACTTCTGTCCCGCAAGGTCCCATATGAGTTCTATGTGGTTAACTATTCAAAAGAATCGGGTATTCCCAGGAAAACTACATTGTCATTGGTAGTTGACAATTGAAGATACATGGTTATGATGATTTGCTAATAAAAAGATACATTTTAAGAGCCCTTAAAACTTAACTGTGTCCTTCAGGGCCTCTCTGAGGCTTCCACCTCAGGTTTCCGGTCCTATATTGCCTTATTATTTACTAAAAGCAGTGACTGTACAAAGGAACTGGAATAGGATGCTCAGGGTGTGTCTTTGTTTCTGTAAATTATATCTTCAAAAGCTGTGGGAGCTGATGTCAGAAATTCGCTGCCCAAGGATGTCAGAAGCCTTTTGAGGACATAATTTTACAGAATCAAAACACACCTTGAGCATCCTATTCCAGTTCCTTCCTGCAGTAACTGCTTGTAGCAAATAATAATGCAATATAAAACTGCTTATGCTGTTCTGGCCCTACTAGATATACACAGATTCACGTAAGAGACAGTCCCTGTTCCCCAGAGCTTAAGATCTAGTCACTATGAAGAGGTTCATCACTCCATCTGCCCCAAGCAAGACTGGTCCAACCATTAGCCATGACTAGGCGGTTGCCTAGGGCAGCAGTTTCTAGTTAGCACCAAAGAGCAACTGCTGTCAAAGAAAACAACAGGAGAATGGGCAGCCCATCCACATTATTCTGGCAGGGGTGATCATGGATGTTGGGGGAAGGGGCCTAAAATCTTGGGGGGGGGGGGGGGGAACAAGGCTGACGTTTTGCCTAGGGTGCCTAAAATCCTTGCACCAGTTCTGCCCCTGAGCGTGTGACAGGGACCTTTGGTCTCTGAAAAGTAAAGAATTATGTTTATAAACCAAAAATAACTTCAGACGTTGTCCCTGTTCCGAGAAGAGTTTAACTGGATGAAACTATTAACAGCAAAACCCAAATTGTCCTTGTGAAGTATTCAGAAACAAAAATCTAATTTTCATTTCAAATCTCAGATAAACAGAGATACATTGCTTTCCCACTGTGTTGGTGCCAAGCTATACCTATTTTGGAAACAGGAAGTTACATTGCAAACTCAAGTGAGAGATTTAATAGTAAACTCCCATGGTGAATATATTTTACCAAAAAAGCAGATAGATAACGTTTTGCAACATTATTTGCCAGAGGAGAACTACACCTTCAGCGATAAAGGGGATGGGACGACTTCCTTATGAGGAAAGCCTTGGGATCTTCAGCTTGGAGAAAAGACGGCTGAAGGGAAATATGATAGGGCAGACATACGGTCTGTGCCAGAGCCGGTGGTGAGAGGCGGGACTGGTGGTTGGGAGGCGGGGATAGTGCTGGGCAGACTTATACGGTCTGTGCCAGAGCCAGTGGTGGGAGGCGGGGCTGGTGGTTGGGAGGCGGGGATAGTGCTGGGCAGACTTACACGGTCTGTGCCCTGAAAAGGACAGGTACAAATCAAGGTAAGGTATACACAAAAAGTAGCACATATGAATTTATCTTGTTGGGCAGACTGGATAGACCGTGCAGGTCTTTTTCTGCCGTCATCTACTATGTTACTATGTTAAGTCTATAAAATAATGAGTGGAGTGGAATGGGTAGACGTAAATTGCTAGGACTAGGGGGCACACAATGAAGCTTGAAGTAGTAAATTTAAAACGAATCAGAGAAAATATTTCTTCACTCAACATGTAATTAAACTCTGGAATTTGTTGCCAGAGAATGTGGTAAAAGCAGTTAGCGGGGTTTTCAAAAGGTTTGGATAGCTTCCTAAAAGAAAAGTCTATAAGCCATTATTAAAACGGACTTGGGAAAATCCACTGCTTATTTCCAGGATAAGCAGCATAAAATGTATTGTACTGTTTTGGGATCTTGCCAGCTACTTGCAACTTGGATTGGCCACTGTTGGAAACAGGATACTGAGCTTAATGGACCTTCGGCCTGTCCTAGTATGGCAACACTTACCGTGTTTCCCCGAAAATAGGACCTACCCCGAAAATAAGACCTACCGGGGTTTTCCTGCAAATTAAAAATATAAGACATCCCCCCAAAAGTAAGACCTACCAAACTTTTTTTTTAAGCAGGGCCGCCGAGAGCTACCCGAGGTTGCCGGGCCCCCCCTCCATCGCTCCCGGAACTAACCTGAAGCTCCTTTCACCTTCGCAAGTTCGGATTGGAGCAGCAGCATGGCAGACCTCTCCTTCCTTCCGTGTCCCGCCCTCGCCTGACGTAACATAACGTCAGGCGAGGGCGGGGCACGGAAGGAAGGAGAGGTCTGCCCTGCTGTTGCTTGCTGCTCCGAACTTGCGAAGGTGAAAGGAGCTTCAGGTTAGTTCTGGGAGTGACGGAGGGGGGGCCAGGCGACCTCGGGTGGGGGGACGACGACCGATGTTTCCCAGAAAATAAGACATCCCCCCGAAAATAAGACCTAGCGCGTTTTGGGAAGGAAAAATAAATATAAGACAGTGTCTTATTTTCGGGGAAACACGGTAAGTACTTATACTTATATATAATGCCTGTGAAAACTAGATTAACCGTGTGGCCACTTCAGCAGAGAGCCAGAAGGTGGCGCCAAGACTCCATGTTGCTTTGAATATGGGCAGATTTTGGCAGCGGTCAGGTTATTTTCAAGCTACTGCTGGACCCGTGAAAAAGCATCAGTAAGAAAATATTCTCCTAGATAAGGTTTCCATGTTGTCTGTCTAGTTATTATTTATTTATTTATAAACTAGGTAAGTTAATGTTTATTATTTCCACTAAACCAAATTTCATTGCATTTCAAATTTGGCCATGTTTAAGAGATTATTCAAACAGCGCAGTTTCCAAACTGAACTTGATTTCAGGTTCCAGTGGACATAATAGGGGAGATTCTATATATGACACCTAAAAAATCCGCAAGGAAAACAGTGTTGACTAAGCTGAGCATATTCTACAAGCAGGGCTGCCAAGAAACTGAACTGGGCCCGGGGCAGGGTGGCTGCGGCCCCCCCCCCCGACCACTGCCACCCCCCCCCCAGATCGCTGCCACAATTGAAATACCTTGCTGGCTGGCGGGGATCCCGAGGCCCTGCCAGCAGCAGATGTCTTCCTGCAGCGCTGCTTTATGCCGATTGCCTGCCCCTGCGGCTCAGTGGCGTAGCCAGTATGGGGCCACGGGGGCCTGGACCCCCATAGATTTGCCCCTGGACCCCCCTGCCAATGACTCGACCCCCCTCCCACCGCCAACCCGCCGCTGCCTACCTTTGCAGGCGGGGGACCCCCAACCCTCGCCAGCCGAGGTCCTCTTCTTCCGGCGCAAGGCTTCGTTCTGTTTCTGTGAGTCTGACGTCCTGCACGTACAACGTGCAGGAGGTCAGACTAGAACGAAGCCTTGCGCGGGATTGGGAAGAAGAGGACCTCGGCTCGGTTGGCGGGGGTTGGGGTCCCCCGCCAGCAAAGGTAGGCAATGGCGGGTTGGCGGCAGGAGGGGGGTTGAGAAGGTCATCATCAGGGGGGTCAAAGTTGGTGGTGGGGAGGTTCAGCAATGGTGGGGGGGGGGGGTCGGCGGCGCCGGGGGGGGGGGCTAAAATGTGCCCCCTCACCTCTCTCCCGCCGAAGTCTGGCTATGCCCCTGCTGCGGCTGCTTTTTCTCTCAAGGCATGCTCAGGTTTAAAATCGAGCATGCACACCTGAGAGGAAAAGCAGCCGCTCAGCTGGGCAGAAGAGCAGCGCTGGAAGTGCTCCTCCGGGTTCTCTCCAGACTCCAAGGGGGGTCCAGCCACATCACCAGAGTTTTCTCTCTCCTGCGCCTGTCGGGACGCAATCACTCGGGTCCCGTCAGGAGCAGGAGAGAGACAGAGACCCCAGCGCCGGCCCCTTTTGGAGGCCCGGGCCTGGGGAATTTTGCCCCCCTTGCCCCCCCTCTCAGCAGCCCTGTCTATAAGTGGAATCCAGATTTAGCTGTGGTATACAGAATACGCTTAGTTGATATCCCAGATCCTAACATTTACACCTACGAAAATGTGGCATAAATCCCTGTGCGTAGATTTACTCTCACTGGGCCACATTCTACAACTATGTGTGTAAATTTTGTAACGCCCATGGAATGCCCATTTCCCTGCCCCATAACCACGCCCCTTTTTGCCTGCACACATTCGAATTTAGGCACAGTTCATTACAGAATACGCTTAGGGAGTTCTGCGCATAAATTCTAATTATTGCCAATTGGTGCTCATTATTGCTTGTTAAGTGAAATTTGTGATGTCATTCAGGTGCATGAGTGCACCTACTCTATAAATTAATGCATGCAAGTGATCCTAAATGTAGGCAGACTGTGAATAGAGAAACGCCAAGCCTCGCTCATTACAGGTGTCTCACACTCATTTGAAGGTTCTCTCGCTCTCACGCCCTCTGGAGCGTCAGGGCCAGTGCACTGAGCCTGGTCACCATTCTCGTGAGGTCAACCTTAGAGAAGAAAAGTCACGTGGCCCGATCGGAAGGAAGAAATCTGAGCATACTGCCTCCCCCTGCCCCATCTCTTTACCCTGCATCGCCAAATATTATTTATTTATTAGGATTTATTTACTGCCTTTTTGAAGGAATCCATTCAAGGCGGTGTACAGCAAGGATAACTCAAACATAAGCAATAGACAATTACAGCAGTAAAAATATTCAAACAACAATACAAAGTATGGCATAGCATACTACTTACAATGCCAACACAATACACAATAAAACATTTTAACAGGCGGCATAGGGTGTAAGCAAAGTACCTCTGTGTGCTCTGAAACCCACTGAATGCAGAGCATTTTCCAGCCCATGGAATTTATCCATATGGCTGCCATTCTGTCTATATCATTTCACATGCTGCAAAGAACAGCAAATATTTAGGCTGGAGGTTTTTTTTTTTTTTTCTTATTTGCAAAGCAAATATTACACTTACACTTTTCTGGATTTATATCCTGGGCGCACCATCTGAAAAATCTGGGATGGTTCACCCCCTGGCATCTCTGTGAATATGATATATAGACATATCTTACTTGAATGTAACTCACCTTGAGCTATGATTGAAAAAGGTGTGAGATAACCCCAAATCCCTTCCTTTCCACTCTGAACTTCCAATTTATTGACACTCCAGAAACAGATGGAACACTGCAGTCTATCTACCAGCTCAAAGTTTCTACTGTCATTCAGGAGCTCCATCATGGCTATCACGAGTTTCCATCCCTCTTTCTTTTCATGCACTCTCCCACCAACCCAAATACGTTTCTGCAGATAGTCATGGTCTCCATCGACTGTTCATGGGACAGACTCAGACATCCAAAAACATGAAGCCCACCCCTTAATTTCGTTCCCCCATCTCATCCCCCCAGAGATTGACCCATAAGCAGCTACTTTACACACCCCTTCCCCTGCCTCAGTTTAGCCAGGCATCCCAGAGGCGGATAAGTACATAAGTGTTGCCATACTGGGACAGACCAAAGGTCCATCAAGCCCAGCATCCTGTTTCCAACAGTGGCCAATCCAGGTCGCAAGTACCTGGCAGAAAAACAAAGAATAGCAACATTCCATGTAGAACCCCAAAGAGTAGCAAGATTCTAGAATTCTAAAGAATAACAAGATTCCATGCAGAACCCCAAAGAGTAGCAACATTCCATGTAGAACCCCAAAGAGTGGCAAGAGTCCATTCAGAATCCCAAGTACCTAAGTATTGCCACACTGGGACAGACCACAGGTCCATTAAGACCAGCATCCTGTTTCCAACCGTGGCCAATCCAGGTCGCAAATACCTGGCAAGATCCCAAAAAAGTACAAAACATTTTATACTGCTTATCCCAGAAATAGTGGATTTTCCCCAAGTCCAATTTAATAATGGTCTATGGACTTTTCCTTTAGGAAGCCGTCCAACCCTTTTTTAAACTCTGCCCCCGAGTGTACGTCGCTGGGAGCTGCGTCGGCTCCGCTGGTTCCTTGCTCTCTCTGCCTCGGAACAGGAAGTAACCTGTTCCAGGGCAGAGAGAGCAGGGAACCAGCGGAGCCGACACCCCCCCCCCCCCCAGCGGCGTGCACCCGGGGCGGACCGCACCACCGCCCCCCCCCCACCTTCCTACGCCACTGCATATATGCACAAATTTGCATGTTAGGAATGGATACAATTTACATGTACCCATTTGTGCATTACCAGGGCTGGTTCTGCAGTCTGTTTTATAAAGGCAGATAGCCATGTTTTTGTAAATGTTATATGTGTCCTATTGTAACAGTTTCCTACCATACATATACCTCGTTATACCACCATATCACTTTATATTCATTCATACTATGTATTTGTTCAAACCGCAATCGGCTAACACTGTTAACGGTTATATGTAAGCCACATTGAGCCTGCAAAAGGTGGGAAAATGTGGGATACAAATGTAGCAAAAAAATAAAAAAAATAAAATGGAAAACAGACAAAGCAGATACGTATATGAAAAAAAAACAGTATTTAATGGAAATTGAAATTATAAAGCCCTTTTTAATTTCAATTTCCATTAAATACTGTTTTTTTTTCATATACATAACGTATCTGCTTTGTCTGGGTTCCATCTTGGAGTTTGCAGGTGGGTTACCCTATTCCCCAGCTGTAAAGGAACCAAATACAAACAGGCATACGCTACTACCTTCGCGTACAAAAGCACACAGCTATGGAACGCACTACCCAAGACCCTGAAAACCACGGACAACTTAACCAACTTTCGCAAATCTTTGAAGACATTTCTCTTCAACATAGCCTACAAAAACAATCCTTGAGGAATCCTACTACTCCGTACATCACCCAAACGCTCTAAAACACTTCGACACGACCTTACCCACTACCTTCTAACTAACTCCTCTTTTACTTCCAACTTTATTACCGACTGTATCTAACACTATGTAACGATCATACCAAATTAACACCCTGTAAGCCACATTGAGCCTGCAAAAAGGTGGGATAATGTGGGGTACAAATGCAATAAATAAAATAAATCAAATTACTCCTTCCCCTCTACCCCCAGCCCCAGGCATGGCTAAAGGGGAAAGGGGATGTCTCTTCAACTAGGCCTTTAATGGAAGAAGTAACTAGCTTGCTAGTCACACACAAGGAGTGACACCGACTGCACTTACTATAGCAGGACATGTTTATCCACTCCTATAATTTTATTTCTTTTATTTGTGGCATTTATACCCCGCTCTTTCCCGCTCAATACAAGTATCACAGAGACAATACAGGGATGGAAACAATGTATCAAAGAGCTGAGATAATATTCAAGCACCTTTCTGACCTCATGTGCAATTTTCTTAAATTAATCCCCTTATTTTCTTACTCCTGTTACTCTGTATGTTCCGTCTTTGCTCACACCCTCTGCTGTCTATTACAATGTTTTATTACATATTGTGTTGACATTATAAGTACATAAGTAATGCCACACTGGGAAAAGACCAAGGGTCCATCGAGCCCAGCATCCTGTCCACGACAGCGGCCAATCCAGGCCAAGGGCACCTGGCAGCTTCCCAAACGTACAAACATTCTATACATGTTATTCCTGGAATTGTGGATTTTTCCCAAGTCCATTTAGTAGTGGTTTATGGACTTGGCCTTTAGAAACCGTCTAACCCCTTTAGACGGAGAACGTGGTGAAGGCGGTTAGCTTGGCAGAGTTTAAAAAGGGGTTAGACGGTTTGTTAAACTCTGCTAAGCTAACCGCCTTCACCACGTTCTCTGGCAATGAATTCCAGAGTTTAATTACGCGTTGGGTGAAGAAAAGTTTTCTCTGATTTGTTTTAAATTTACTACACTGTAGTTTCATCGCATACCCCCTAGTCCTAGTATTTTTGGAAAGCGTGAACAGACGCTTCACATCCACCTGTTCCACTCCACTCATTATTTTATATACCTCTATCATGTATCTCCTCAGCCGTCTCTTCTCCAAGTACTTTGTATGTATTGTTTTTTGAATATTTTTACTGCTATAATTGTCTATTGCTTATGTTTGAGTTATCCTTGCTGTACACCGCCTTGAATGGATTCCTTCAAAAAGGTGGTAAATAAATTCCGATAAATACATAAATACATATATACCGCCTTTCTGTGGTTACAATATTGACAGTATAATGATAATAATAGTTTGACAAAATTAGAGAATTCAGAAAGAATAATTCCCAGGTTCTGCTGCTGGTCCAGTTCCTGTATATTTGAGGTCCGGGATTAGAATCCCACATATCTTGCTGCTATGACTGTGGTTTTACACAAACGCACGTACACTCTACATGATCAAATCAATTTCCAGTCTGCTAATATATACCATCAGCAAGAAGACCTGACAAATACTTGAAACCTCCCACCTTACATCCCCCCACTCCTGATCCCCCTTTACCCAAGCCGGTATCACCCAGCTGTCTGGGGGGAGGACATCGGGGAGCTATCTGAGCTGCCTGTTATGGCTGCTCTCCAGCTGTGTGAGCCCTGACTTCTGAGGGTGGAAGAGGACCCTATGAAACTTCCTGCTTGTCAGAACAGGTGGGATTCCTAGACCCCTGCCCAGTTAGAACGTTCAGACAAGATCTGAGCATCCTGCTGTCCCAGGATGAGTAACTTCTGGGGCTCATTCATCAAATCACAGCAGCTGAAGAGGTGTCAGAGTCCCCTTCCAGAGCAGAAGAGGCAACAGATGGGTCTCCAAGCTAGGCTGGAAGGAGGGTCAATAACTTGCTTCAAAAATAACGGCAAGAATTTGAGATCACTCAGCCCTCTGCAAACACTTTGGCTGCGGGATGTCACAGAAACGTCAGCCTACAGGTGGCAATTGGCGTCATGAATGGACAAACATTTGTTAGACCAAGGTTGGGAAGAATTAAGATGGCTGAAAGAGGGGCTCGCGGTACAGCCGTGTGCGGAGGTCTGAGCGCCTGGCTTCTATCGTGAGCATCGTAACTTGCAGCTAATGGGAGGGGGAAGCGTGACGGACTCATGCGCAGAAAGGTTTCATGGTAAGCGCGGGTTCCTGTGCGCAGGATCCAAAAGAAAACAGAATGGTGCCTGTTGTCATCAAAATGCATGTGTAAGCAATTTTTATGAGGCAGCTCATACTTAGGCGAGGAGCAGGTGCCAGTGTGACCTTCAGTTTTGTTCAGACCCCCGCGCACATATTTGTAATGTCCTGTCTGCCTTTGAACCTTGCAGGGTTTCCTTCAGGTTGCAAAAGGAGAAAAAACCGGAAGTTAAGTCTCAAAAAAAGGCATGCAATCCTATCCATGATCCCTTGTAGCCAGCCCCAGACCCGGTGAAGAAATTCTCATGGTAACTGCGTGTCAAAAGCCCCTGTTTGCCTCTCTGCGTTGCCGCGGAATACGCAACGGCCTCGTTAGCATTCATTTTAATGCAATGTGCGGCCGTAGGTTCCACATGGGTTAAACTCGCACTCAATCCCTCTCTGCATTGCTTGGTGTATACCCGTGTCCACAGCGGTTTTCTACATCAGCCCCAGAATGAAGCTTTTAAGTAATTCTACAGCATTAACAGATCATTTGAATTTGTTTCTATGAGTTTGGGATGAAATTTTAAATACAAAAATGGATCTATTTTTTTCCCATTCTAGGAGGACAATCACTTCAGTTCCTGTGCTTTGTATTCTCCTTGTAAAACATTTTGCACATCAGTGTTCAGTGTTATCCCCCCCCCCCCCCCCACACACACACACACCTTTTTTCTGTTTTCCATCACTATAGATAGGACTACTGATTTTAGGTTTAACTGACAAACACCATTAAATCACCCTCAAAGCAGTGACGTAGCCAAGGGTGGGCCCGGATGGGCACAGGCCCACCCAGTAGCACCACACCTATGATGTGGCTGGCAGGGATCCCCAAGCCCCACCAGCTGAAAACTCCCAACAACTGTCCCTCCTGCATACCTTGGAAATAGCAGATCTTCGCCTGCAGCAAGCAGCGACTGATACATACTGCTCGCACTGGCCCCAAGGCCTTCCCTCTGACGTATTCCCGCCTATAAGGAAACAGGAAGTTGCATCAGTGCCAACGCGAGCAGTGTGTATTAGTTGTTGCTTGCTGCCGCTGAAAATCTGCTATTTAAAAGGTATTCGGGAGAGGGGGGGTCACGTGATGCTGTGAGCGGCAGCAGACGCACGTTAGGCTTGCTGCTCGGGGATCCTCTCCCTTCATCCTTTTCTTTACAACCCGCATTAGTGCTTTTCGAGAACGTTTGCTTTACTTACCATTCTGGGAGTCTATGGACAAATTTGTAAGCAGAGCAGTGCTTCCTATGTCGTCGAAAGCATCGCGGAGGGGCCAAGATCGGACTCGCCTGGTAGAAGACAAAATGGCATCTTCTCCTCCATCAGCGCCTCATGCCCCGGACTTTATATCGGAGTTGGCTGAGGCGGTCGTCAAAGCGCTGGATTCAAGATTCATGCAGTTGTCTGAACAAATTGCAGGGATCGCCCAAACTACATCGCATTTAACACGCCGGATCGGCCAGCTTGAATGGCGAGTCTCCGAGGTGGAGGATCCCCTCCAGTCCCACAGTACAGATATAGAACGCTAAAAGGCCTTAACTCGCGCTCAGCAGATGACAATTGAGGACTTGGAGAACAGAGCCCGCCGTGAGAACCTTCGGTTTGCCGGGTTGCCGGAATCATTGCAGGAGTCCTCCCTCTCTTCTTCATTGGAGTCTTGGCTGCTGGAGCAATTTCCTTCGGTGGGGGATCAGGGCGTTTGTCATTGGGATCGAGTACGTCATTTGGGCCCTCCCCGCACGAATGATGACAGACCCAGAGTGGTTATAGCGAAATGTCATCGCTATTTGCAAAAAACTCAGATCCTGCACCTCTATAAGAATAAGTCCGAAGGCATTCAGTTTGAAGGCCGCCCGATTAGGATTTTTCAAGATTACTCCGCTGCTCTTACCATGAAACGCCGCGCTTTTTCTCCATTTCGCTCCCAACTCGTGGCTAAGCATCTGCGGTTCTCCTTGTAATACCCAGCCACTCTGCGAATTCAGCATGAGAATCGCTGGCTGTCTTTTACCAGCCCAGAAGCAGCTCAGTCATGGATACAATCCCTGGAGGGTTCTTGAGAACTTGGACATGTATATTCTTGTGTTTTTTTCCTGACAAACTACCTTCGTTAAGTGGACGTGTTGCAGAATCTTTACAACTGAGTAAACGGATGGTTTCCTCTTGATAAGGGTGGTTTGTATATGGGTAAATTTCCATAGAAGGAAGGGGACTTCCCCTTATGGCATCTGTGCTGACCATTTGTCCTTTCTCTGTTAGGGTCTGGGACATGTTCAATGGTTATGAGGGTGGGTTTCGGGGGTTGGGTGAGAGGTGGGAGCAGAGGTTTGGGAAGGGTTTGGATAAGTTATGGGATATGAAGGGACATGGTTTTGGGGGAGTGAGTCTCGATTGCAGTGCATTTTGTCTAGCAAAAAAGGTGCCGGTACTCAAATGCCAGGCCACCCTTCAGGGGTGGAGTGACCATTGAGGGACCCACCCTACAATAGTCAGGACCCCTGCAACCAGTCATAGAATCTATGACAAGGCAGAATTTGTATGTAGAACCTGAGCTCTTTCATTAAAATACGAGAACCAACGAGAACCAAGGGTCAAGTTTAGCAGACAGTGGAAAAGGTGCCGGTACTCAGTACCCCCAAGTACCCCCTCAAAAAAAGCCCTGCTCGATTGTGTTGTGCAGTGTGGATCTTTTCTTCTCTGCGAGTCAGGATATATTGATAGGTGGCTCTTTGCTCTGAAAAATGGATTGGTGATCCCCTGGCAGGAGGCTGGGTCCCCGGGTTTTTTTTTTTTTTTACATAGGCCGCCTCCACCAGGATCACCACGACCACCACCCCCTACAGGTTCACCGCCGGAACTGCAAGTACCTTGGCTGGCAGAGATCCAGAGGTCCTGCCAGCAGAAGAGGTCTTCCTCCGGCACTGCTCGTTCCTCTGCTGCTTTGCCTTCCCCTGCGGCTGCTTTTCTTTCACATCGCGCATGCTCGTTTTCAAAACCGAGCATGCGCAGCCTGAGGGCCCAGCAGCCGCTTGGCAGGCAATGCAAGGGGGGCCCGGCGCCAGAGTTTTCTCTCTCCTGCTCCTGTCAGGACGCGATCACCCGGGTCCCGTCAGGAGCAGGAGAGAAAGAGACAGACCACAGCGCCGGGCCCCCGGGGAATTTTGCCCCCTCTCGGCGGCCCTGAAGAATGGCAGTCATCAAGTAGCAGAGATGATCTCAAAATAGCACAGCAGCGTGACAAGGCATGGCCACAGCTGGAGAAATGGTAGAAAAGGAGGTGCTACAGGTCCTTGGTGTGACCCAAATTCTTCTGTCCAGTTCTAGAGACCTTTCCCACCAGTAGAGTAGCCAGACAGCCAATTTAGGGTGGGCCAGAGATCAAAGTGGGTGGGCCAAAAATGTCATGTCTGCTGCTGCTGCCTCCACTCCCCCAGAGTAAATCCCAGATTTAACTTCCGCCTCCCCTCCCAGTGCCCTCTCTCTCTCCCTCCCAAAGCAAATGGAATACCTGAGCTGACGGGTATCCCCAAGCCCCGCCAGTTGAAGACCTCTTTCCCGCCAAACGAGCTTACTTCTTGGGCACTGTTCTTGAGACCCTGGAGTGGACGGAGCGGAGCGAGAGCGAGGCTGAGCACGCCGCAGCGCACAGCCACGTCATACGGTCCTACCGCGTAGGATGGAACAACGAGCTGCGTGTCGCGACCTGCATTTCAGTGCCGACTGCCGAGTCTGCCTCTGCAAGCCCGAAAGGTAGGTGGGCTGGAGCCTGGAGATCAGCTGAGCGGGTGCCGTCTGCCGTGGTACGCTACACGATGACTCACACAGTAGAAAACATGTGAGCAAAGGCTGCTGCAGTGTGTGCGCTTGGGTGGGCGGGCCTGAGCAGAAATTGGGTAGCTACGCCCCTGTTTCCCACTGGAAGGATATAGATGGAACTGAGGAAAGGGCTATGAACATGGTGTGAGGTCTGAACCAGATACCCATTGAGGTCCCATTGATGCTCCAACCTTGGCCGCTTAAGTGATGAATATCAGCACTTAAGCGGTCAAGTGCTGACTCCACCTCCAGAGCGCCTCCAACATAGCCGGCTTTACGTTTGGCGCTAACCTGTGATATTCAGCGGAACGTAGCCGGTTCAGTACCGCTGAATATTATCAGCTAGCCCAGAGCAAGTGATTTAACTGGTCAGATGCCAGCAAAACTGTTTTGAACATCGCACTGTATGTGAATAGAATTAATATTAGTAGAACCGCATAATTAGATATTATTAATATGTTTTGATAAACAGAAAATCTGAATGTCGGTGTTGCAATTATTATATTACTAGTAAAAAAGGCCCGTTTCTGACGCAAATGAAACGGGCGCTAGCAAGGTTTTCCTCGGCTCCCCTGCAGCCACCCATGTCCAGCGACCCTCCTCTCCCCCTGCAGCCACCCATGTCCAGCGACCCTCCTCTCCCCCTGCGCCTACTGCAGCCACCCATGTCCAGTGAACCCCCTCTCTCCCCTGCCCCCCTCCAGCCACCCATGTCCAGCGACCCCCTGCCCCCCTGCAGCCACCCATGTCCAGCGACCCTCCTCTCTCCCCTGCCCCCCTGCAGCCACCCATGTCCAGCGACCCTCCTCTCTCCCCTGCCCCCCTCCAGCCACACATGTCCAGCGACCCCCTGCCCCCCTGCAGCCACCTATGTCCAGCGACCCTCCTCTCTCCCCTGCCCCCCCTGCAGCCACCCATGTCCAGCGACCCTCCTCTCTCCCCTGCCCCCCTCCAGCCACCCATGTCCAGTGACCCTCCTCTCTCCCCTGCCCCTCTCCAGCCACCCATGTCCAGCGACCCTCCTCTCTCCCCTGCCCCCCCTCCAGCCACCCATGTCCAGTGACCCTCCTCTGGACATGGATCAGCTGTGAGGCATGTTTTTTTCCCCCCGGGTTCTGAAGTTGACATCATAATGGCTACAGTGATGTCAGCCTGATCTACAGAGCCTAGCAGACCAACTCGGAATGAGCCATGGTCCCAGGCAGCAAGTCAGAACGTTGGAGGTGAGAATTATTATATAGGAAATGCAACATGGCTTGTAGGTAAGGATTGTGGAGTTTGGCAGTTCTTTCATTCAATCAGATTGTAAATGCAGGGCGCATGGTCTGGTGCCCAGGGTGTGCCCACATTCCAGCTGCCTTCAGATAGATCATTATTAGTGGGCAATTTCATTGCCACCCCCAAAAAGGCTGTATTACAGCACCATCTCCAGTGTTTACATCCCCTGTAAGATCCTCTGGAGGGAGGGGGATAACTCAGGAGTTGCCTCTCCCCTATTGTGCCCTAACAGGACCCTCCAGTGTTTCTTCTGTTAGGGGCAAGACTCCCATAACATGTTGGCAAGCTTCTGCTCTTTATTGTCTACTCTGTCCCACAAGCTCACCAGAGTGTTGGCTTCTCCCAGACATATCCATGTGTCTGCCATACCCTGCCCTCCCCCTCACCTGAAGCCAGATTCTCTGCTTCCTGTCTCTCTGACTCAGATATGCAGCAGGTTGTAGAAGCAAGGATCCAGGAGGGTACTGCTGCCGTGCCCGTTCAGCTCCAGTCACCAGCAGCAGACATCCTGGCACCCTCCATGCACCAGTGCTCAAAACCTGTTCCCCCACCTCTCACTCTATGATGTGTCAATGCTGCGGTTAACAGGACATGGTGAAGTGGGGAGGGGGGGTGAAGATTGTCTGGGGAGGGGAGATTCAGGTGATTCAGAGCAGGAAATGAGATGAGTGAGTGAAGAGTGGGGAGAAGAAACACAGCTGAACATGAGTCACCCACAGGTCGGAAATCACAGCTATGCTTGTGGGCAGGGGAAGGGGTTTGCCCCCCTTAGATTTATGTATCCCAGGAGGCAGGATGAGGCGGGCAGGCAAAGAAACCTAGACAGAATGAAACCTTACCCAGCAAAGTGGCCCACAGCAACTGCTCTCACTTCTGTGCCAGGTCCTGCCTGGCAGTATTTAAGGTAGAGTTTAAGGCATGGGGTGCTAATCCCTACCTGATGTCCTGATGTTATTTTATTCCCTGAGCATCTAGCTCCAGGTGAGCAAGGACAGGCAAAGTCAGTCCTGGTAATACTCAGTGCACATAAGGGAGTCCTTTTACCAATCTAACATACACAGTAGGTGATGGCAGAAAAAGACCTGTACAGTCCATCCAGTCTGCCCAACAAGATAAACTCATATGTGCTACTTTATATGTATACCTGACCTTGATTTGTATCTGCCATTTTCAGGGCACAGACCGTAGAAGTCTGGTCAGCACTAGCCATGCCTCCTAACCACTAGCCCCACCTCCTAACCACCGGTGCTGCAACCCAATCTCTGTTAAGCTTCTGAGGATCCATCTGCGGGAAAAATGGCCCTGCGCTAACAGCGAGGGCTGTTTTCCCGCGTGCCAGGGCCCTTCTTACTGCAGCGGTTAAAAAAGGCCCCCAGCACACATGGCCATGCGGTAAGAGAACTCTTACCGCATGGCCGTACGGCAGGGAGCCCGTACTGCCATCCATTGAAGTGACAATAAGGGCTTCCGCGCTAACCCGGCTGTAAGCGGGCAGCACGTGGCGATGCCCGATTACCGCCAGGTTACTGCCATGCAAGCCATTTCCAGGGGTTTTCTTTTTCCCCTGGAAATGGTGCACACTCTGGGCGGGTCTACCACCAGCGGCCGCGTTGGACCAGTGGTAGTCCCTGAAAAGAGCCAGCGGTAAGCCCGCGTTGGGCTTACCACCGCTCTGCAAAAGGGCCCCAAGGTTTGCAGTCCTCACTGCCGGTAATTGGAAACAAAACGGGAGCTGGGCAGACTTCTATGGTCTACGCCCTGATCGTGACTGAATAGATAGGGATGGGCTGGAGTGTAAATTTTAAGGGGCTTCAACGTTAGCTCCAGAACTTAGTACAAGACCAGTGCTGGGCAGACTTCTACAGTCTGTGCCCTGAGAAAGGCAAGGACAAATCAAACTTGGGTATACATATAAAGTATCACATACCATGTAAAATGAGTTTATCTGGTTGGGCAGACTGGATGGACCATACAGGTCTTTATCTGCCGTCACTTACTATGTTACTCTTTGGGGTTCTACATGGAATGTTGCTACTAGTTGGGATTCCGGAATCTTATAACTCTTTAGGATTCCAGAATCTTCAGAACTTTTAGTACAAGAAAAGTGCTGGACAGACTTCTACGGTCTGTGCCCTGAGAATGGCAAGGACAAATCAATCTCGGGTATATATATAAAGTATTGCATACCATGTAAAATGAGTTTATCTTGGGCAGACTGGATGCACCATTCAGGTCTTTATCTGTCGTCATTTACTGTGTTACCAGGTCTATAAAGAGGCAAATTCTAAGTCCATGAACACAAGAAGCCTTTGGGGAGATGGATGAGGTTCCAGCTTGAGTGTTTCAATGTCTCCTAAGTCTTGGTTCTCTGAGTGACTGAATGCATTTCCTATTTTTTAATTATGTTCCTTTTCCTTTTAAATGGATGTTTTTAGTCTGTACACTGCTCTGCCCTGCCCTGGCAGCTACAGAGGTTTGGTAAGTCACAAGAAAGGCTTAGATAGTACCTGCTCACCGGGAGCCATCTGATGCTGGATCTCTGCTTCCAGTGAGGCCCTGAAACACAGAACCCCTGCCAGAAATAGCTAAGAGGGAACAAAATTAACCTGACTCTTTCTTGATTCGGTTTGTTTCTCTGTGAGCTGTAGTTCTTTGTAACTTTTTAAAATGTGTTTTATTCCTGACGAGGAGGTGCGGTGCCCGATCTTGTGTGAGCGGAGAAGCAGCCTCAAACTGCAGGTCAGATTTCATGCTTTTACATTTCTTCTACATATTTTGTTTATTTATTTGTTGCATTTGTATCAGTGGCGTAGCCAAGGGTGGGCTGGGGTGGGCCCAGGCCCACCCACTTTAGGTTCAGGCCCACCAAGTAGCAGCACACCTATAATGTGGCTGGCAGGGACCCCAAGCCCCACCAGCCCAAAACTCCCAACATCCTTTTGCTGCCGGTGAAAATCTGCTATTTAAAAGGTATACGGGGGAGAGGGGATGGTTGAAAGACCATATGGTATGCAGGCGAGAGAGGGAGAAACCAAATCACTTGAAGGACAAGGTGGAGTGCTGCCCACCCACCTTGGGTCCAGGCCCACCCAAACTTGGGTGTCTGGCTACGCCCCTGATTTGTATCCCACGTTTTCCCACCTCTTTGCAGGCTCAATGTGGCTTACATGATACCGTGATTGGCATTAACCAATTCCGGTGTATCAATTACAAGTTGCGATAATATCAAGGTGATGTTATGGTAGAGTGAGATACATGTATGGTAAAGACAATTAGGGAGAACTTAGTAAGGGAAAGAAGAATAAGGATATGTCCGTTGACGATCTTTGGTTACGTTGTGTCACAAATGTCCAGGTTTTTTATGTTGGGTCGGTGGGGTATGCCCTTCTGAACAGTTCTGTTTTTAGTGCTTTCCGAGAATTCAGGTGGTCGAGTATGGTTTTTACTGCTTTTGGTAGGGCATTCCACAGTTGCGCGCTCAGGTAGGAAAACTGGATGCATAGGTGGATTTGTATTTGAGTCTTTTGCTGTTTGGGTAGCGGAGGTTTAGGTATGATCGTGCTGATTTTATGGTGTTTCTGAGTGGTAGGTCAATGAGGTCTGTCATGTATCCCAGTGCCGCGCCGTAGATGTTGTAAAGTACGTTTAGTAAAATTAAGTTCCCCTCCCCTACTTTTGAGATGATTTAGGACTTTGTAGAGCTCCTAAATTACCCATTTCCAGGAGGGAGATTTCAGGCCAGTCCTGGATGCATGCATTATAGGACCTGTTGATGTCAAGGGGAAGAATCAGGGACTACAAATCCCACAATACATTTCGAGATGCGAGTTCAAAAGCAGGACTCCCTTCTGGAACTGGGTAACTGGGCAGGTCTGACTTTGCCCCGTCCCTTCCCTTTGCTGAATAACATAGCAGCGGTTCCCAAACCTGTCCTGGAGAACCTCCAACTAGGGTTGCCAACCAGATCCAGATTCACCCGACAGGGCTGATCCCGTCCCGATCTTACCCCCTTGACTTGTGATTCTGATTTCCCCATTGGATTCCCTAATAAAAGCTAGGCTACAAGCCTCTGCATTCATTGGGGTAAGCCCAGGACTGGATCAACCCTGTCAGGCAAATCTGGATCTAGTTGGCTATCCTACTGCCAGCATTTTGGGTTTTCAGCATATCAATAATGAATATTCATAAGATTAATTCGCATGCATTGCAGCCATTGCATGTAAATCTCATGCATAGGAGCAGGCAATCCACAGAAGTGGATGGACACAAACCCCCACGAAAGTCAAAACAATCAAATGAAGAGTGGGAAGTGGACCAATGACTCCAGGGAAGCAGGGTTACGATAGTAAAGAGAATAACATTATTCACAGACTCGACACAGTACTGTGTTTCGGCCACAGGCCTGCCTCAGGAGTCTAAAATATAAAAATATTAAAAAATTGTTGTAAAAAACAATTATATATATATAAGTTTTTATTGTTTTTATATTTTAGACTCCTGAGGCAGGCCTGTGGCCGAAACACAGTACTGTGTCGAGTCTGTGAATAATGTTATTCTCTTTACTATCGTAACCCTGTTTCCCTGGAGTCATTGGTCCACGTCCCAATCTCATGCATAACCATGAAAACCAAAGGAATCCTGTTTAGAAGGATCGGATCCAAAGAATCTTAGGGGAGATTAGGTAGGAAAACCAGTGTTGGGCTGACTTTTACGGTCTGTGCCCTGATGGAGGCTGAGTAGATTTGGATGGGCCAGAGTGAAGCTTTTCGGGTGCTTTGGTTTAATGGGACAGAGTCAGCATGGGTTCAGCAAAGGGAAGTCTTCCCTCGCCAATTTGCTTCATTTCTTTGAAGGCGTGAATAAACATGTGGATAAAGGAGAGCCAGTTGACGTAGTGTGTCTAGATTTTCAGAAAGCTTTCGATAACGTTCTTCATGAGAAAATTAAAGTCGTGGGATAGGAGGCAATGTTCTGATGTGATTTAGGAATTGGCTATTAGCCATAAAACAGAGGGTACAGTTAAATGGTCATTTCTTTCAATGGAGGAGGGTGAACAGTGGATCAGTACTGGGACTGGTGCTATTTAACATCTTTATAAATGATATGGAAATCGGAAGGACGAGTGAGGTGATTGAATTTGCAGATGACACAAAACTATTCAAGGTTGTTAAAACACATGCGGACTGTGAAAACTCGCAGGAAGACCTTAGGAAATTGGAAGACTGGACATCCAAATAGCAGATGAAATTTAATGTGGACAAATGCAAAGTGATGCACATTGGAAAGAATAATCCGAATCATAGTTACCTGATGCTAGGGTCCATCTTGGGGGTCAGCACCCAAGAAAAAGATCTAGGTGTCATCGTAGATAATACGCTGAAATCTTCTACACAGTGTGCAGTGGTGGCCAAAACAGCAAACAGGATGTTAGGAATTATTAGGAAAGGGATGGTGAATAAGACCAAAGATACTATAATGCCTTTGTATTGCTCCATGGTGCAACCTCACCTTGAGAACTGCATTCAGTTGCTGTATCTCAAAAAATATATAGTGAAATTAGAAAAGGTTCAAAGGAGAGCGACCAAAATGATAAAGGGGATGGAAGTCCTCTCATATGAGGAAAAGGCTAAAGAGGTTAGGGCTCTTCAGCACGGAAAAAGAGACGGACGAGGGGAGATATGATTGAGATCTACAAAATCCCGAGTGGTGTACAAAAACTAGGGGACACTCGAGGAAGTTACATGGAAATACTTTTAAAACAAATAGGAGGAAATATTTTTTCACTCAACGAATGGTTAAGCTGTGGAACTCTGTAGTAACAGCGGTTAGCGTATCTGGGTTTAAAGAAGGTTTGAACAAGTTCCTGGAGGAAAAGTCCATAGTCTGCTATTGAGACAGACATGGGGAAGCTACCGCTTGCCCTGGGGTTGATAACATGGAATGTTGCCACTATTTGGGTAAAACAAATAAGAGAAAATATATTTTCACTCAATGTATAGTTGAATTCTGGAACTCTATTGCTGGAGTAGGAGGTAAAATCAGTTAATATAGCTGGGTTTAAAAAAGGTTTGGACAAATTCCTGGAGGAAAAGTCCATGACCTGTTACTAAGGCAGACTTGGAGAAAGCCATTGCTTATCCCTGGGGTCAGAATGGAATCTTGATACTATTTGAGATTCCACCAGGTACTTGTGACCTGACTTGGCCACTGTTGGAAACAGGATAGTGGGCTATATGGAGCATTGGTCTGACCCAATATGGCTATTCTTATGTTCTTACATGCAGTGTATCATGAAAACCTGACTGGCTTGGTGTGTCCCAAGGCCTGGGTTGAGAACCCCTGCTCCAGCCACAGGATCATTGATCTTTAAGAAACTGATCTCAATTTCCCTCCCATAACAATCCGAGCCATGCCACGTTTTATTTAGTACATGTGTTGTGTTGTGCTGTGTTGTGTTAGATACAATGTTGCCAAGTTACCCAGTTCCGGGATGGAGACTGCTTTCCCAGCCCTTGTTTTTAAGTTGCATCCCAGTGCAGTGTGGGATTTGTAGTCCCTGATTCTACTCATTGAGGGCTACTGGACATAAAGCATCAGTATAGATTTGTCAGAAATCTAGGACTGGCCTAAAATCTTTGGCAGCTCTGAAGAAGAGCGGACAGGGCTGTGGTTCAGCAGCTGCTCAAGGGACACTTGTAGCTCCACATTTCCAATTAGAAAAGTACTCCATAGACACTTCCCCCCTCCTCCCACCTTAGGCACCAACATTTTCAAATGATTGGGGATGCCAAACACAATACAAACGACCCCTCCCTGGACACAATAAGTACATAAGTATTGCCACACTGGGACAGGCCGAAGGCCCATCAAGCCCAGCGTCCTGTGCCAACAGTGGCCAATCCAGGTCACAAATACCTGGCAAGATCCCAAAAAAGTTCAATATATTTTATGCTGCTTATCCCATAAATAAGCAGTGGATTTTCCCCGATAATGCTCTATGGACTTTTCTTTTAGGAAACCATCCAAACCTTTTTTAAACCCCGCTAAGCTAACCGCCTTTACCACATTCTCTGGCATATAAAAATGTTAAACAGCACCAGTCCCAGTACTGATCCCTGCGGCACTCCACTATTCAACCTCCTCCATTGAAAGAAATTACCATTTAACTGTACCTTCTGTTTTATGTCTAATAGCCAATTCCTAAATCACATCAGAACATTGCCTCCTATCCCATGACTTTAATTACACGTTGAATGAAGAAAAACTTTCTCCGATACGGATTAAATTTACTACTTTGTAGCTTCATCGCATGTCCCCTAGTCCTAGTATTTTTGGAAAGAGTAAACAAATGATTCACGTCTACCCGTTCCACTCCACTCCTTATTTTATAGACCTCTATCATATCTGCCCTCAGTCGTCTCTCCTCCAAGCTGAAGAGCCCTAGACGCTTCAGCCTTTCCTCATAGGGAAATCGTCCCATCCCCTTTATCCCATCCCCTTCTCTGTACCTTTTCTAATTCCACTCTATCTTTCTTGAGGGAGATTTCTCGATGTCGGGGGTACTCAGAACCCACAGCTGGCACCTAAGTCCCCCACCCAGTATGTGGCAGCTGCACCTGCAGTTCACAGTGGAGGCAGAAAAACAGGAAGCCTCAGCTTTTTATTAGCCACCAGCTCTATCAGCTGCAGTTGAAGATCAAACCTCTGCGCAGTGTCCTGTTTGCTCCTGCACCTCGCCCTCAACGCCCACTCACCTGCCGCTGGACTCAACCTATCTCACCACCCCCACAGCCCTGTTCCCTGTATACAGACGTGTCTCTCCCATCTGCCGCAGGTTACAGGAAACCACGCTCTGACGTCTGCCTCTTTCACAGCAAGGTGGGGAGGGGGGGGGGGTTCAATGCCACCCCTCACCAGTCTGCTAACGCCCACTTGCTTCCTGCTGTCACCTGCTCCAGCACACTCTTCCTGCTAGTACAGTCTTCTGCTCTGTTAACCAAGGCAAGTGCTATAGAGATCACAACAGAGAAGTAACTGGCACCCTTCCACTTATGTAGATGTATTTCACTGTTTCACTATGTGAGGAGCCGGTCTTCTCCTGTGCCCTCTTCATGATAAAGGATTAGAACTTAGGGAACTGAAATCAAAGGGCAGCTACTGAACAGAAGTGCCCTAGACAGGGGTTGGTTTCATAGGAGCCGGTTCAGGGTTCTGTGGGCGCTTGAACCAGGGCCGCCGAGAGACTGAGCCAGGTCCGGGGCAAGGCCGCCCCCCCCAATCGCTACCACTGTTGCCTCCCTCTCCTGCTGTCAGGCCACCGGTGCTGCAGTCCCCAGTCTCCACCTGCCCACCCCCAGCCCCATCGACAGCCTCCCTCCATCCGCCATGGGGCCCCCTGCATTCAAATCGGCAGCACTTCACCTCCATGTGAAAGCGGCAGATCGCCTCCCTTCGGGCCTTCCCTCACTGTGTCCCGCCCTCGTCTGATGTAACTTCCTGTTTCCGCAAGGGCGGGGCACAGTGAGGGAGGGCCCAAAGGGAGGCGATCTGCCGCTTTCACACGGAGGTGAGGCGCTGCCGATTTGAATGCAGGGGGCCCGGTGGCGGACGGAGGGGGGCTGTCGATGGATCCGAGGGCAGGCAGGTGAGACCGGGGACTGCAGCGTCGGCAGTCTGGGAGCAGGAGAAGGAGAGAGACCCCGGCGCCGGGCCCCCCTTGGAGGTCAATTAGATTCCGCAGTACTGCAGTAGGAAAGGAGCCTGGGGAAGGAGGAAGGTGTGAGGGAGGTCTGGAAAATTATGTTTTTTTTATGCATTGTCTACATTTCTGACTCTTTGTAATCTTTGGAAGACACTCCTCTCCCCCCCCCCCCCCCCCCCCCACTAGTGGTATAAATAGTTAATGGTGTGTGGGAAGTTTCCAGGTCTAGGCACAAGGATGAATGCTGTAACTGAGTGATATCTGGGGGATATGGCAGTAGTTTTCAGGGTTTATTGCCTGTTGGTAAAACCATATTTCAAGACGTGTGGATGCTGTGAGGAATCTCTCTCTTATGTTGTTTTAATATTGGTATTATGGGGTTATGTTTCATTATTATTTTTGTTGGATTATTATCATCCTTGACTCTTCTCTCTCCTTCTCTGCTCATATCCAGCAGACTGCCAAGACCTGTCGTTTCTTTCTTTACAACATCCGTAAAATCCGCCCCTTTCTTTCCGAGCACTCTACCAAAACCCTCATCCACACCCTTGTCACCTCTCGTTTAGACTACTGCAATCTGCTTCTTGCTGGCCTCCCACTTAGTCACCTCTCCCCCCTCCAGTCGGTTCAAAACTCTGCTGCCCATCTCATCTTCCGCCAGGGTCACTTTACTCATACTACCCCTCTCCTCAAGACCCTTCACTGGCTCCCTATCCATTTTTGCATCCTGTTCAAACTTCTTCTACTAACTTATAAATGTACTCACTCTGCTGCTCCCCAGTATCTCTCCACACTCGTCCTTCCCTACACCCCTTCCCGTGCACTCCGCTCCATGGATAAATCCTTCTTATCTGTTCCCTTCTCCACTACTGCCAACTCCAGACTTCGCGCCTTCTGTCTCGCTGCACCCTACGCCTGGAATAAACTTCCTGAGCCCCTACGTCTTGCCCCATCCTTGGCCACCTTTAAATCTAGACTGAAAGCCCACCTCTTTAACATTGCTTTTGACTCGTAACCACTTGTAACCACTCGCCTCCACCTACCCTCCTCGCTTCCTTCCCGTTCACATTAATTGATTTGATTTGCTTACTTTATTTATTTTTTGTCTATTAGATTGTAAGCTCTTTGAGCAGGGACTGTCTTTCTTCTATGTTTGTGCAGCACTGCGTACGCCTTGTAGCTCTATAGAAATGCTAAATAGTAGTAGTAGTATTAATTATCTGTATTGGATTATACATGTTTAAGTTGTAAATCAACTGGAGCGTGTTGGGCAGGCGTTTCCTGAGTATGAGGAAATACATACATGGTTGGCTGTGGACTTCAGAGAATGCTGAATTAGATCTGACGCCCGCACGATGGAAATTCTGAAATATTAGCTATAGGTGCAGAAGTGAGGTCGCATTAATAGGTGCAGCGAGTGAGAGCAGCCATGAAAGGAACAAGAATGTTCCTGATATGTGCCAGCCCCAAGCTTATAGGGGAGACGTGTTTCTTTTCCACCTCTGGGTCTCATATAGTGCTACACTACACTTTAGGGTGAGGCTTTTACAATTGAGTGGACAGCAAGTACTGTTTACTACTTATTTCTATAGCGCTACTAGACTCATGCGGTGCTGTACATTTTGACATGAAGAGACAGTCCCTGCTCGACAGAGCTTACAATCTAATTAGGACAGACAAACAGGACAAATAAGGGATAAGGACAAAGAGTAGCAAGATTACGGAATCTCAGAGACTACTATTAGTACTTATCATTTCTACAGCGCTACAAGACGTACGCAGCGCTGTACACTTGAACATGAAGAGACAGTCCCTGCTCCACAGAGCTTACAATCTAATTAGGACAGACAAACAGGACAAATAAGGGATAAGGACAAAAAGTAGCAAGATTCCGGAATCCCAAAGAGTAGCAAGATTCCATGCAGAACCCCAAAGAGCAGCAAGATTCCGGAATCCCAAAGACTGCTACTACTAGTAGTTATCATTTCTATAGTGCTACAAGACGTACGCAGCGCTGTACACTTGAACATGAAGAGACAGTCCCTGCTCCACAGAGCTTACAATCTAATTAGGACAGACAAACAGGACAAATAAGGGATAAGGACAAAGAGTAGCAAGATTCCGTGCAGAACCCCAAAGAGCAGCAAGATTCCAGAATCTCAGAGACTACTATTAGTACTTATCATTTCTACAGCGCTACAAGACGTACGCAGCGCTGTACACTTGAACATGAAGAGACAGTCCCTGCTTGACAGAGCTTACAGTCTAATTAGGACAGACAAACAGGACAAGTAAGAGATAAGGGAATGATAAAATATGAGTACTTAACAAGTGAGTAAAGGTTAGGAATTAAAAGCAGCATCAAAAAGGTGGGCTTTTATCCTAGATATGAAGACGGCCAGATGGAGCTTGACGTATCGGCTCAAGGAGTCTATTCCAGGCATAAGGTGCAGCAAGATAAAAGGAATGGAGTCTGGAGTTAGCGGTGGAGGAGATAAACCAGTCTCACTTCATGGGATCTCTTCTGGTGTGCTGCAGGGCCGCCAAGAGACTGGGCCGGGCCCGGGGCAAGGCCGCCCCCCCCCCCCCGAGGTCACCACTGCTGCTCCCCCCTCCACCTGCCCCCTTCCATCCACCACCGGGCCAGGCCCCCTGCATTGAAATCACAGCACCTCTCAAGCGCTGCAGGCAGCAGTAGATCGCCTCACTTCGGGCCTCCTCACCTCCCTGTGTCCCAGCCTCGCGGAAGTTACCTCAGACGAGGGCGGGACACAGGGAAGGAAGGAGACCCGAAGGGAGGCGATCTGCTGCTGCCTGCAGGGCTTTCACACAGAGGCGCTGTAATTTCAACGCAGGGGGCCCGGCCCGTTGACAGACGGTCAACGATGGAGGGCGGGTGGGACTGCGGCGCCGGGCCCCCCTTGGAGCCCCGGACCCAGGGAATTTTGTCCTCCCTGCCCCCCCCCCCCTCGGCGGCCCTGGGATGCTGTGGAAGGGCAGTGTCGGGATAAAAAGATGCCCCAGCCAAGGACTGCTTTTTACACCCCCCCCCCTCAGTTTGGACTCACATTTTAGTAGACCTGCAGAATGACTGGGAAAGCAGCAGAGCCCACCCTCCCCAACCCCTAAATTGGCACTCGGATTTCTTGTCTTTCTTACCCACCCCTGTTCTCCTTGGACAAGCAGGATGCATCAGCCACATATAGGTGACGTCACCCGACGGCTCCCATTGGATGGAAAAAGCTCTCCAATAGCTCAGAGGGGTTTTTTGAAAACCCTCTGAGCATGTGTAGAGTTCCCCCTCCCCTGTAGCTAGGAAGGCCCAGGTACTCCCCCTTCCTTTTCAGTCTAAGTTTTCCGCCATTCCCAACGGTCGGATTTTTCAGCTCTCCACCAAAAATCTTTTGATCAGCTCATGAATACACATCAAGAAACAAACGTCAGGATACCAACACTGGGATGCAGACACCCACATGAAGGTTCCAGACGCAAGAGGTGTATGTTCGAGACTAGGAACAGCAGACCTCATCCTGCCTGTTTGCTCCATGGCCGCATGTCTCCGAACACAGGCGAAACACTCTCCAGGACACTGTTCCTGCATGAATCGGTACCGAACCCTACACACAGGGAAGAACAACTCTTTCTGCAGCTCCACAACCAAACCTCCTTCTCGTGCCCCACCGAGGTCCACTAGACCCTATTGGGGCCCCCCTCCCCAAAGGCACACACAACAATCTCAGAGCTGTTACAGCCCTACCAGTGGGACGCCTACTGGGGATCTGAGAACATAGCCCTGTGTGCTCTTCCTTTCATTCAACCATCCAAGGAGGCAAGACCAGAAGGGTAAAGAATAACCAGGAATAAGAGCAACAAAGAAAGCAATAAAACCAGAGCTTTTTTTGTGGGGGTACTTGGGGGTACTGAGTACCGGCACCTTTTCCATTGTCTGCTAAAATTGACCCAAGGACCCCAAGTTTTAATGGAAAGAGCTCAGGCTCTACAAACCAATTCTGCCTTGTCATAGGTTCTGTGACTGGTTGCAGATTGCCTGGCTATTGTGGAGTGAATCCCTCAGTGATCACCCCACCCTTGAAGGGTGGCCTAGCATTTGAGTACCAGCACCATTTTTGCTAGAAAGGATGCACTGAATAAAACCATCCTGAAAAATCAGTAGTGGGTCACTGCTGCTTTAAGCACTCGTCCTTCCCTACACCCCTTCCCGTGCACTCCGCTCCATGGATAAATCCTTCTTATCTGTTCCCTTCTCCACTACTGCCAACTCCAGACTTCGTGCCTTCTGTCTCGCTGCACCCTACGCCTGGAATAAACTTCCTGAGCCCCTACGTCTTGCCCCATCCTTGGCCACCTTTAAATCTAGACTGAAAGCCCACCTCTTTAACATTGCTTTTGACTCGTAACCACTCGCCTCCACCTACCCTCCTCTCCTCCTTCCTATACACATTAATTGATTTGATTTGCTTACTTTATTTTTTGTCTATTAGATTGTAAGCTCTTTGAGCAGGGACTGTCTTTCTTCTATGTTTGTGCAGCGCTGCGTATGCCTTGTAGCGCTATAGAAATGCTAAATAGTAGTAGTAGTAATGGAGGGAGAGACAGAGGCCAGTTTGGCAAAGTTTTTCTCCCATTCCGCACCAGGATAGAAGAAAAATTCTTATGATAACAGAAACCCAGTTTTGTTTTCAAACTATCAAGCTGAGAAGATTGACGGGATGGACACCGAGTCCATAATTAAAATGTTAAAAGAAGGATGGCAGAGGGGAAGTCCTGGATGATCTGGATGTGAACCAGCTTCTTAAAACCGAGCTACACAGGCAGAAAGGACAACTGTCTCATGGCTGGATTCCAGCACTGGGAGCAGTTATTCCAGGGGTGAAAGACTGCAATGTTTACAGCGTGCTCTGAACCCACACGATTTAGGCCAAAGACCTTTTGGATTTCTCTTCCAATGAATCTCTCATGCGGTGCATTACTCCCTTAAATGCCAGCTTTGGTTTTAGGAGAATGGAAGGTTTCACGATCCACATTCCATACGGATTTTTCTTCAGAGTAAAACTGGAGCTTGTGTCATAAGGACTAATGAATATGCTATTGTATCGTAACAAATTAAAGCTTTGTTTTCTTTATCCTTCCTTTATTTTAATTTCCAGTCTTTTATGTTTCTTAAATATTTTTTTTTAATTTGTACCCTGTGCTTTCCCACTCATGGCAGGCTCAATGCGGCTTACATGGGGCAATGGAGGGTTAAGTGACTTGCCCGGCCCATAGTCACAAGGAGCTGCCTGTGCCTGAAGTGGGAATTGAACTCAGTTCCTCAGGACCAAAGTCCACCACCCTAACCACTAGGCCACTCCTCCACTGTTGCTACTATTTGAGATTCCACTAGCAACATTCCATGTAGAAGTCGGCCCTTGCAGATCACCAATGTGGCCGCGCAGGCTTCTGCTTCTGTGAGTCTGACGTCCTGCACGTATGTGTAGGACGTCAGACTCACAGAAACAGAAGCCTGCGCAGCCTTCTACATGGAATGTTGCTAGTGGAATAGCAACATTCCATGTAGAATGTCCAATAGTATCTATTTTATTTTTGTTACATTTGTACCCTGCGCTTTCCCACTCATGGCAGGCTCAATGCGGCTTACATGGGGCAATGGAGGGTTAAGTGACTTGCCCAGAGTCACAAGGAGCTGCCTGTGTCTGCAGTGGGAATCAAACCCGGTTCCCCAGGACCAAAGTCCACCACTCTAACCACTAGGCCACTCCTCCACTAGGCCACGCCTCCACTCTTGCAGGTAGACTGGAAACATTAAATAAAGAGAATGTTGCAAAATACAAATAAAACAGATATCCCAAGCTTCCTATTTAAGTTCCAACCTGCAGTAAAAAAAATAATCTTAAAAAAAAAAAAAAAAAAAGGATTTTAACCTCCAAACTAAGAAGAGGGGGTACCACATAGAGAGTTGCATGGGGACAGAAATTTCACCCATCCCCAATGGAATCTAACCCGTACCCACTAAGATCCATTCCATCCCCAGCCACGCCTACAATTAATTTTCTCCATCCCCACCTGTACCCACAGGAATTTCCGCTACTATTTACTTGCTCACAGCCCTCTGTTTCTTCCCAACCCCAACAGCCTCCTGTGTGTTTTTTTTTTTTGGATGGTATTCCCCATTCAACCAATGAGTGTTCCAAGCCTCAGTCTGGTGTTCCGGCTGCCTCTCTGGGCATTCCAAGCCTCATTCTAGCGCTCCAATGGCCTCTTTTAGTGTACTCCAAGCCTCATTCTGGAGTCACCATAGATTTTGACAATACTCTCACAGGAATCCCATGGCAACTTCTTCCAATCCCATGGGAATCTCGTGAACTTCTTCCATACCTGCAGGAATCCCACAATCCCCATTCCCATGCAGCTCTCAAGATAGACAAGCAATCTTACTTTGGGGGGCAATGAGTAACCTTATAAGGGCATACAGTCAGACTTCAACATTTTGTAAGATAAATTTGAACAATAACATAGAGGAGGAAAAAGAAAATACACAAATCCGAACCTAGGGGTGCGGTTTCAATTATTTCCTCAACTGCTCAGTGTGTAACCTTAAACAGATCATGGAATCTCTCTATTTCCAAAGTAACAGTAAGCTCTAGGGGACAGGCATCCTAACCAATTATCCTGAACAGCTCTGTGTAAAAGAATGGCACTGCTCGAAGCACCATCTTACCACGATAAGACTGACAGATGGTCAATAGTGAAGTGCTTTAGCCATTCCGTTGAAACCAACAGAAGCCGTATGGTCCGGTTTCCAAACAGAGCAAATCTTATCATACAGCGAACAGACGAGAGGCCTGGGCACTGTGCCAAGTCTGCTCACAGGGCAGGATTACTAGGCACATACCCTGGCCCAAAGGTTTAGGAAGAGGCCCTCTCAGATGTGCTAGTTCAATGGCTCCCAGCTGAAGAGGTCTCCTGTGCGAGTCCCCGTCTGTCAGTGTTGCCAGGTAGTTGTGGAAAAATAAGCACGTTTTGCTTAAAAAACAAGCACAAAACAAGTGATATCAGTTCCTAAAAACAAGCCCAGTTTTTTAATGTGTCTTATAAAGTATGTCCCGGGTGTCAGAAGGCAGCCCTAACACAGGAGCGGTGCCTGTTGTGATTAACTCCTTCCACAGCCAATGAGGAAACGAAAGAGGATCAGCGACGCCGGTAATTGGGAAACAAAATGGGAGCTGGGCAGACTTCTACGGTCTATGCCCTGATTGTGACTGAATAGATATGGATGGACTTGAGTGTAAATTTTAAGGGTCTTCGACATTAGCTTCAGAACTTTTAGTGCAAGAACAGTGCTGGGCAGACTTCTATGGTCTGTGCCCTGAGAATGGCAAGGACAAATCAAACTCGGGTATACATATAAAGTATCACATACCATGTAAAATGAGTTTATCTTGTTGGGCAGACTGGATGGACCGTTCAGGTCTTTATATGCCGTCATGTACTATGTTACTCTTTGGGGTTCTACATGGAATGTTGCTACTAATTGGGATTCTGGAATCTTGTAACTCTTTAGGATTCCAGAATCTTCAGAACTTTTAGTACAGGAACAGTGCTGGGTAGACTTCTACGGTCTGTGCTCTGAGAATGACAAGGACAAATCAAACTCAGGTATAAAGTATCACATACCATGTAAAAAGAGTTTATCTTGTTGGGCAGACTGGATGGACCGTTCAGGTCTTTATCTGCTGTCATTTACTATGTTACTCTTTGGGGTTCTACATGGAATGTTGCTACTAATTGGGATTCTGGAATCTTGTAACTCTTTAGGATTCCAGAATCTTCAGAACTTTTAGTACAAGAACAGTGCTGGGCAGAATTCAACGGTCAGTGCCCTGAGAAAGGCAAGGACAAATCAAACTCAGGTATACATATAATGTACCACATACCATGTAAAATGAGTTTATCTTGTTGGGCAGACTGGATGGACCGTACAGGTCTTTATATGCCGTCATGTACTATGTTACTATGAAAAGGTGGGACTGAGCACCGGCTGACACACTTACTTGCAGTGTTATCATGGCGACAATTGTGGGAAATCAGCAGTATATCAAGCCAAATAAAAGAAAAAAGAACAAGCCCAAAAACAGGCTACCCGTGAGTTCAGAAAAAAAGCACAACTTAAAAAAAATAACAAGTCCAAACTCACAGGAAATAAGCTAGGTTGGCCACACTGCTGCTTGTGCTGTCTCAGTAGGCTTAATTTGGCCAGTGCATATCGGCTACCGTCACCTGTATTCTGAAATCTTCTGCCCAGTGTACGGTGGCAGCCAAAAAGGTAAACAGTATGCTAGGAATTATTAGGAGAGGGATGCAAAATAAGACCAAAAATATTATAATGGCTCTGCATCGCTCCATGCTGCGACCTCACCTTGACTATTGCGTTCAATTCTGGGTGCCATATCTCAAAAAAGATATAGCGGAATTAGAAAAGGTTCAAAGAAGAGTGACCAAAATAATAAAGGGGATGGAACTGCTTTTATATGAGGAAAGGTTAAAGAGGTTAGGGCTCTTCAGCTTGGAAAAGAGATGGATGAGGGGGGATATGATTGAGGTCTACAAAATCCTGAGTGGCGTGGAGTGGGTGGAGATAAATTGATTTTTTTACTTATTAAAAAAGTACAAAGACCAGGGGACACTCAATGAAATTGCATGGAAATACAAGGTCTAGAACTTGTAGCCGGAGGATGTGGTAACAGCAGTTAGCATATCTGGATTTAAAAAGCTTTGGATAAATTCTTGGAGGAAAAGTCCATAGTCTGTTATTGAGATGGACATGGGGAAGCCACTGCTTGCCCTGGGATTGGCAATATGGAATGTTGCTACTCTTTGGGATTCCGGAATCTTGGTAGTCGTTGGGGTTCTGGAATGTTGCTACTAATTGGGATTCTGCCAGATACTTGTGACCTGGATTGGCCACTGCTAGAAGCAGGATACTGACTGAGCTGGAAGGACCATTGGTCTGACCTAGTACGGTTAGTCTTATGTTCTTATGACAGCAGTTAGACACAAGAATTTATACCAGCCTTGTCAATATAGAATTTGTGCTTATTTATTTAGATTTTGCTCACACCTTTTTCAGTAGTAGCTCAAGGTGAGTTACATTCAGGTACTCTGGATATTTCTCTGTCCCAGGAGGGCTCACAATCTAAGTTTGTACCTGAGGCAATGGAGGGTTAAGTGACTTGCCCAAGATCACAAGGAACAGCAGTGGGATTTGAACCGGCCACCTCTGGATTGCAAGACCGGTGCTCTAACCACTAGGCCACTCCTCCACTAGCAACATTCTGTGTAGAATCTCAAATAGTAGCAACATTCCATGTTCCACTGCACTAACCACTAGGCTACTCCTCCACTAGTAACATTCCATGTAGAAGCCTGCCCTTGCAGATCAGCAATGCGGCCACGCAGACTTCTGTTTCTGTGAGTCTGACGTCCTGCACATACGTGCAGGACATCAGACTCACAGAAACAGAAGCCTGCGCGGCCGCGTTGCTGATCTACAAGGGCAGGCTTCTACATGGAATGTTGCTAGTGGAATAGCAACATTAACATTCCATGTAGAATCTCCTATAGTAGCAACATTCCATGTAGAATCTCAAGGTGAGTTACATTCAGGTACTCTGGATATTTCTCTGTCCCAGGAGGGCTCACAATCTAAGTTTGTACCTGAGGCAGACTTTATCCCCAGCACCTAACGTAGGCAACTTTTGAGGATCATCCCCAAAGCGCTCAGTCCTTCACAGTATCAGCACATTTCCAAATTCACAGTTCAAACTTTTTTTTTTTAATTCACTTTTAGAAAATATAACAAGACATAACTGATGGATGTCACAGAAGAAAGACATACATTCAATGGAGCTCAAATATGTTTTGAATGATGAAAACATCTCAGCAAAATAAGATAACTATAGGATGATGGATATTGGGAAAAGATAAAGTGAAAAAAACTAACCTTCCTTTCACTAAGCCACGTTAGTGGCTGCCGTGCAGCAATGCTGACCCAGACGGCTTAGTAAGCAGGAGCATAATATTGCTATAAAATCAGTGCCACCATTTTTAGAAACACAGTAAAACACCGAAGACGAAAGAAAAATGGTTAGAAAGAGTAACAAAGACGAAGGGGACTGCTCCTTATGAAGCAGTCCGCGAAACAGGAGCTCGCTGTCGGGCGTTACCCAGTAGTCTTAAGCGTATAAGATAAGTGCTGAAATATTCTTTTAAAAAAAGTTTTTTGAAAAAAAAAAGCGAGATTATTGTTTAGAACGGGCGTTTTTTTTTTTTTGAGGCTCATGAGGATGCTCGCCAGGAGGTTTGCATAAAGAAAACTGATTTTCAATAACAAACACTGAGCAGCACAGTATCCGCTACTACATAGTAACATAGTAGATGAGGGCAGAAAAAGACCTGCACAGTCCATCCAGTCTGTCCAACAAGATAAACTCATATGTGTATCCTTACCTTGATTTGTACCTGCCTTTTTCAGGGCATAGACCGTACAAGTCTGCCCAGCAGTATTTCCTGCCTCCCAACCACCAGTCCCGCCTCCCATCACCAGCTCTGGCACAGACCGTATAAGTCTGCCCAGCAGTATTTCCCGCCTCCCAACCACCAGTCCCGCCTCCCAACCACCAGTCCCGCCTCCCATCACCAGCTCTGGCACAGACCGTATAAGTCTGCCCAGCAGTATTTCCCGCCTCCCAACCACCAGTCCCGCCTCCCATCACCGGCTCTGGCACAGACCATATAAGTCTGCCCAGCAGTATTTCCCGCCTCCCAACCACCAGTCCCGCCTCCCATCACCGGCTCTGGCACAGACCGTATAAGTCTGCCCAGCAGTATTTCCTGCCTCCCAACCACCAGTCCCGCCTCCCATCACCAGCTCTGGCACAGACCGTATAAGTCTGCCCAGCAGTATTTCCCGCCTCCCAACCACCAGTCCCGCCTCCCAACCACCAGTCCCGCCTCCCATCACCGGCTCTGGCACAGACCGTACAAGTCTGCCCAGCAGTATTTCCCGCCTCCCAACCACCAGTCCCGCCTCCCAACCACCAGTCCCGCCTCCCATCACCGGCTCTGGCACAGACCGTATAAGTCTGCCCAGCAGTATTTCCTGCCTCCCAACCACCAGTCCCGCCTCCCATCACCGGCTCTGGCACAGACCGTACAAGTCTGCCCAGCAGTATTTCCCGCCTCCCAACCACCAGTCCCGCCTCCCAACCACCAGTCCCGCCTCCCATCACCGGCTCTGGCACAGACCGTATAAGTCTGCCGTCCTCTATCCTCACCTCCCAACCACCAACCCCTCTTCCCCCACCTGCTCCACCACCCAATTTCGGCTAAGCTGCTGAGGATCCAATCATGAGGATGCTCGCCAGGAGGTTTGCATAAAGAAAACTGATTTCCAATAACAAACACTGAGCAGCACAGTATCCGCTACTAAATCAGTAGTCGATTTATCGAGTGTCTGAAGTCTTTTTTTCCTCCCTAAAGTTATAGACATTCGCTTTCAGATGTTACAGTTGGAGTTAGAAATATAAAAATTTGGTATATACAGCGGTTGCTATAAAATCAGAATACAATCAGATCAAATGTAAGGTCAAGGGAAATCAGATTAGCCAAATGTAACTCTACTGGAACCCAAATATCTTTACTTTTTTTTTTTTAATATCCGTTTGATTTGTCTTCTGATTTCCAAGTTCAAGAGAATCAAAGAAAGCAAACTAGTAAAAAAAAAAAAGAAGAATTTGAAATGCAAATGACAGCATCTGTGGCACTCGCTGTCTCAACTTTGGTTACCTCGATCTCTTTCAAACATGTTCCTCTTTCTTCTCTGGCTCACTCTCACTTCTCGAATGTTATCAGTCCTTAGTGAAAGTCTTCTGAAAGTTTGTACTGAGAAAGCCACTAACACCCCTAACAAAATCACACAAAAAAAACCAAGAAGATGCTTTTCACTTGATGGATAGACAATATTATTTACTTGGATTTTGCTCACACCTTTTTTGGTAGTAGCTCAAGGTGAGTTACATTCAGGTGTACTGGGTATTTCTCTGTCCCAGGAGGGCTCACAATCTAAGTTTGTACCTGAGGCAATGGAGGGTTAAGTGACTTGCCCAAGATCACAAGGAGCAGCGGTGGGATTTGAACCGGCCACCTCTGGACGTCAAGATCGGAGCTCTAACCAGGGGCGTATCTGCGTGGGGCCACAGGGGCCTGGGCCCCTGCAGATTTTGCCCTGGCCCCCCTCCTGCCGCCAACCCTCCCCCACTAATGTTGTTTACCTTTGCTGGCGGGGGACCCCAACCCCCGCCAGCCGCCGAGGTCTTCAAAGTTCTTGTTCATCGTCCTCCGTGGCCATGCTGTACCCTGTTGATTCGGAGTCTGTCTGACGTCGCACCTTTGGCAGTAGGAACAGGATAAGGCAGACTGGCATTTTCTGCCTTTGATCAATATGTTCCTGTACTATTGTACTAATCGCATGAAAAGGATGGCTTATAATTAAGCAAAGTTCTGTCTTTCCTCGCTCTCAGGCCCTCATGATCAAAAGCAAACTCTGGCGCTAAAGGCTGTTAACGCCATACTAGCGCCAGAGTTTGCAGCCGACCCATGATCAGAGCCCTCGAGCGCCTGAAACAGCGCACTCGAGGGCTCTCAGCGCAAGTAGCATGCAAATGCATGCTAAACAGGGCTTCTAGCACAATTAGCTTGCAAATGCATGCTAATTGGCGCTTAACGCATTCATCCCCAATGATCAGCGACCAGCGCGCCAAAGATTGGGTCGCTGGCCGCAGCAAAAGCAATGCCAGCTCCGAGCTGGCGTTAGATTTTGCGGATCATTGGGGAGGAATGGTGAGCCCTGTCCAGCATGCAGTTGCATGCTGGCAGGCCCCCCTTCCCCCCCAAGGCAAACGTGAACGGGGGGCTGGAGGTCTGGTGGACCTTCGGTCCCCCCGACGATCCCCCCCCATGTTCACGGAGGGCTGGAGATCCGGTGGGTCTCCAGCACCCCTGAACGCACGCTGCCTCCCGAAAAATGCTATCATACCCTCCCACCCACCGATGGGGGGGGGGGGCTGGAGGATCAGTGGGTCTCCAGCCCCGAAACCCCCAGAAATCGTTGATTGACCGCCTCCGGCCAAAGGATCTCCCACTGTGATCCATCGACGGGGGGGGGGGGGGGGCTGGAGGTCCGGTGGACCTCCAGACCACCCCAAATCCTCCCCCCAGCATTGTCCTTAGATTCCCTGGTGGTCCGTGGTGTGCTGCGGTGTCGTGACACCCCCCCTTCCGGCTCCCCTACCTTTTGTTGGAGGACGGACGCAGCCTGCCTGCCTCCCTCCTCTTCCAGTCAGTCGACACCCAAAATGGCGGCGCCCAGCCCCGCCCATTGCATCCCCACCCCCCCATCGATGGATCACAGTGGGAGATCCTTTGGCCGGAGGCGGCCAATCAACGATTTCTGGGGGTTTCGGGGGCTGGAGACTCACCGATCCTCCAGCCCCCCCCCTCCCCGTCGCTGGGTGGGAGGGTGGGAGACGGTTTGCGTGGCGGCGGCCTCATTGTTCGGCATGCTGTTTGACAGGTTTGGGCGTTTGACAGCCCAGACCTGTGAAACAAGTGCGGGAGGATTGTGCCGAGCGCATGCTCGGCACAATTCTCCCACACTTTAAACATAATAATCAAAGATAATAGCGCTGCTTAGATTTGCATGCATTATCTTTGATCATCGATGCAGAAAAGCCCTGCGCTGTCCCGGCGCTATTTTTAGGGCGCTGTTTGGAACAGCGCAGGGCTTTTGATCATCTGGGCCTCAGGGCTCACCCATCTCTCTGAAATGTCTCAATCCCACAGGCAAAACTTGTTATAAGGATCAGCTGGTTTGCATGCGAGTAAGGGGCAAAGTACCTCCCATCCTGTGCTATACCTGTACTAAGGGGTTAACAACACGAAAACAGTCAAAGCCCCATTCAGTAAATGGTGCTCGCAAATCGGTGCTGGAAAACGATTGGCATTCAGCGCTACTCTGTAAGGTACACTGCATCCGGACATCCTTTATAGAATACTGCGTACTGCCAATTCTCATCCCAACTATGCCTGCTGAAACGTGCATTCCCGGCATGCTCTAACATTGCGCTCACGTTTTCTGAACGCCCCTGACCTGCCCATGCCCCTCCCATGGCCACATTCCCTTTTAGATTGCTCGCTATGGGATCTGGGCACCCAATGCTTTAGAACGGTGTTTCCCAAGTTGTTCCTGTGGAGTACAGTCAGGTGTTTAGGCTATCCATAACGGATATGCATGAGATTGATTTGCATAGACTGCCTCCATTGTATGCAAGTCTCTTTTATGCATATTAATTGTGGCTATCCCGAAAACCTGACTGGCAAGGGGTGCTCCAGCACCGACTTGGGAACCACTGATATAGAATAGCGCACAAGCAGATTCCGGCGCAAATCCTAATTAGTGCCAATTAACATCAATAATTCATTGTAAATGGTTCCTTAACTAATTCACTTGCGTGCACATCTCAGGATTGTGCCCAAATTTTGGCGACCTTTATAGAATCTGGGGGCTTATGACAGAATGGATGGAAGGGATGTTGTAATGTCATTTCTTAGAAATCCAGCAAAAACTATGTTGAAAACATAATCGAAGCTCTCTGCAAAAATACAAGGGAAAATACCTTCTCTAACAGTTTCTATCCTTATATTTAGGTCACAGGTTAGTAAATACTACTCAGAAACAATAGCAACCACCACCCTCCCACCCTAAAAAAAAGAAAAAAAAATTAAAAAATATTTTTTACCAGCCTCAAATGTCATACCCAGCTCCATCACAGCAGTATGCAGGTCCCTGGAGCAGTTTTAGTGGGTACTGGAGTGCACTGCAGTGCACTTCAGGCAAGCGGATCCAGGTCCATCCTCCCCCCCTACCTGTTACACTTGTGGTGATAAATGTGAGCCCTTCAAAACCTACCAGAAACCCACTGTACTCACATGTAGGTGCCCCCCTTCACCCCTTAGGGATATGGTAGTGTTGTACAGTTATGGGGAGTGGATTTTGGGGGGCTCAGCACACAAGTTAAGGGAGACCGTGTCTTCAGTGTTCCCGGAATTTCTAAATCCACCAGGTGTTGTCAGGAGAAAGTAAGTCAGATTTAAGACCGGAGGCCAAATTAAATTGATTTTCAGCTTTTGTAGACTTCATTGTAAAAAATAATATTGAAAAAAAAGAACACCAACTGGCATGATAAGGCGATTGGCTGCGACAATAATCTGGGTAGAAATGAGAGAGCTCCACGTGTAAGCTGCCATTCGTGGAACCGGAAGCCTCTATGGACTATGTATCTAATGATTGCTTCAAAAAACTCGTAACATTTATTTTAACAAAAACCAGCACTGGATAAGGCTCTCCTGAAAATCTGGAATCGGCTGACTGCTAAAGAGGAACAGAGTGTGCGCACAGACGGGTAACTTTCCCTGGTTTGGTTTTTTTTTCCTCACCTCATTCCTTTCCAGTAGTGGTTTAAAGTGTGTTCGGGTACAGCAAGCATTTCCCTGTCTCCAGCAGACTTACAATCTAGCCAGGGCCACCGAGAGACTGAGCCGGGCCCTGGGCAGGACTGCAAGGTTCCCCCCTCCCCCAGACAGGAGCACAGCAGCTGCTCCCCACCCCAGGACACCACGCAGCCAGACTTCAAAAATTGGGGGGGATGGAGCCCAAAGTGGCAGGGAGGCACATTTTGCCCCACCTCCCTGCCCCCCCCCCCCCCCGCAACTCTACATACTTTGGCTGGTGGGGGTTCCGCAAGCCCCACCAGAGGAAGCCTTCCTCCAGCGCTGTTCTCCGCCGCCGCCGCATTGCCTGCCCTGCGGCTGCTTCCCCTTCTGCTGGCAGGCCTTGGGGGACCCCCTCCAGCCAAACCAGAGAACCTGAAGCCGAACTCTGCTCCTCCCCAGCCTCTAAGGTGGGCCCTGCGCCGGATTCTGTATCTCTCCTACTCCTGTCGGGACCCGGCTGATCAGGAGCAGAAGAGAGACAGACCTCTGCGCCGGGACCCCCTTGGAGGCTAGGCCCGGGGGAATCCCCCCCCCCCTCAGCGGCCCTGGATCTCGCAGCTAGAGTTACTCTCATGTGCTAATGCCATTATCACATTATTAGTATCTACATCCCATTGCATAGTAGGATTGGAGGAGTGGCCTAGTGGATTAGAGCACCAGTCTTGCAATCCAGAGGTGGCCAGTTCAAATCCTGCTGCTGCTCCTTGTGATCTTGGGCAAGTCACTTAACCCTCCATTGCCTCAGGTACAAACTTGACAGAGAAATATCCAGAGTACCTGAATGTAACTCACCTTGAGCTACTACTGAAAAAGGTGTGAGCAAAATCTAAATAAATACATAAAATAAATAGTAACACAGTAAATGGCAGCACACAAGGACCCGCATGGGCCATCCAGTCTGACAACAAGGTGGCCAGAGCCACACCCACCACTCCATTAATGGCATTAATGCATGGTAACCGATATTAGTAACTCTAGATGCCTTGTACCCCAGGCTCTCCTGTACATCCCAAGGAGACAAAATGGATGATGTCAAAAAACTTCTATTGGACTCGAAAAAGTTCACAGCAAAATTTATTAATAAAACCCGGACTTGACAGGAGTTGTGTTTCGGACGCTCTGGCCTGCCTCAGGAGTCCCTGTATAATTTGCTATAATGGTATCTGGAAGAAGAAACGATCTTCTAAAAGTGTGCAGTTGAATAAAGCTGTGAATGAGCGATCACCTTGTCGAGTCCAGGTTTTATGAATAAATTTTTGCTGTGAACTTTTTCAAGTGCAGTAGGAAGTTTTTTGACATCATCCATTTTGTCTCCTTTCCTGTGACTTTGTTCTTTGGTTTTTACCAGTGTGAAGTTTTGTTTTCTTTTGTGTTTGTCGCTCTCCTGTACATCCACTATTTTTCATTTCCTAGCCTGCTCAGCCCACCCAGAGCTTTTTTGGGTGGACACTAGGCTCCAGGTCAGTTGAGCCAACCCTGTTTTGTTCTTCCCTCTTCTGAACCAAAAACAGAGCTGCCAAGTTACCCAGATCCAGAAGGGAAATTTTAAGCCAAGGCCTTACAGTGCAACATCGATTGACACCTAACACTTGAGAGCCATGCGAAAAACACAACCAAGAAAATGTTCCACTCAATGTGGAAATTAAAAAGAGTAAGACCTTTCTTCCCTAGGAATGTCTTCCGTAACCTGATACAATCAATGGTACTCAGGCATTTAGACTTCTGCAACGCACTCTACGCTGGCTGCAAAGAGCAAATAATCAAGAAACTTCAGACAGCCCAGAACACGGCAGCTAGACTCATATTCGGTAAAACAAAATATGAAAGTGCTAAACCTCTACGAGAAAAACTACACTGGCTCCCTCTTAAAGAACGCATCACGTTCAAAATATGTACCCTAGTTCACAAAATCATTCACGGAGATGCCCCAGCCTACATGTCAGACCTGATAGACTTACCACCCAGGAATGCAAAAAAAATCATCCCACACTTTCCTTAATCTTCATTTCCCCAACTGCAAAGGTCTAAAATACAAACTTACGCTTGCGTCAACCTTTTCCTACTTGAGCACACAATTCTGGAATGCGCTGCCGCGCAACTTAAAAACGATTTATGAACTAGCTAACTTCTGCAAACTACTGAAGACCCATCTCTTTAACAAGGCATATCACATTGACCAACAAATGTGAACCCCTCCACATATATCCAGAATTGTCTTATAATATTTGCTTGCTTTCGAATTTCATGCTTTTTCATTATCATGTCACCCAAGATCCTTCTGTAATACTAAAAGTTTAATTCTTATATATCACCACTATTCGTGATGTATTGTAAGCCACATTGAGCCTGCAAAGAGGTGGGAAAATGTGGGATACAAATGCAACAAATAATAAATAATAACCCTGGAGCTTTACGGGACCCTTAAGACTGATGTCAGTGGGAAGAAAGAGAGACTACAAATCCCACGCTGCTTTGGGATGTAAGTTCAAAACCAGGAATGGCTAAAAAAGAATCTCCCTCCTGGAACTGGGTAACTTGGCAACCCTGCCAAAGCATTCTTGAAATTTGAATAGGAATTTGGCAAAACCAATGCTGGACTCCCTTGTGACTATTAAGCTGGAACCCCGTGATCTCCCCAAACTCCGTTCCTTTTATGCCGGTCCTGATTTTGCATTTCTCATTAAAATGTGTGTAGTATACAGGGCAGGAAGAGTGGAGTATGTTTGGGTCCTTTCTGCTTTGATTTATCCCTTCTCTTTCTTTCTTGTGTTTTTACATGCAACAAAGGATGTGGTGAACTTAAAAGCGTTAGAACTATTCTAGAGAAAGCTTGATACAGAGCAGAAGGTTAATTATACACGAAGAGTTCCAGGCCCTGCTCTCTATACCACAACTGGGACAGGTGAGGTTTTCTCTTCTCCAAAATGTAACAGGTGTGTCCTGTGGGTTGTTCCACTCTTTTAGTTCCTGGCCTGTCCAGCACTTCCTCCAGCTCTTACACCTGCCGATCCAGCTGCCTCTGCTGGCATAACCTCTTCCTTCCCCACCCCAACCAACCCAAGAGTCTCCCATGGGTTGCCATCAGCCCCAAATGCTGGGCACTCAAAGGGAGACCCGAATCTATAGCTATGCACTAATGAAGACATAGAGGGTAATCTACACAGAGCTACAGTTACAACCAAACGAAGGAGGAAGGTAACCAGCACAGAGTAGCAATTACAGCCCTAAATGAATGAAGGTAGCCCGCACAGAGCCGCAGTTACAACCCCTGCGGCGGAGGGTAACCTGCACAGAACGGCAGTTACAACCCTAAAGATGGAGGGCAACCTGCACACAGAGCAGCAGTTACAACCCCAACGGTGGAGGGTAATCTGCACAGAACGGAAGTTACAACCCCAATGGTGGAGGGTAATCGGCACAGAATGGCAGTTACAAGCCCAACAGCAGAGGGTAACCTGCACAGAATGGCAGTTACAACCCTAAAGATGGAGGATAACCTACACACAGAGCGGCAGTTACAACCCCAACGGTGGAGGGTAATCTGCACAGAACGGCAGTTACAACCCTAAAGATGGAGGGTAACCTGCACACAGAGCGGCAGTTACAACCCCAACGGTGGAGGGTAATCTGCACAGAACGGCAGTTACAAGCCCAACAGCGGAGGGTAATCTGCAAAGAGTGTCAGTTACAACCAAACAAAGGAGGAAGGTAACCAGCACAGAGTAGCAATTACAGCCCTAAATGAATGAAGGTAGCCCGCACAGAGTCGCAGTTACAACCCCTGCGGCGGAGGGTAACCTGCACAGAACGGAGCGGCAGTTACAACCCCAACGGTGGAGGGTAATCTGCACAGAACGGAAGTTACAACCCCAATGGTGGAGGGTAATCGGCACAGAATGGCAGTTACAAGCCCAACAGCAGAGGGTAACCTGCAAAGAATGGCAGTTACAACCCTAAAGATGGAGGGTAACCTGCACACAGAACGGCAGTTACAAGCCCAACAGCGGAGGGTAATCTGCAAAGAGTGTCAGTTACAACCCCAGCGGCAGAGGGTAACCTGCACAGAGCAGAAGTTACAACCCTAAAGATGGAGGGTAACCTGCACAGAGCGGCAGTTACAACCCCAACAGTGGAGGGTAATCTGCACAGAACGGAAATTACAACCCTAAAGATGGAGGGTAGCCTGCACACAGAGCGGCAGTTACAACCCCAACGGTGGAGGGTAATCTGCACAGAACGGCAGTTACAAGCCCAACAGCGGAGGGTAATCTGCAAAGAGTGTCAGTTACAACCCCAAAGGCAGAGGGTAACCTGCACAGAGCAGAAGATATAACCCTACCAACCTTATCTGCCAGGCCAAATGGGCCACCTTTCTCTTTGTTTGCCATTACTAATGACCTCTGACCCTGCTGTGCAGCCTATCGGAGAGCTCCACATGAGTGCAGGGTTTCCCAAGTGCTTGAAATACCACCAAGATTTCCAGGATCTCCAACCCCCCACTGCCTAAAATAATGAGTCAATATCGAGAATAATTGAACTGGGCAGGACAGGAGTTAAATCACACTGACTGGCCCTAGAGCAGATATTCAGCGGGACTTAACTGGACAGTGCCGCTGACTGCTGCAGCCCTCTCTGGTTAGTGCTATCCAGGCACCCTCAATATTCAGTGGGTGCATATCTGGGCAAGCAGGACTGCACAAATAGTAGTCCTAACTTGCTCAGATAGTTCTTGGAGTGCCGGCACTGAATATCGACTGGCATCCAACTTCTAACAGCTGCAAAAGACCTGGATATTCACTGCTGGGGTTCAGTTTAGGCCCAGTAGGAATCATGATGCCCTGAGCCAACTTTTCCATTAGTACTGTTCCCTCTAAGCTGAATGGGAGTGAGGGGTGGAGCTTCAATATTGTATCTTCCATCACTATAGACCAGTGGCGTAGCTAAGTGGGGCCACCGGGGCCTGGGCCCCCAAAATTTCTTTTGGGCCCCTGGTTTTGCTGGCGGGGGTCCCCAACCCCCGCCAGCCAAGGACTTTGCTGCAGCAGTGGGTAGGGGGTGGTAGGGGGGCAGCGAGGCAGGTGGTGGGATGGCAGACCAAAATGTGCCCCCCATCTGGCCCCCTCCCACCGGGAGGTCTGGCTATGCCCCTGTTATAGACAGGCAGGTTCCCTGGAGTCCTGAAGAGCTTGCTTGTCTCTCACTATTGAGAATGTGATAGTGAAACAGCACCCTCTACTGGTAGGACTATACATGGAGGACTTCCGCTCAGCTTAGTGGGAACAGTGTCCATCAGCAGCACTCCCCGCCTTCTACCTGTACTGGAGCCCCTTTCCTTGTGGTTCGCTATCACTCCATCCCTCTGCCCATGGTCCTGCAATCCTGCTAGCATCCACAATGTGAATACAGGCAGCCTCCAACCAGCCCTGGGTGTTCCCTCTGTCCTGTCCCACCTCCTCTGATGCAATTTCCTGTGGGCAGGATATTGGCTGAGGGAGTACACAGGGGTTGGCCAGAGGCTGCCTCTTTTCACATTGCTGCTGCCGGCAGGTTTGCAGGACCACAGGTAGGCGGGCAGGAGAAGGAGGAGGAGGAGGAGGAGAGGGAGAGACTGGACCATGGCAGTAGCAAGAGAAATGCCGAACCCACTGGGAAGGGTGGGGCAAAAACACTTAACCATTGCATCAGCTGAGGCACTGGCAGTTATGTCAGTGTCTGAAGATTTTGGCACCTTTTATGGCCAATGACCTGAGCCAGTGCTTCATCAGGTCCAATGGTTAAACCGGCCCTGAATATCCAGTTTAATATTGCGCCCTAACATTGTTTCTTGTTGAGGGATCCTGAGAAGTAATAAGCAGACTAAGGTCCATATTTGCTAAGCAATTTTCTCATAGACACTGTATAGAAAAAAAGGAGCCTTAGTAAATCAGATCACAGGATAGCATGTGGGCCTACATAAGATAAAACATTTAATAAACCAAAGCAAACTTAGTCTGACAATTTTATAAACCATTAGCCCACTAGGAAGGAGCAGATTCAGAGAGTTCAGTTCTAGCTACATATTTCAGTGGGAGCTGGGACTTGACCCAGTCTGGACCCAGTAACTGTGCTGGCCAAGCACCCAAGCCAATCACAACCTAAATAGAATAATTTAGCAAGCCAACACAGAAGTTGCATTTCTACCGTAAAGGATGTTAAGTAATAAGAGTTAGGAAATGTGTGGGAAGTTAAAAGCATTGCAATAGCACGGTGAGCAGTAGCAACGAAGAAGACTGACAAATTGAAAAAATCAGAAAAACAAATTGAAAAAATCAGAAAAATAAAAAAAAAATAATAAACTTAGAAAAAGAAAAAAAAAATTTGTCACACAAAGTACTAAGTTGGATCACACATCAAGGAAGATTGGGGGTAGTCTATGATTAAATGTGTCACTAAAGAGGGGTACACCTTATGGGTGATAAGAGATTAACCCCTGTGACTATATGAGACTTGCCCTGAATAACCTATCTTGAAATTTTAAGGTGCTTTTGCCTTATTGTTTTGTATTTCTAGGATAAGCAGCATAAAATCTGTTTTACTCTTTTGGGATGTTGCCAGGTGCTTGTGACCTGAATTGGCCACTGTTGGAAACAGGATACTGGTCTTGATGCACCTTCAGTCTGTCCCAGTATGGCAACACTTATGTACTTATGTACTTGGGATTCTGAATGGAATCTTGCTACTCTTTAGGGTTCTACATGGAATGTTGCTACACTTTGAAATTCTGCATAGGATCTTGGTATTCTTTAGAATTCTAGAATCTTGCTACTCTTTGGAGTTCTACATGGAATGTTGCTATTCTTGGTTTTCTGTCAGGTGCTTGTGACCTGAATTGGCCACTGTTGGAAACGAGATACTGGTCTTGATGCACCTTCAGTCTGTCCCAGTATGGCAATGCTTATGTTCTTATGGATGCTCTCTGCACTGGTGTAGCTATATAGAAACATGTCTTCGTCTGCACTGATGTGTGCAAGTGGCCACGTATAACACAAGCACATACTTCCTTATACATGTACTGTATACACTCACACGTTAAAACATTGGAGTGTGTCTCTCATAGTGGAAGCAAGCGAATTAGAGTAGCTTTGAAGTTTGTGTGTGGGATGAGAACTTTGTGCCTTTGCTGCCACTGTGGGTAAGCAGGGGACTGGAACTGGTGAACACAAATTAATTGTTTACTCTTTAAAAATTACAAGACTAGAAGCTACAGGATAGCACATGTAAAACAAATAGGAGAAAATATTTTTTTTCACTGAATGTATAGTTGAGTTCTGGAACTCCATTGCTGGAGTAGGAGGTAAAATCAGTTAATATAGCTGGGTTTAAAAAATGTTTGGGCAAATTCATAAGAACATAAGAGTAGCCATACTGGGTGAGACCAATGGTCCATCTAGCCCAGTATCCTGATTTCCAAACAGTGGCCAAGCCAGGTCACAAGTACCTGGTAGAAACCCACATCGTGGCAACATTCCATGTAGAACCCCAAAGAACAGCAAGATTCTGGAATCCTAAAGAGTGACAAGTTTCCATGCAGAATCTCAAAAAGTAGCAACATTCCATGTAGAACCCCTAATAGCAAGATTCTAGAAACCTAAAGAATGACAAGATTCTATGCAAAATCTCAAAGAGTGGCAACATTCCATACTACAAATCCCAGGGCAGGCAGTTGCTTCCCATGTCTGTCTGAATAGCAGACTATGGACTTTTCCTCCAAGAATTTGTCCAAACCCTTTTTTAAACCCAGATATGCTAACCGCTGTTACCACATCCTCCGGCAAAGAGTTCCAGAGCTAACTATTCATTTGTTGAGTGGCTTTCTGACCCAGTAGGGCAACTCTTGTGTTCTTTGGAACTGTATTTGGTACAAAAAAAAACAATAGCACAAATGTGAGTGAGGGTATCTCTCATTGAGGGATGTGAGGGGAGGAGCATGGTGCTCCCTGGAGATGTGAGAGTTGTCTGTCTTTGAGGGGTGTGATAGACATAATGCTACACACATTTCATATGTTGGAAAACAAGGCCAGTGCCAAGCAGACTTCTACGGTCTGTGCCCTGAAAATGGCAAGGACAAATCAAGATCATATATGCATATGTGGTATCACATTATGCTATGAGCTTATCTTGTGGGGCAGACTGGATAGACCCTATAGGTCTTTCTCTGACATCATCTATTATCCTATATAATAATTTGCACCTCCAACGTTCCATCGCTGTCTGGCTGCCTGGGTTCGTAACATCTCATGACATCAGCCAACCTCCAGCATTCCATTCCCCCTCACTGCCCCGCCCTCGCGTCAAAACATAATGACGTCAGAAGGCGGAACAGTGAGAGGGAAGGGAATGCTGGAGGCGAGCTGATGTCAGGATGTTACCAACAGAAGGGAAGCCAGCCAGGCCAGCCAGAAAACGATGAGGTACAAAGGAAGAGAGAATCGCAGTACATCGAGGGCAGAGCAGAATCGATGGACATGGATGGGATGGGAGGAGAGGACAGGAGAGAAGAGAATCGCGGGACACAGATGGGAGGGCAGGGAAGGGAAGAATCACTGGACATGGAGAGGAGGGGAGGGAAGGGAAGGGAAGGGAAGGGGAGAGACAAAAAATTGCTTACAAGAGAGCCTTCCTAGGGCCTGTTCAATTGTTGAGGAAACGGGCTGGGTTCCACTAGTATTACTATGTCACATAGGACACAGATGGAGAGGTGCAAAAATTGTCCTGAACCCACCATCCCCTCTCATTGGTCGGGGGTGAAGTGAACAGGAGGTACCAGTGGGTGAGTTGCACAGGTGTAGCTTGGTATGGTTCTGGTCACTCTAACCCAGGTGTTGGCAACCCACAGTCCTTGAGGGCCAGAACCCAATTGGGTTTTCAAGATTTTCACAATGAATATGCATGAGATTGATTTGCATATATTGCATCCACAGTATGCAAATAGATAGCATGCATATTCATTGTGGAATTCTCAAAACCCTGACTGCATTGTGGCCCTTGAGGACCATGGTTGCCCATCTCTGCTCTAACCACTAAGCTACTGCTCCATGGTGTAACCCCAGTTTCCTTGAAATCAACTACTACTACTACTTATCATTTCTATAGCGCTACCGGACGTACGCAGCGCTTCACACTTGAACATGGAGAGACAGTCCCTGCTCAATAGAGCTTACAATCTAATTATGACAGACAGACAAGACAAGTAAGGGATAAGGGTTAGGACAGACAGGACATATCAGGGAGAGGGGACAGTTGAAGGGTTAGGTTTAGGAGTTAAAAGCAGGAGTTAAAATGAATGCATCTGGTTATTCAGGGCTCACCCACTCATTAACCCCTCTCGCCTGGCGCAACCAGTGGCATCCTGGTCTAATATTTCTATTTCTTGATGCCCACGAGAAAGGTAGATATGACAGTAACAAGCAGACAGTTGCCTTTTCCTGTCACACCGAGCAGGGGACCGGGTAAACTTTCCCCTGCTCATCCCCTCTGCACCTCTTTCCTCCTCCCCAAACAATTTATTAATTGCCCCTCTAGAAAGTGAAATTACCGTCTTACAAAAACATTAAAAATAGAAAAGACGAGAGAAAATGGCAAAACCCATTTCCTGTTCTGTCCCCATTTCTCTGAACACCTGCAGCTGCAGAAATAATGTAGGGGCAATTTTTTTTAGGTGCTTCCTAAAGACAAAATATTTTCAGATCAGACTAGACTCTAATCTTCACTTTTATTGGCCACCAGCTCTCAATTTCCTTTGCTTTACTTTCCCCATGATATAGGTTTTTTTTTTTTTTAATCAGATATCACAGCCACATCCAGCACCCTGGAGAGAGAACCACTATGGCAGGAAGTACATAAGTATTGCCATACTGAGACAGCCTAGCATCCTGTTTCCAAAAGTGGCCAATCCATGACAACCCGTGTCTCTGTTGCTATTGTTATTTTCCAATAAAAGAAAATAAACATTAAACCAAATACCTGGCAAGATCCCAACAAAAGTTCAACTCATTTTATGCTGCTTATACCAGAAATAAGCAGTGGATTTTCCCAAGTTCATCTTAATAATGGCTTTTCTTTCAGGAAATTAGTCAAACCTTTTTTGTTTTAAATCCTGCTAAGCTAACTGCTTTTACCACATTCTCTGACAATGAATTGCAGAGTTTAATTATACATTGCATCCAGCATCTCAGCAGAGATTGTGCCAGGAAAGGTTCCAGATTGGCAATGATTCAGAGTTCCAGTGAACACAAGGGATTGGCTCCTACCCGCCCACTCGTGTGTGTGTGTGTGTGTGTGTGTGTGTGTGTGTGTGTGTGTGTGTGTGTGAGCATCTTGGTCTTTAGCACAGTACAAGGTCTGGAAGCTTTATTCATATGCTAAGAATTTTTATTCCTCTTTGGCAAAGGGTAGCTATTGCCTCATTGCAGTTCCACCTAGCGTTAACCACAGCCAGTGCCCGCAGGTGAAAACCTGTCAAAGGGCGACTGCCTGGTATCATGTACTGTGTATATAGTGCATAACTGCACCCACACGCTGATAGTGACAGGAATGGCACAGCGTGGGCTCCAGCAGATAAGGCTGCCTCTGGTTTGGATCAAGAAGTGTGCTTAGAGTACGTGCAGGACGTCAGACTCACAGAAACAGAAGCCTGCGTGGCCGCGTTGCTGACCTGCAAGGGCAGGCTTCTAAATGGAATGTTGCTAGTGGAATAGCAACATTAACATTCCATGTAGAATCTCAAATAGTAGCAACAGAATCTCAATAGTAGCAACATTCCATCTCCAATAATAGCAACATTCCATGTAGAATCTCAAATAGGGAAAGGGAAATGGGACTTGATATACCGCCTTTCTGAGGTTTTTGCAACTACATTCAAAGCGGTTTATATATATTCAGGTACTTATTTTGTACCAGGGGCAATGGAGTGTTAAGTGACTTGCCCAGAGTCACAAGGAGTTGCAGTGGGAATTGAACTCAGTTCCCCAGGATCAAACTCCACTGCACTAACCACTAGGCTACTCCTCCACTCATTCCACCAATAAGAGCCAACCTCATCAGTGATGTCACAATGGCTTGATTGCCCAATACTTGGCTCACTTCTGATATTGTGATGTCATAAAGGACAGGGGGAAAGGGAAATGGGACTTGATATACCGCCTTTCTGTGGTATTTTGCAACTCCATTCAAAACGGTTTACATATATTCAGGTACTTATTTTGTACCAGGGGTAATGGAGGGTTAAGTGACTTGCCCAGAGTCACAAGGAGCTGCAGTGGGAATCGAACTCAGTTCCCCAGGACCAAACTCCACTGCACTAACCACTAGGCTACTCCTCCACTCATTCCACCAATAAGAGCCAACCTCATCAGTGATGTCACAATGGCTTGATTGCCCAATACTTGGCTCACTTCTGATATTGTGATGTCATAAGGGACAGGGGGAAAGGGAAATGGGACTTGATATACCGCCTTTCTGTGGTATTTTGCAACTCCATTCAAAGTGGTTTACATATATTCAGGTACTTATTTTGTACCTGGGGTAATGGAGGGCTAAGTGACTTGCCCAGAGTCACAAGGAGCTGCAGTGGGAATCAAACCCAGTTCCCCAGGATCAAAGTCCATTGCACTCACCACTAGGCTACTCCTCCACTCCAGTAAATAAAATATTAAGGGGCTCATTTTCATAAGAGAAAAACGTCTCATAATCAGCATAAAGTGGCATTTTCCTCCGAAAAGCATCCAAATTGCTATTTTTTTAAACTTGGATTTGAGGTGCTTTTCTCTGCAGTGCATCCAGATCACAAGGGGCCATGTTGGGGGTGGGATTTGGGTGTTCCTGAAACTTGTAAATGTTTCTGCCATAATGGAGGAAAGTAAAAACGTCCAAGGCTAAAAGTTAGATGTTTTATTTATTTTAAATATCTTTTATTGGATTTCAATATAATACAATAAAAGCAAGAGCTCACCACAGTTCAACAAACAACATTTACAAATCATGGCAAAACTGGAGCTCACATTTAAGAAACAACTATCCATAACTAGGCGTGGCCTAGTGGTTAGGGTGGTGGAGTTTGGTCCTGGAGAACTGAGGAACTGAGTTTGATTCCCACTTCAGGCACAGGCAGCTCCTTGTGACTCTGGGCAAGTCACTTAACCCTCCATTGCCCCATGTAAGCCCCATTGAGCCTGCCATGAGTGGGAAAGCGCGGGGTACAAATGTAACAAAAATAAAATAGATACTATTAGAGATTCTACATGGAATGTTGCTACTACTGGACATTCTACATGGAATGTTGCTATTCCACTAGCAACATTCCATGTAGAAGGCTGCGCAGGCTTCTGTTTCTGTGAGTACGTGCAGGACGTCAGACTCACAGAAGCAGAAGCCTGCGCGGTCACATTGGTGATCTGCAAGGGCCGACTTCTACATGGAATGTTGCTAGTGGAATAGCAACATTCCATGTAGAATCTCAAATAGTAGCAACAGTGGAGGAGTGGCCTAGTGGTTAGAGTGGTGGACTCTGGTCCTGGGGAACTGAGTTTGATTCCCACTTCAGACACAGGCAGCTCCTTGTGACTCTGGGCAAGTCACTTAACCCTCCATTGCCCCATGTAAGCCGCATTGAGCCTGCCATGAGTGGGAAAGTGCAGGGTACAAATGTAACAAAAAAAAAAAAAAAACTAGAATCACATTAAGAAAGAGGAGGTGGAGAAGTTAGATGTTAGATGTTTTGGTCTAGACCTGTTTCAATCACGACTCAGTCACAAAAGGGTGTCCTAAATGACGAGATGACCACTGGAGGCATTAAGGCATGATTCCCGCTTACTCCCCAGTGGTCACTGATCCCCTCCCACCTACTTGTGGTGGAAAGTGTGAGCCCTTCAAAACCCACCAAAAATGTACTGTACCTACATAGAGGTGACATCCGCAGCCATAAGGGCTATTGTAGTTGGGTACAGTAGGTTTATGCTGGGTTTTGGAGAGATCAGTATATAATATAAGGAGGTATTGGTGAGATGTGTACCAGGGACCTTTTATGTGAAGTCCACTGGAATGCCCTCTAGGGTGCCCCCTGCTCTACTGGGATGTCTGTATGGCCAAACAATGTGCTTTCTGTAGAGGGGCATTTTCGATATGGCATCTAACTCTGATTTTGGACGTTTTGCAGAAAACCTCCAAAACTCCAGTAGCAAACATGGCCATTTTCAAACCAGAAAAATGTCCAACTTTTTGTTTAAAAAATGGCCATGTGCTAGACTATTTTAGTGCTCAGTGAGTCTATCTTTTTGGACCATTTTTGGAAAGAAAAAAAAAACAGTTCAAGGTAAAAACGTACAAAAACAAGCCATTGGGATGTATGGAGGGCCAGCATTCTTAATAGTCTGGCATCAGGGCCACCGAGAGGGGGGGCAGGGGGAACAAAATTCCCCGGGCCTCCAGGGGGGCCCGGCGCCGCCGCCGCAGTCCGGCCGGCCCGCCCGCCGTCACTCCCTGGCATTGAATTTAAGCACCTCACCTTCGAAAGCGCAGCAAGCAGCGGCAGACCACTCCTTCCTTCCGTGTCCCGCCCTCGCCTGACGTAACTTCCGCGAGGGCAGGACACAGAAGGAAAGAGTGATCTGCCGTTGCTTGCTGCGCTTTCGAAGGTGAGGCGCTTAAGGTCAGTGCAGAGGGCCCGGGGGTGGAGAGAGGGCCCGGTGGCAGGTGGATGGGGGGCCCGGCGACCTCGGGTGGGGGGGCCCCGGGGGCGGCCTTGTCCCGGGCCTGGCCCAGTCTCTCGGCGGCCCTGTCTGGCATTGCACCTTTCAGAACAGTATTGAGCAGAAAGATTTCATAGGCTCACATGTTCATAGGTATTTTATTTACTTTTGCAGTGACTGTGAACATGTGAGCTGTGAAATCACCACGGCACACAGCCATGTTGAGTAATCAATAAATTATTGACTAGAGAGTAGCTCCAATGACATTCTTATCCCTGTGGCCATCTCTACCTTTTGTCCTCTGATTTCTCTGAAGTTGTTTTTGTTCTTTTGTTTCCCTTGTGAGGTTGCCAGCACCAGCCTGGGTCATCCTAAGACAACAGAAGGCTGTGTGATTCGCCCAAGACCAGAAGGAGCTGCCGTGGGATTTGAATCTGGCACCTCCAGTTCTCAGCCCGCTGCTCTAGCCATCAGGCTACTCCTCAGCCTTCAAAGTGTCTGACCCATCTGATTTTCCCAGTTCTGAAATTCAGTTATCACTGCGCATGACTCTGGGAAGACAGATAGCTTCAGCCTCAATCCCGGCCTTCTTCCAGCTGTTTCCCCAGAGCTACAATAAACCTCAGAGCACCACAGGACTGGGCCAAGTTAAAGAACACACCCCGGGACAGGGCACCTTGTACTGTACAAGTGCCAGGTTGGAAGGGTTACAGTGACATGAGGGCAGGAGAGAAGCTCTCCCTGTCAGAACAGAAACATGTTAATAGGAGCAAGGGGAAGGGTTTGTGGACTTATTGTTAGGATAGTAAGAACATGACAAAGATATGATTGGAGGTTATTTTATAAAGCAATTTCCACATATAAATTATCTCTATATATAAAAGGCACCACCAAAGTTCTAAATGAAGCCTCCAGCCGGAAGTGTGAAGGGGGAGAGATATCCGGTTTCCCCATGAGTGTCTGCCCCGCCCTCGCTCTCTCTGTAACACAAACAGTGAAGGAAAACACAGCAAAGCACGAAATCAAATCGCTCTCTCTGTAACAGTGAAGGACTCAGAGGGGGGAGGGGAGAGAGGGCAGAAGCCCTCACTATCTCTGTAACACAAACACAGCACAGCAAGAAACTTAACACTGAAGGACTCGACTCCGAGGGGGGAGGGGACAGAGAGCAGAGGGGACACACAGCACAGAGGAAGGGAGAGAGGGCAGAGGGCAGGGACACACACACTCCCACATGCACACAGAAGAAAACCTTGCTAGCCCCCGTTTCATTTGCATCAGAAACGGGGCTTTTTTACTAGTGTCTTATAAAATACTGAGCAGAGTAAAAGTACATGCTTCGACACTGTGGGATCTGCTTTGCTGGTAGCTGTGTACAGGGGCGGAGCTTGCAAATACACCTGTACACTGTAAAATATGCTAATTTGCACATGAGCTTAAGTAATCTAGGCCTTTTGAGTAGGTTTAAGAAGGAAGGCTCGATTTCTGCTGCTTAGTGTGAGTATTTCAGAAAGAGACAGAGCTATCTATGTGTCTTTATAAAATATTATCTATATAGGAACCTATTATCTTCTTGAACCAGGTGTCCTGTTATTGCCCTGCACAAGGGCAATTCTATAAGGTATGAGCTTACAGTTCCGTGCCAATTATGTGCGTAATTCATTCGAATAATGGCATATATGTGCCTATAACCGCCAGAATTCTGCCTAAGCTCTAGTCTGTAAATACAGTCTGGATTCAGATCTATGCTACATGAATGTTCTATAAAGGTTTCTCTGTGCTGAGCGGCCTCTATAGAATACTAACTTAGCATGGATTTCACACCTAACATTGAACGCCTGCTGAAACAAGTGTCACAGAATAGCACGCAAATCCTCATTGGTGCCAATTAACATTATCCACTCCTACCCTAGCTGGGATCATATTTTACCATCTCTCTCACCTCATGTGCACCTTTCTTGAAATTAGTCAACTTACTTTCTAACTCCTCTTACTCTCTTGCCTATCTATATGTTCCATCTTTGCTTATAACCTTCACCGTCAATTAAAATGTTCTATTACGTATTGTGTTGACATTGTAAGTAGTATGCTATGCCATACTTTGCATTGTTATTTGAATAATTACTGCTGTAATTGCCTATTGCTCACGTTTTATTCTTCCGCCTTCAAAACGGTGGTAAATAAATCCGAATAAATAAATAAAATCATTGGTTGTTAGCGTCCAGTTATTGCTCGTTAATGGCTTGTTAGTCAATTAAGTTACATGAATGTCTTGGGATCGAGCCCAAATTTGGGCACACAACTGAGAGTATGCTATAACATCATGCCTAACTTATGGGAATGCCCCCTGATTCGCCCAGGCCTCTCCTGTGGCCACGCCCCTTTTGGTGATACGCTGTGAACGTTAGGTGTGCATTTTATAAAATAGCACTTAGAGCACATAACTCCAAATTGTTTCCAATTAACATCAATTATTGATTGTTAACAGCCCATTAACCAATTAGTTTACACATGAATCTAGGATTTGCACCCAACTTTGGACAACCTATATAGAATCTAGGGGTATATGTGTATCTTACATGCATGTATTTTACAGGTGGGCGTACACTTAGGTGGCATCTGCTATTGAGATAGACCATGGAGGAAGCCACTGCTTGCCTGGGAATGGTAGCATGGAATCTTGCTACTCTTTGGGATTCTGGAATCTTGCTTCTCTTTGGGATTCTGGAGTCTTGATACTCTTTGGGATTTTGGAATCTTACTTGTCTTTGGGATTCAGGAATCTTGAGATTTTGGAATCTTGCTACTCTTTGGGATTCTGGAATCTTGCTTCTCTTTGGGATTCTGGAGTCTTGCTACTCTTTGGGATTCAGGAATCTTGCTTCTCTTTGGGATTCTGGAGTCTTGATACTCTTTGGGATTTTGGAATCTTACTTGTCTTTGGGATTTTGGAATCTTGCTACTCTTTGGGATTCAGGAATCTTGCTTCTCTTTGGGATTCTGGAGTCTTTTTGGGATTTTGGAATCTTGTCTTTGGGATTCAGGAATCTTGGGATTTTGGAATCTTGCTACTCTTTGGGATTCTGCCAGGCACTTGTGACTTGGATTGGCCACTGTTGGAAGCAGGATACTGGGCTAGGAGTAGAGGAGTGGCCTAATGTTTAGTGCAGTGGACTTCAATCCTCACAACCTGTGTTCAATTCCCATTGCAGTTCCTTGTGACCTTGGGCAAGTCACTTAAGCCTTCATTGCCCCAGGTACAAAAACATAGATTGTGAGCCCTCTAGGGACAGAAAAAGTACTTGCATATAACGTGTACAGCACTGCATATGTCTGGTAGCACTATAGAAATGATTAGTAGTAGTAGATGGACCATTGGTCTGACTCACTATGTCTACTCTTATGTTCTAATGTCTGGGTGCTGAATAGACAGGACCCCCACTTACATGCATAACTTATAGAATGCTATAGATTATGGGCCGGATTCTATAAATGGTGCTGAAAAATGGGCGCCAGAAAAGATTGGCGCCAGTGGTTTAGGAAGGGGGGGGCGGTGGGGCGGTCCGCCCCGGGTGCACGCCGCTGGGGGGTGTGGGCACCTCGCTGGTTCCTTGCTCTCTCTGCCCTGGAACAGGTTACTTCCTGTTCCAGGGCAGAGAGAGCAAGGAACCAGCGAGGCGCCAACACCCCCCAGTGGCGTGCACTCAGCGGATTGGCTCTCCCGCCCGCCCCTCACCGCCTTCCAGGTATGTTCTCGCGGGGGGGGGTTGCGCTACGGAGGGGGGAGGGTACGTCACGCTGCACCCGGGGGGGGGTGCGCAGCAGCGACCCGCCCCGGGTGTCAGCTGCCCTCGCGACGCCACTGATTGGCGCTAAACGGAATTCTATAAAGGGAACACTCACAACCCCTGGCAGTGGGAGAAAGAGACACTGCGCTGACCACAGCTTCACTAGCATGGAGTTCTAGCGGGCGCCGTGATCTGGATTTATTAGAGAACTGCTACTGCCACAGCTAGACTGGATGGAAGGTGCGGAGAGGGGTAAGGGGAATCCCCCCATTTACTGTGAACAAAGGTAGCCGCAGCAGAGTACTGGTTCTGATTGAGCTAGAAGCCTAAAGGAGAAACTGCCAGGGGGAGGCAGAGGGGGCAAAGACCAATTTATGGTGAGGATGTAAGGAAAGCCTAGGGCATAGGATGGAGAGGGAGAGATAAGAATATGTTTAGGAGGGAGGGAATAGGGTGGGGAATGGGGCAGAAGGGGATAGGAATGGGTTTAGGCAGGAAGAATAAAGATGAGCTTAGCTGGGAGGGGGGGGGCTCTCAACCCAGTCCTCAGGACACACCCAGCCACTCAGGATTTCAGGAGATGAGAGTTGGATTGATTAGAGGCTGGGTTTATTGATTGGGGTGGGTATCATTTGATATACTTTATTTTGTTGGAATGTGCTTCAGACTTACTGGTGAAGCATGAAACAAAATTTTGATAGATAGATAGATAAATAAATAAGTATTGTAGTATAGACAATATGTCCTTTTACTTTTTGTTCCTGTATTTTGGGATTGTGCCTAGACATGACTCTTCAGACAGACTAACAGGGGGATCAAGGGGCCATGACAATTCGGAGGTGAATAGGGAAGTCCCCCAGGGCCCAGGTCTAGAATGGACTGAGGGGAAAGGTAAGAGGCTTATGGCCAGGGTGCAGCCCAAGGGTCTCTGAATTGACCCCTGGGCACAGGGCCATTCCTAGGGTCTCTGGCGCCCCCCTGCAGACTATGTTGGCGCCCCCCCCCCAGCATCTCCTTTCTCTCTTCTCCCACCCTGCCCCTGTCCAGCGATTCTCCTTCGCCCCCATCCCCCTCCCATTTATGGCCACCTGCCCGCCCTCTTCTCCCCCCCTTTTTCTTCTTGCCACCCTGCGTGGTTTAAGTCTTTTTTAATTTACCTCCGTCCCAGCGGCTGCGTCATTTCAAAGCCCTGCCTGTCTCTAGGCTTACCTCCCTTCGTGAGTTTGTTCCCTCAGAGTCCCGCCCTTGAGGAAACGACATCAGAAGGCGGGACTCTGCGGAACGAACTCACAAAGGAAGGGAAGGCTAGAGACGGGCAGGGCTTTCAAATGACGCGGCTGCTGGGATGGAGATAAATTAAAGATTTAAACCTCCAAGGGCGGCACGGTATGGCGCCGCAGCGGCGCCCTTGAAGGCAGGCGCACCCCTGCGGTGCTTACCCCGCTTACTGGATTTGACTGGCCCTGCCTGGGCAGAAAGAGGTTTGGCAGAGGTCACTCCTGTCCCTGCTGTGTGTCTGAGGGCCAGAGCTCGGGGGAAAGTCTCCACCCTGTGTAAAGGGAACTCTGTACTGCACAAATCCATCTCAGTCAGATTCACTCAGAACCAGAGTCCAGATGGGATCCCTTCTCAGAGTTCCAACAATAGAACCCTATCCCCCGCCCCCATGTAGGGGGAAAACATTGTAGAGCAGCAGAGCTGGTCATGAAATGATACATGCGATGTGTCAGTGAGCTGGGCCCGTGTGGGAGGGCAGAACGGTATTTCTACATGACACATCCTGCCTTGTAAAACCTAAGCACCAGGTAGGTGCGTCTCATACCCGGTAGGTGACAAGATGGAAGAGTTGTGACTCATCATGATACATATCAGGCTTTGCACCCTAAAGGTCATCTTTCACAGCATCTGTGAACCCCTCACTAATAAACTCCCATGCAATTTACATTAGGTTCCCGCATTGCAAAGAAGGAAAGGGAAAGGGAACTGGGACTTGATATACCGCCTTTCTATGGTATTTTGCAACTACGTTCAAAGCAGTTTACATATTTTCAGCTACTTATTTTGTACCAGGGGCAATGGAGGGTTAAGTGACTTGCCCAGAGTCAGGAGGAGCTGCAGTGGGAATTGAACTCAGTTCCCCAGGATCAAAGTCCACTGCACTAACCACTAGGCTACTCCTCCACTAGCAACATTCCATGTAGAAGCCTGCCCTTGCAGGTCAGCAACGCGGCCGCGCAGGCTTCTGTTTCTGTGAGTCTGGGCTTCTACATGGAATGTTTCTAGTGGAATAGCAACATTAACATTCCATGTAGAATCTCATATAGTAGCAACATTCCATGTAGAATCTCAAATAGTAGCAACAGAATCTCAATACTACTACTACTACTACTACTTAACATTTCTAGAGCGCTACTAGGGTTACGCAGCGCTGTACAATTTAACAAAGAGAGACAGTCCCTGCTCAAAGAGCTTACAATCTAAAAGACAAGTGCATAGTCAGTCCGATAGGGGCAGTCAAATTGGGGCAGTCTGGATTCACTGAACGGTAAGGGTTAGGTGCCGAATGCAGCATTGAAGAGGTGGGCTTTAAGCAAAGACTTGAAGACGGACAGGGAGGGGGCTTGGCGTAAGGGCTCAGGAAGGTTGTTCCAAGCATAGGGTGAGGCGAGGCAGAATGAGCGGAGCCTGGAGTTGGCGGTGGTGGAGAAGGGTACTGAGAGGAGGGATTTATCCTGTGAACGGAGGTTATGGGCGGGAACGTAAGGGGAGATGAGGGTAGAAAGATAGTGAGGGGTAGCAACATTCCAGAATCTCAAATAGTAGCAACAGCAACATTCCATGTAGAATCTCCAATAGGGAAAGGGAACTGGGACTTGATATACCGCCTTTCTGAGGTTTTTGCAACTGCATTCAAAGTGGTTTACATATATTCAGGTACTTATTTTGTACCAGGGGCAAGAGCACTCCATGCCCCCACCTCCATGTCCTCAGACCTCACAGTCCGTAATCATTCTCCCCTCCCCCTCCATTCTCTGGGGTCTTGCACTCCCCTGTGTTCCTGAGGGTCCACCTGGGCACAGTCCTTCACCTATGCTCACCAGGGCTGCCACATGACCACCCCCTGTGGGTTCTCCCGTGCCCTGTATGAGCATCTACAGAGAATTTATCAGAGGGAGCAAAAAGCAAGAAAGGAATATATAAAAACACTTTCTGAGAAACAGCTAAAAAAAAACAATTAGTAATTAAGGGGTCCTTTTACTAAAGTGCGCTGAAAAATGGCCTGCGGTAATGTAGGTACGTGTTTTGGGCGTACGCAGATCCATTTCTCAGCGCAGCTGCACAAAATGCCTTTAAAAAATTTTTTTTGTAAAAATGCACGTGTGGCAAAATGAAAATTGATGCGCGTCCATTTTGGGTCTGAGACCTTACTGCCAGCCATTGACCTAGTGGTAAAGTCTCACGCGGTAACCAGACGATAATGACCTACGCGCGTGAAATGCCACGGCGCACGTCTGATATGTGTGTCCGAAAATATCAATTATTTTTCAGACGTGCGTATCAGACATGCGCCAAAAATTAAATTACCGCAAGAGCCAATTAATATGCATGAGACAGATTTGTACACAATAGAGGCAGCGCATGCAAATTTACCTCCTGCATTTTCATTGGGGGTTTCCTGAAAACCTTACAGGCTGGGTGTGTCCTGAAGACTGGGTTGAGAATCCCTGATGTACACAGCACAAACAAATGACCACTTGGTTTCTGCTCCAGAACATTCTTAGAAATATACATTCATGTTGATTAAAGACAGGGCTTCTTTTGAGGGGGTACTTGGGGGTACTGAGTACAGGCACCTTTTCCATTGTCTACTAAAACTGACCCAGGGACCCCATTTTAATGAAAGAGCTCCAGGCTGAACACACCAATTCTGCCTTGTCATAAATTCTGTGACTGGTTGCAGGGGGCCTGGCTATTGTGGGGGGCGGGTCCTCAATGATCACCCCACCCCTGAAGGGAGGCCTAGCATTTGAGTACTGGCACCTTTTTTGCTAGAAAAAAAATGTACTGATTACAGATTATTACAGCACTATCAGGACCAGGCTAAGGTTGCCAACTGGGATCCAGATTTGCCCAACAGGGTTGCTCCATTCTTGGGTTTACTCCACTACATGCAAGGAGTTGTACTCTTGCTTTTCATAGGGATTGCAATGGGGGAATCAGAACTACAAGTCCCTGCATGCAATGTGGTAAACCCAGGCCTGAATCAACCCTGTCGGGTGAATCTGGATCCACTTGGCAACAGCCGGCAGACACGTACACACAATGTATGCTTATAATGTCTCACAGTGTCATTAATGCTACAGAAAATATCCCTCCCCACAAGGTAAGAAAAGGATGCAGATCGCCCCTTGGTAAGACAGGTTGGAAGTGTTCATTCTGCAGTGAGTAAGCAGCACAGTGTGTATAGACAGAGGCAGGGAGATTTCCCAAGAGCAGGTGTGAGGTTGGCCAGTGTCTCTTCCTTCTCTTCCCTTTCAAGGTTCTCACCTGGTTTATGACACAGTATTACCTGCTCCTCCAGGTGCAGGGGATAAAGACGCTGTTGTCCAATTGCCTGGGAAAAAAAAAAATTCTATTGCAAAACTTGCTTTTAAGCCCTGGGCTGAAACGGGACCGCAGAGACAGAGCAGAAACCGGGGTTTCGGTGATGAAAGTGTAATTATTAACATCTCCTGTCCAATAACAGCCATAGCAGGGTTTTGTTACAAACAAACAAAGAAATCCATAAAATAAGGGAAGGAAGGTGTTGCTAGAGTGAAATGTATGGGCACAGCAGTCTTTTAGGACACACACAGGGACCTGAACAAGGAGAAAACAGTGGATTCACACGATATGAACATTTGCACCCAGGGCCGCCGAGAGGGGGGGGTCAGGGGGGACAAAATTCTCCGGGGGGGCCCGGCGCTGCCGCCGCAGTCCGGCCCGCCCGCCCTCCATCGCTCCCTGGCATTGAACTTAAGCGCCTCACCTTCGAAAGCGCAGCAAGCAGCGGCAGACCACTCCTTCCTTCCGTGTCCCGCCCTCGCCTGACGTAACTTCCGCGAGGGCAGGACACAGAAGGAAGGAGTGGTCTGCTGCTGCTTGCTGTGCTTTCGAAGGTGAGGTGCTTAAGGTCAGTGCAGAGGGCCCGGGGGTGGAGAGAGGGCCCGGTGGCAGGTGGAGGGGGGCCCGGCGACCTCGGGTGGGGGGCCCCCGGGGGCGGCCTTGTCCCGGGCCTGGCCCAGTCTCTCGGCGGCCCTGCTTGCACCTTGGAAATAAAAGATCAGCTGCTGCTGTGGGCAAGATAGGCATGGTGAAATATTAAGAAACGCAATGAGTACGTCTATAACCTTAAAAAGCACAACTGAGGCATAAAATGTAAACATATAGGAAGCTCTGGAACAACAGCTCATGGTAGGAGTATGACAAGGCATGTCTGGGTGGTGGGTGCATAGAATAGCCTTCCAGGAAAAGTGATGGGGAAGCAAAGCTAGTAAGAAAATTCAAGGTGTGAGGTAGGCACAGGGGATCCATAGGGGTGAGAAAACTGGAAATTAGGTAGCAGCTGTGGTATTGCAGTAGGTAAGGAAAATGGACATTCATTATCTGCTGTCAGATGACACAGTTTCCATCAGGTGACATGTGCAAGGGCAGGGGCGTAGCCAAGGCAACAGGTTTTGGATGGGCCTAGGCAAGAAGTGGGTGGGCACCGAGTGTTCTCCCTTCCCCCACACTACCACCAAAATAATGGCAGTCTACAGCAGGCATGTGCTGAAAACTGGGCATGCACAGGTGCCAGTATCGTGGAGAGTAGCGTTTTCACTACCATTAGGGGGAAGTCTTCAGCTGGTGGAGCATGGGCTCCCCGCCAGCTACCGCTAAACGTGTGCTACTGTTGGGCAGGCCTAAGCCCTAAGTGGGTGGGCTCTGGCCCACCCAGGCCCACCTGTGGCTACGCCACTGTATAGGTGTCCCTGCTCTTACATGGCTCGGGTCCAAGAAACTTCCAGAAGTCACATCCCGAAAGCAAAGTGCCCAAAGCAGTGGCGTAGCCAGGGGGGGTGCCAGGGGAGCGGCCGCTTCCCCAAATGGAGTTCTGCCAGCTCCGGCGCCTATTTTTTTCTCAACGTGTTACATTGAAAATGTGCACCAGCGCAGGCGGAAGTCTGCTCTCGCTCCTCCCGCGTCATCAACCTGGCTCCACTTCTGGTCCAAAGTGTGCCCATCATAGATCTCATAGGCCATAACAATTTACCAGTGTACATCAATGATGTAACTCTCTACTTGTGATATCTTCTGTTCATCTTAAATGTAACGATTCACCATTGTACGTCCACAATGGAACTCTCTACCTCTGATATCTTCTGTTCATCTTAAATGTAACGATTCACCATTGTACATCCAGAATGGAACTCTCTACCTCTGATATCTTCTGTTCATCTTAAATGTAACGATTCACCATTGTACGTCCACAATGGAACTCTCTACCTCTGATACAGTGGGGGAAATAAGTATTTGATCCCTTGCTGATTTTGTAAGTTTGCCCACTGACAAAGACATGAGCAGCCCATAATTGAAGGGTAGGTTATTGGTAACAGTGAGAGATAGCACATCACAAATTAAATCCGGAAAATCACATTGTGGAAAGTATATGAATTTATTTGCATTCTGCAGAGGGAAATAAGTATTTGATCCCCCACCAACCAGTAAGAGATCTGGCCCCTACAGACCAGGTAGATGCTCCAAATCAACTCGTTACCTGCATGACAGACAGCTGTCGGCAATGGTCACCTGTATGAAAGACACCTGTCCACAGACTCAGTGAATCAGTCAGACTCTAACCTCTACAAAATGGCCAAGAGCAAGGAGCTGTCTAAGGATGTCAGGGACAAGATCATACACCTGCACAAGGCTGGAATGGGCTACAAAACCATCAGTAAGACGCTGGGCGAGAAGGAGACAACTGTTGGTGCCATAGTAAGAAAATGGAAGAAGTACAAAATGACTGTCAATCGACAAAAATCTGGGGCTCCACGCAAAATCTCACCTCGTGGGGTATCCTTGATCATGAGGAAGGTTAGAAATCAGCCTACAACTACAAGGGGGGAACTTGTCAATGATCTCAAGGCAGCTGGGACCACTGTCACCACGAAAACCATTGGTAACACATTACGACATAACGGATTGCAATCCTGCAGTGCCCGCAAGGTCCCCCTGCTCCGGAAGGCACATGTGACGGCCCGTCTGAAGTTTGCCAGTGAACACCTGGATGATGCCGAGAGTGATTGGGAGAAGGTGCTGTGGTCAGATGAGACAAAAATTGAGCTCTTTGGCATGAACTCAACTCGCCGTGTTTGGAGGAAGAGAAATGCTGCCTATGACCCAAAGAACACCGTCCCCACTGTCAAGCATGGAGGTGGAAATGTTATGTTTTGGGGGTGTTTCTCTGCTAAGGGCACAGGACTACTTCACCGCATCAATGGGAGAATGGATGGGGCCATGTACCGTACAATTCTGAGTGACAACCTCCTTCCCTCCGCCAGGGCCTTAAAAATGGGTCGTGGCTGGGTCTTCCAGCACGACAATGACCCAAAACATACAGCCAAGGCAACAAAGGAGTGGCTCAGGAAGAAGCACATTAGGGTCATGGAGTGGCCTAGCCAGTCACCAGACCTTAATCCCATTGAAAACTTATGGAGGGAGCTGAAGCTGCGAGTTGCCAAGCGACAGCCCAGAACTCTTAATGATTTAGAGATGATCTGCAAAGAGGAGTGGACCAAAATTCCTCCTGACATGTGTGCAAACCTCATCATCAACTACAGAAGACGTCTGACCGCTGTGCTTGCCAACAAGGGTTTTGCCACCAAGTATTAGGTCTTGTTTGCCAGAGGGATTAAATACTTATTTCCCTCTGCAGAATGCAAATAAATTCATATACTTTCCACAATGTGATTTTCCGGATTTAATTTGTGATGTGCTATCTCTCACTGTTACCAATAACCTACCCTTCAATTATGGGCTGCTCATGTCTTTGTCAGTGGGCAAACTTACAAAATCAGCAAGGGATCAAATACTTATTTCCCCCACTGTATCTTCTGTTCATCTTAAATGTAACGATTCACCATTGTACATCCAGAATGGAACTCTCTACCTCTGATATCTTCTGTTCATCTTAAATGTAACGATTCACCATTGTACGTCCACAATGGAACTCTCTACCTCTGATATCTTCTGTTCATCTTAAATGTAACGATTCACCATTGTACATCCAGAATGGAACTCTCTACCTCTGATATCTTCTTTTGTAAGCCACATTGAACCAAACACGTTTGGACAATGTGGGATATAAATGCTGCTATAATAATCCTATATAATAAAACTCGCCCTCAACGTTCTGAGGACACTGACGTCACTGTCAGGTCCTCCGGGCACTTCCTTCCGGTTCGAAGGGTTCGTGGTGGTGAAGCCACCGAAATCACAGTGTTGGGGCCCCGCCCTGACGTCAAACGTGATGACGTCGAGGGCGGAGCAATGGCGTCAGTGGCTTCACAACCAACGACTCAGCAGATTGAAGGTGGTGTGCCGAGGTCCGCAACAATGGCGGTCAGTGCCTTCACAACGCCGAAGGGGTGAGTAGGGAGGGGGGGGGGTTCGGGAGGAAAACCGTGCTAGCGCCCGTTTCATTTGCGCCAGAAACGGGCATGTTTTACTAGTAATTATAATAATAACCAACTCTCCGGCAAAAGCAATTAGCTCAGTCCAGATTTGTCTTCTCCGTGCTGATGTCATCACCAAGCTGTTGCCGGGTCTGTGCTGTTCTCACAATGCGTTTTGTTTGGACAGCCAGTTAACCCAAGCCGATATCCAAAGGAAGACTCGCTTTCTTAATTTCCATCTGTGTATTGCAAATTATGAAACAGATATCTTTCTGCATTGAAAACCAACAGTTCTGCCCGGACAGGATAAGTCCTCGAAGCTGCACATTGATCAACTGGATGATACACTGCCAGACTGAAGACGTGGAAGTTGAGTGACTGGATTCTGAATTATTGCAGAAGTAGTTAACTTTATATACCCAGTATATTCTGGACTTAAATACAAAAGAATCAACGCATCGACTTTCTCCTACACTAGTGCCCATCTCTGGAATGATCTACCTAAGGTAGTGAAATTTACCACTGATCATCCTACCTTCAAAAAGCGCCTCAAGACCTTTCTATTTGGCAAAGCGTACGCACCACTACCGTCTGGCACCTCTACTTTCTGAACTGTCTTCCCTGTTGTCATATTACCACCTCTGCTTCTTCTCTTTTTCTTCATCTCGCTTCTGTCCTTCCCGTTATACTTCTAGAACATTTACTGTTTTGACCTTGCCGGCTGTATGTTTATGTAGATTGTTGTAAGCCACATTGGGCCCAGGGGCGTATCTGGAATCCGGTGGTAGGGGGGGCCAGAGCCAGAGAGGGGGGGCACATTTTTGCCTCCCTCCCCCCCGCCGCCGCCGCCTCTCCCCACCCCCCTCCCCGCCGTCAACCCTCCCCTGCTGCTTACTTTTGCTGGCGGGGGGCCCCAACCCCCGCCAGCCGAGGTCCGACCCGCAGTCTCCATATTTCGTCTTCCTCCGTGGCCATGCTGCAAGGAAGTAACGCTGCAGTGCTGATGGCCACGGAGGAAGACGAAATATGGAGACTGTGGGTTGGACCTCGGCTGGCGGGGGTTGGGGCCCCCCGCCAGCAAAAGTAAGCAGCAGGGGAGGGTTGACGGCGGGGAGGGGGGCCAGGGCAAAATCTGCGGGGGCCCAGGCCCCTGTGGCCCCACGCAGATACGCCCCTGATTGGGCCTACCCTTGGGTGGGAAATTGTGGGATATAAGTGCTGTAAATAAATAAATAAATAAATGCAGGGTTCAATGCAGGAAGGAAGTTGGGGATTCCTGTGAAGAAGATGATGGCCTCTTTGGGGGGGGGGGGGGGGGGGAAACAAGAGGATGCTTACCAGCTTGCTCTTGAGCCCAAGATGGAGAATTCTGCTCTGCATGGATGATTGCGGAGAATACCTATAAGGTAAAAGGTAAAGGGTCATGGATTTGTGTACAACCAAAGCGGTTTACATAAACTATATGCAGGCTGAGGAAATGACCAATAGGGTTAGCTCTTGTGCCTGGGGAATGAAGCAAGAACCTGCAAACTTCTCAGTGATTGGAGGAAATGGGTCACATGCAAGGGGTAACCAATGAAAACAGAGACCACAGGTCCTACCAGGAAGTTGATGCTAGCTTGGATTATATAATACAAATAATACAGTAAATCAGTGTTGCCAGGTGGGCGGGGGCGGGGGTGATGATGCGGGGGTGGGGGTGTCGGGGGCGGGGTTTGAGTTTGGGTGGGTTTTGGGCTGGATTTAGGCTGTTTTGGGTGGGAAAAAAATTTCTACCTGGCAACCTTGCAGTAAATGCAACCACACACACAACTGTAGGTACAGAACAGGGTCACCACATCATGTCTTCAGCTAGGGGGAGCTGCAAACTGGGACAGCAGAATGTAATTTTGACTTGAAAACAGAGCAAATTAGATCTGAGGATTCAAGAGGAGGGCAGACAGGTAGCCACCCTCCCACTTTCCTTACTGACTCTGATCTATAAGGCTGCTTAATTGAGTGTCATATTAGAGACACCTTCACCTTTCAGGTTAGCTAGAGCAGAGACTATAGTACGAAAGCAAGCGCAAAAGGAAGCCCGTCTTCGTGCACGCTGGAACGGCACACTTTGTCCAAGAGCTGATTTCTTTCCAGAAGCAGAGCTTTTAGGGCCCAGTCCCAGGAGACATGTGCTCCTCTCTTATAAGGCAGGGGCCGGGTTCTGAACCCAGTCCTTGGGACAGGCTCAGCCAGTCAAGTTTTCAGGATTACCCACAATGAATATGCATGAGCTATATTTGCAGACATGCAAATTTAACTCATGCATATTTATTGCAGATATCTTGAAAACCAGACTGGCTTGGTGTGTCATGAGGACTGGACTGAGAACTCCTGTTATAAGGATAAGGGTAATGCATTTCATATACCGCCTTTCTGTGGTACAACCAAAGCAGTTTATGTATTATATACAGGTACTTTCTCCGTCCCTAGTGAGGTCACAATCTAGATTTCATACCTGGGGCAAAGGAGGATTAAGTGCCTTGCTCAGAGTCACAAGGAGACACAGTGGGAACAAAACCCAGTTCTCCTGGTTCTCCACCTACTGCACTAACCATTAGGCTACTCCTCTATCAAGGTCAAAGATTTGAGGAGTCTCAGAGGAAATCTCTCACTTCTGGACGGTAATCCCAAGGGATCCCCCCACCACCACCACCACCACCACACACACAAAGTGACACACAGTTGGCTTGCAAGCTCCATAGAGCTCCACTCACCAGAACATTCTCATCTTTGGAAGGGGACCTGAGAAGAGAACAGTTTGGGGGTCTTAATCCCTCGCTGCAGCATGGGCACTTTTTACACCCAGAAAGTTCCAAGATAGTAGAAAATCAGGTCCCGTAAGAGAGATTTTCTCTTGAAGAGAACTAAAAATTCCTGGATGGAGCTGAAGGGAAGACAGTTGCACATTGGCATGGGATAGGCTGAATGAGGAGAGAGTTAGGGCTCGGAAAAAAAAGAAACTGAAGGATGTGGGTGAAATCTTAACAGTGCTTTAAGCCTGGCCTGCCCTCACTGAGCCCATGACTGAGTCATGCCCGGTCTGACTCAGTCAGGAGGGGTTGGGTGTGTATATTAGTGAAGGGAGAGCCACTGAAAATAATGGAACTAGATGGGGGTAGAGTATTTGGATATGGCTCCCCTGATGTCTCCTGGAAGGCGGACAGGCTGGGGGGGGGGGGGGGACACATTCCTAAGGAAGCTTGCGATGTCTCTGATATGTGTTCCAGATGGCAGAGCAGACTGGCTGGAGACAGTCAGATGCCGGAGTGGCTGGTCCAGCTGGGCTGCGCCTCACCAGGTGGAAGCCCTCAGCTCCCTGCTTCAATCCTTAAACAAGCATTCCTGGGGCTGTCAAAAATCTATCACACAGACCCTTCTCATGTGAGGGAGGAGGGCTTCCTCCCCACTCACCATACTCACCTCCCTTTTTATTTTCACAAGGCCCTGGATCCAGTAGAAAGAGCTGTGAAATGTACTTTTAACCTCTATCCTGCCAGAGTGGCTTGGTAGCCCACTGGTCACAGGCCAAAACAAACTGATGTTCAATTGTGGTGTTGCACCTTCTGTTTGCCACCTGGCTACTGCATTTTATTTCACGTTCTTTTTATGAATCATTGAACCACAAGAAAAAAGGTCCAGAAATTAAAAAAAAAAAAACACAGTAGCAACAACACACCAGAGTAAGTCCAGACATAATTCGAACAAAATATTTTATATTAGTAAAACATGCCCGTTTCTGGAAATGAAACGGGCGCTAGCAAGGTTTTCCTCCCGAATCCCCCTACCCACCCCTTCAGCGTTGTGAAGCCACTGACCGCCATTGCTCGGCACCTCATCAACGCACGCACCTTCATCCACTGATGCCATTGCTCCGCCCTCGACGTCATCATGTTTGACGCGAGGGCGGGGCCCAGACACTGTGATTTCGGTGGCTTCACCACCACGAACCCTTCGAACCCGAAGGAAGTGCCCGCAGGAAGTGACACTGATGTCAGTGTCCTCAGAACGTTGAGGGTGAGTTTTATTATTTAGGATTATCTGTCCCAATCACCCCCCCCCCCCAAGTTAAAACATAAAACTCATTGATTTACGTATAGACCAATCATAGGGCTGAAACTTACAGAATATTACAAAGAGCAGAAGGAAAAGCAGAAATTGACAACCTCCCACTTATTCCTATGTTGACTAAAGGGCAGGCCATCTTTGCTTCTGTCTGCAAGGTAAAGAGGTTAGTTTCTATATGTCTGAGGTCCTGTTTAGGTGTGTGGTGGGGGTACTGTCCTTCCTTCATTTAACTAATACACAGTGAGCTGCTAATAACAAGCACTGAATGGGTTGGGCTGTTTATTTAGGCATTTGCACCAGCTCCTGCCCCCCCCCCCCCCCAGCACATAGTGGAGATGCACATCAGTTATTCCTGCATTCACCCCCTGAACCTCTGCCCAGTAAGATTGGATATCGGGAGATCTCCACCAGATCTGATCAAAGTCCCCTAGCAAACCACATCGCTTCCAGCAAAGCGGGGACGTGCCATAATCCCATTTGTACATCGGGGGAGGTAGGGTAAGATCTCACCAATATCTTCATTTGCACCACCACAAAATAATTCCATATTTTATTCAAAAATTCCTTCTCTTGCTTGCCTAGGATTTTTTTTTTTAACCATTGATTCTGATAGAGAAAGGGATGCAAATGTCACTTTTTTTTTTAATAGCTGTATAAAATCTTGCTCTCTTTCAAGGGTTTCATGTGACGGAACTGGTTCCACTCAGCAAGCCTTCAATGTAAGTCATGCAGAGGATCCCTCAAAGCTGCCCCCCCCCCCATTACAGTGCTCACAGGAAGGCCCTCCAACAATAGGCTTGTACATTGGGTGATCCCCATCTCCATGCTTTCGACATGAATAATGTTTGGAAGGAGATCCTTCCCACATGTATCAAGTAAGGACTTTCCTTACCCACTGATGGGTCGCCCTAATTTAAATTGCAAAAATAAAAAACAAAAGCTGAGGCAAGACTAACGTTTAATTACATTGATTTGTACCAATCGTAAGACCACCATGATCCCCCCCAACATTCCAAAACCCATAGTACACAGAAGTACACTGTAGTTCAATATGAAAAGTTGGGATAAGTAATTAAATCAAAGTAATTAAATCTGCATGACTGTTCATAAAATTATTTACGGCGAGTCACCGGGATACATGACAGACCTCATTGACCTGCCAACCAGGAACACCACAAAATCTGCACGATCATACCTAAACCTCCACTACCCAAACGGCAAAGGACTCAAATATAAATCCACCTATGCAACCAGCTTTTCCTACCTAAGCGCACAACTATGGAACGCATTGCGAAAAGCAATAAAAACTACGCTCGACCACCTAAATTTTCGGAAAGCACTAAAGACAGACCTGTTCAAAAGAGCATACCCCACTGACCCAACATAAAAATACCTGGTCACTTGCAACACAATGTAACCAAAAACCATAACGGACATGACCTGACTCTTCTTCCCCCTTTCCTTCTCTAAATTCCCCCCAGCTGTACCTACCATACATGTACCTCGTTCTACTACAATATCACTTTGTATTCATTCATACCGTGTATTTGTTCAGACCGTAATCGGTAACGCCGTTAACGGTTATATGTAAGCCACATTGAGCCTGCAAAAGGTGGGATACAAATGTAACAAATAATAATAATAATAATTAAATGTTACCACGCTCAAATATTTAAATAGTTGTATGACTTGTGGAAATTGGAAACATGGCAGCCTCCGCAGGACTGCCGGACATAGAAACGAACTGCAGCAGTGAAACAGTTGCACACACCATAGACCCTGAAGAAGTACTTGAAACCTTGGCCATTGCCGGCCATGGGAAGGAAGAAGAGGCTATGTCGCTGCAAAAGATACGTTTTTGTATTCTGTACTATTTATAACATTCTAAAGACTATAAAGATTCATGGAGGTTTTTGTGCCGATGACGGCAGCAAGTGCTCCACATAGTTGAAGGCCATTGAACCCAAGACGGAGGAGTCTGTTGAGGCTTTTCCTCCATTGACCTGTAACAGTTTATAAGTTGTAGCAATATCGCAACAGTGAATTCAGAATTGAATGAGGTTATCTGTAGTTGATACGCATCAGTAGTATTATTATCCTCTGTGGCTCCTTTATTTGATTACAGTAGTCTCCTCAAGGGCGGGACCACAGGAACAGCTGAAACAGAAGCGAAAGAAAAGGCTGACGGAAGCGGCGTCCCTGCGTGCAGGAGGTAAAAACTTTTAAGCAGCCAGCTCTTACGAAGGGGAGGACCAGAGAGGGGTGGAGTGGGAGGGGGTTCCTGAAATGACAGAAGGGGGGGGGGAGGGGGTGTTTGCAACGCCATTATCGTCGATGGAGCTCCTTCAGCAGCACTACCAGTAATTCTCACCTCCAACGTGCTTTCTTGCCTGGGACCGTGGCTCCCTCGGAGTTGGTCTGCTAGGGTCACGTCATAATGCGGCCAGTGTCGTCAGTCTGATCTACGGGGCCTTCCTGACCAACTCCGAGGGAGCCACTGTCCCAGGCAGGTCAGAACGTTGGAGGTGAGAATTATTATATAAAATAATAGATGATGGCAGATAAAATCCTGCACCGTCTATTTATTTATTTATTTAGATTTTTGCTCACACCTTTTTCAGTAGTAGCTCAAGGTAAGTTACATTCAGGTACTCTGGATATTTCTCTGTAGTCTGACCAACAGTCACATTCACTATCAATTAATGATTAAACCAAGGGTGTAGCCAGCACTGGATTTGTAGGGGGGTCAAGGGTAGACTGGAGGGGCAACACGTTTTCTCTCCCCCACCCTTGCAATCCTTACTTTTGCTGGCAGGGATGCGCAATGCTCGCCAGCTAATGAGATTCTGCACTTGGGGTGCAGAAACCCAAAAGAGAGATACCGGATAGGAGGGGAGAGATTAGTAACCTTGACTCAGGAGAGAGACCTTGGGTTGTTGGTGTCTGAGAATCTAAAGGTGAAGAAACAATGCGACAAGGCGACAGCCGTGGCCAGAAGGATGCTAGGCTGCATAGAGAGGGGTATAACCAGCAGAAGAAAGGAGGTGTTGATGCCCCTCTACAAGTCATTGGTGAGGCCCCACTTGGAGTATTGTGTTCAGTTTGGAAGGCTGTAAAAAGATGTAAAAAGACTGGAAGTGGTGCAAAGAAAAGCTACAAAAATGGTATGGGATTTGCGTTGCAAACTGTACAAGGAGAGACTTGCTGATCTGAACATGTATACCTTGGAGGAAAGGAGAAACAGGGGTGACATGATACAGACGTTCAAATTTTTGAAACATATTAATACACAAACAAACCTTTTCCTGAGATGGGAAGGCGTTAGAACTAGAGGACATGAATTGAGGTTGAAGGGGGGGCAGACTCAGGAGTAATGTCAAGAAGTATTTTTTTCACAGAGAGGGTGGTGGATATGTGGAATGCCCTCCTGTAGGAGGTGGTGGAGATGAAAACGGTAATGGAATTCAAACATGCGTGGGATAAACATAAGGGAATCCTGTTTAGAAGGAATGGATCTACGGAATCTTAGCCGAGATTGGGTGGCAACACCGGTAATTGGGAAGCAAAACCAGTCTACGCCCTGATCATGACTGAATAAATAGGGAGGGACTCAAGTGTAAATTTTAAGGTGCTTCAACGTTAGCTTCAGAACACATACCATGTAAAATGAGTTTATCTTGTTGGGCAGACTGGATGACTGTAGAGGTCTTTATCTGCCGTCATTTACGATCCACTGCCGGAACTAGTAGGGAAGAAGTTGGCAGCTTCCCTTCCTGCTGCCGACACCAGCACTCTTCACACATGCTCATTGTTCACGTACTGAACATACTTCTGTTTCTTGAGTGCGGGGGTAATGGGTGTAATGTGCCCCCTCAGTGCTGCTTTTGCAGTCTCCCAGAGCAGATACGGAGTTTTCTCGGGGGAGTCATTAAACGGGGTGAACTCTCCTGCTTTCAGCAATTGATTCATGAAGGAGGGTCCTATCCAGAGGTCCACTTGGTGGACCCTTATCTAGAATCAACTTGGCATGACTGGAGATGAATATAGGGCTAATAGTATAAGCTTGCATTTCGCTCTCACTGTTTGGGAGATTAGCCAAAAGTCTGTTCTAGAATATGTTGGTAAGAGTATAATCAACACTCCCCTTGGTGTAGACAGTGCCAGGCGCCCACCAGATCTAACAGGATCATAGAAGAATGCAACATGCAGGTGGTACCTGTTTTATTTAACACCTTGTTCTTCAGTCTATCTGTGAATAACAGTGTACGTTCAAAATTATTATTTGTTGCATTTGTATCCCACGTTTTCCCACCTCTTTGCAGGCTCAATGTGGCTTACAATACATCATGAGTAACAGAAATACATGAAAAAGTATACATGTAATGATAACTGGAGTGGAGTGGCCTAGTGGTTAGGGTGGTGGACTTTGGTCCTGGGGAACTGAGGAACTGAGTTCGATTCCCACTTCAGGCACAGGCAGCTCCTTGTGACTCTGGGCAAGTCACTTAACCCTCCATTGCCCCATGTAAGCCGCATTGAGCCTGCCATGAGTGGGAAAGCGCAGGGTACAAATGTAACAAAAATAAAATAGATACTATTGGAGATTCTACATGGAATGTTGCTACTATTGGAGATTCTACATGGAATGTTGCTGTTCCACTAGCAACATTCCATGTAGAAGGCTGCGCAGGCTTCTGTTTCTGTGAGTCTGACGTCCTGCATGTCCTGACTTACGTGCAGGACGTCAGACTCACAGAAGCAGAAGCCTGCGCGGCCACATTGGTGATCTGCAAGGGCCGACTTCTACATGGACTAGTGGAATAGCAACATTCCATGTAGAATCTCAAACAGTAGCAACAGTGGAGGAGTGGCCTAGTGGTAGCAACAGTGGAGGAGTGGCCTAGTGGTTAGGGTGGTGGACTTTGGTCCTGGGGAACTGAGGAACTGAGTTGGATTCCCACTTCAGGCACAGGCAGCTCCTTGTGACTCTGGGCAAGTCACTTAACCCTCCATTGCCCCATGTAAGCCGCATTGAGCCTGCCATGAGTGGGAAAGCGCGGGGTACAAATGTAACAAAAAAAAAACAAAAAACTGTAGGATTTTGGGTGGTATGATAATGATAGACATAACGATGTTTCAACAAGTTAAACATATTAAGAAATATATAAGAATTGTATGGGAAAGTATACATTAGTAGTAGTTACAAGATCTTGGGTATCATAATGGTTATAATGTTGATCATTGTTGAATGCCTTATTAAACAGATGATTCTTCAGTAGAATTCGGAAGTTAGCTAATTCATGGATCGTTTTTAATTTGCGTGGTAACACATTCTAAATTTCTGTGCTCAGGTAGGAAAAGGTTGACGCATACATTAGTTTGTATTTGAGACCTTTGCAATTTGGGAAATGGAGATTGAGGAATGTGCGGGATGATTTCCTAGCGTTCCTGGGTGGTAGGTCTATCAGGTCTGACATATAGGTTGGTGCGTCTCCATGAATAATTTTATGAACAAGGGTGCATACTTTGAACGTAATACGTTCTTTAAGTGGAAGCCAGTGCATCTTTTCTCGTAGGGGTTTGGCGCTTTCGTATTTTGCCTTTCCGAATATGAGTCTGGCTGCAGTGTTTTGAGCTGTTTGAAGTTTCTTGATTATTTGCTCTTTGCAACCAGCGTAGAGTGCATTGCAATAATCTAGGTGGCTGAGTACCATTGATTGTACCAGGTTGCGAAAGACTGTTCTTGGGAAGAATGGTCTTACTCTTTTCAGTTTCCACATTGAGTGGAACATCTTCTTGGTTATATTTTTCGCGTGACTCTCAAGCACACTGGACCTTTCGAGTGACACTTCAGCACTAAAGGTGTGGTCCCCATCCGCACCAGTCCCCAGTCAATTAATTATTTTCTGTCCTCGTCCCATCCCCCATCATATTGCTACTGTCCCCTCACCATCCCCACAGTTTTCGTTCCCATCCCCGTACCCAACCCTCATGTATTGTAACTATTTTTATTAAAGATCTCAAACAGCCACAGCATATCAACAAGTAAGCCATAAAACAGTAATTATAGAGACAGTTGTATCAAACTAAGAGGGGGGGGCTGTGTTCTGATACCCCCCCCCCAGTCACAGAAATAGGCAATACAAAATATGCAAACAGACCCCCACCCACATCCACCACCACCCCCACCCTCTTCCCTCTCCTACCCCCCACACCAACCCTAATTTTAGCTTCAAGCCCACAGGATGCAGGAGGAAACTGCTAGACAAGAAATAAATCTGCAATTTCAGGATGTTTGACCCAGAGACAAAACCCTCCCAGAGTGAAGAGAGGCTATCATAGAGGCTGGTAAATCATATTTTTATTCACATTTTTTTGGGGTGGGAGGGGGTCAGTGACCACTACAGGGTATTGGGAGGGGTCACCCCTGATTCCCTCCAGTGCCCGGGGGCTGGGTGACATGTAAGCTCCGCCTCCGGTGGCATCTTGCCTTGGGCTAGCCCTGTGGAAACCCACCAGGCTCTGGAATCATCAGGACAGGCTTGGTAAACCCTGGATTAGATTTGTGAACTGTGAGTCATGAGGGCTTATAAGAAGTCCAGCTCTTCTGCCAACACCCAGTGCAACTTCTGTAACTACCAGAAGAGTAGCCTAGTGGTTAATGCGGTGGACTTTGATCCTGGGGAACTGAGTTCAATTCCCACTGCAGCTCCTTGTGACTCTGGGCAAGTCACTTAACCCTCCATTGCCCCTGGTACAAAATAAGTACCTGACTATACGTAAACCGCTTTGAATGTAGTTGCAAAATACCACAGAAAGGTTGTATATCAAGTCCCATTTCCCTTTCCCTTTTCCTTATGACATCACAATATCAGAAGTGAGCCAAGTATCAGGCAATCAAGCCATTGTGACATCACTGATGAGGTTGGCTCTTATTGGTGGAATGAGTGGAGGAGTAGCCTAGTGGTTAGTGCAGTGGACTTTGATCCTGGGGAACTGAGAGTTCAATTCCCACTGCAGCTCCTTGTGACTCTGGGCAAGTCACTTAACCCTCCATTGCCCCTGGTAAAAAATAAGTACCTGAATATATGTCAACCACTTTGAATGTAGTTGCAAAAACCTCACAAAGGCAGTATATCAAGTCCCATTTCCCTTTCACTGTATCAAACCACAACAAAACACAATCAGATGGTCTCCTACATCCCAAGCCTCAGAAATGGCCAGTCCAGTCACCCTGGGCATAACTTTATCATTTAGGAATTGCATTAACTGTAAAACACACCGGCATCCCGATTGGCTGAAAGGTGTGGCACCCATTAAAATCTTACAACAATTTAAAACACCAAAATCTAGTCTTGCAAGGGGGGGGGGGGGGGGGGGGGGGGGTGAAGGAACACAAAACCCATAGAATAAGTAAAGCATTAACCCAGGATTCTACATATATCGGGCCTTAATTTTGTCACGGAAATCAAAGCGTATTCTATAACAATGCACGTAACTTAATTGGTTAACTAGCTAATCAGCACTGTCAATTGGATGTTAACAAGCAATTACCAGCACTAATTAGCATTAAGATTTACACGCACAACTCACTAAGTGTATTCTGTAACGTGGGGCATATAAAGTCACATAGTTGAAAAGGGGGTGTGGCCATGGGCGGGGCATGGACGTTTCTAAAATCTACGCACATTATTAGAGAATAGACCCCTACTGCGCCTAATATAGGTGTCGGGATTTACGCCAAGTAAAACATGGCGTAAATGGACAAGAACAAATTTGGTCATGTGGAGAGGCGCTCGGTGTATTCTATATACCGCGCAGAAATTTAAACCTATTCTATCAAATGTAGGTGTACTTTAGAGAACATACCTATGCGTATTTTTTTTCCGCACAGATGTTTCAGGCGCCATTTATAGAATCAAGCCCTAAGCGCTGAAATAGTAGTTAATGCTCAGGAATTTTTGTTTCAGTTGGAAATGATTGCTATTATTATATTTCAGGGAAAATGGGGGGGGGGGGGGAGGGTTATAGTAGATCCTACATACCTTGGGGGAAAAGGCTCTGTCTACACCTAGGATGACATGGGAAACAGCTGTTCACATCTAGTCCCCAAAAAACAAATAGACATAAAGGAGATTAAATTTGCTCAGCTGTGGCACCCGGTGTGTAGCAGAGACACAACGGTTGTTGACCAGGAGTCCGTCAAAAGGCGATGCCAGGCCACACCCACAGCAGCCGCAGCACAAAAGGGACAGTTCTGGGTAAGGAGATCATTTACACAGCTGCCAACAGCTCCAGGCCTTTGCACCACAATATTTGGGTGAGAAAACTCCTGCCTGGAGCTCAGATTAGGGAAGAAAACCACTGCAGGGCTGTCCAGGGGGCCCCCACTGAGGCATGGATACCAACAATTCAAAAAGTCTGCAGGTGCAAGCACAATACAAATGACCCCTCCCATGGGCGCTCGCTCAGCACCCACAGAGCTGTCTCCTATCCACCCAGGCTGGATTGGTATCTGTAATTGCTGATTGCAAGCGTTAAGATGCAGAGACTTCAAGTACCAGCGCACTGACTTAACATAAAAACGTCACTCGAGCAGACACTGGACCTTCTTTGACAGTGCTGACGCATCAGAATTTGTCAGGGCTACAGGGATTCCACCTGACAGCAGGTCCACAGGGAAACCTTTTCCTAAGATACTTGTGAGACCACCAACCCCTTATTTCTGACAGGTCTTTCTTAGTATAAGCCACACAGGGTCCCTTCTTTGAAGTATTTATTTGAATTTATTAACTGCCTTCATGAAGAGATTCATCCAAGGTGGTTTGTACAGCAGGTACAAGCTTGACATAAAACTTACAACTTTACTAATAACTGTCCAAAAATAAATTGATCAATGAGATACATGATAGAGTATCAGACATTAAAACAGTACAGTACAACAATCATATAACAGAAATATGATAAATGTCCAGGGCTGGCGTTAGGGAGTGGCAAACAGGGCAGTTGCCCTGGGCCTCCATACCATAGGGAGCCCCAGACCTGCCTCAAGCTAAAGGAGGCATAGGCTAAAGGCCAGAGTTTGGGCCCCTCCCTGCCCTGGGCCCCTGAATGTCTAACACCAGCCCTGTAAATGTCAGCAGGGTTGTGGGAGCTGCCAGTCCTACAAAGTTTAAACCATGGGATGGCTGGAATATTCCAGGTGGCATCTTAGAGGGTACATTGCCAGTGAGTTCAGTGACATCAGAACACCTTTTGGATTGGATGCGCCAAACCAAACCAATCTCTCTGGTCCTGCTCCAAGGTCTCTAGCGCTGATGCTGTGTTATGCCAAATATTGGGTAAACTATAGCCCTAGTGGTACATCCCATTCCACTGTCTAGGAGTAAATCAATTATGTTTTTTTCTACAGTTTCTATGGTGGGAATTAAATAACTGGCACCCAAAGTTAGGTACCGGGATGATCTATGCTAAGCTAGTATTCTATAAACAGGGGGCATGCAATGAAGCTAGAAAGTAGTACATTTAAAATGAATCAGAGAAAATATTTCTTCACTCAACGTGTAATTAAACTCTGGAATTCATTGCCAGAGAATGTAGTAAAAGTGGTTAGCTTAGCAGGGTTTAAAAAAAGGTTTGGCTGGCTTCCTAAAGGAAAAGTCCATAGACCATTGTTTAAATGGACTTGATGAAAATCCACTGCTTATTTCTAGAATAAGCAGCATACAATATATTGTACTGTTTTGGGATCTTGCCAGATACTTGTGACCTAGATTGGCCACTGTTGGAAACAGGATGCTGGGCCTGATGGACCTTTGATCTGTCTCAGTAAGGCAATACTTATGTACTTACAGTAAGTGACGGCAGATAAAGACCTGAATGGTCCATCCAGAGAGACCTTTAAAGAATATTAGGTTAGCATGCATATAGGGCTAGATTCTATGTATGGTGCCTGAAAATTTCACGCAGAAGAAAAAATACTCCTAGGCGTGTTCTGTAAAGTACACCTACATTTTATAGAATAGGCTTAAATTTTCATGCGGTATATAGAATAATGCCGAGTGCCTCTCCATGTGACCAAATGTAGTTGCACCATTTACGCCATGTTTTATTTTGCATAAATCCCAATGCCTAAATTGTAGTGTATTCTTTAAAGGGTAGACGTGAAGCATCTGTTTATTCTTTCCAAAAATACTAGGACTAGGGGGCATTCAATGAAGCTACAAAGTAGTAAATTTAAAATGAATCTGAGAAAAGTTTTCTCCACTCAATGTGTAATTAAACTCTGGAATTCGTTACCAGAGAATATGGTAAAGGTGATTAACTTAGCGGGGTTTAAAAAAGGAGGTTTGGATGGCTTCCAAAAGGAAAAGTCCATAGACCATTATTAAATTGGACTTGAAAATCCACTATTTCTGGGATAAGCAGCATAAAATGTTTTGTTCTTTTTTGGGATCTTGCCAGATATTTGTGACCTAGATTGGCCACTGTTGGAAACAGGATACTGGGCTTGATGGACCTTTGGTCTGTCCCAGTATGGCAATACTTCTGTACCTATGTACTACTACTACTACTACTATTTAGCATTTCTATAGCGCTACAAGGCATACGCAGCGCTGCACAAACATAGAAGAAAGACAGTCCCTGCTCAAAGAGCTTACAATCTAATAGACAAAAAATAAATAAAGTAATCAAATCAATTAATGTGAACGGGAAGGAAGAGAGGAGGGTAGGTGGAGGTGAGTGGTTACAAGTGGTTACGAGTCAAAAGCAATGTTAAAGAGGTGGGCTTTCAGTCTAGATTTAAAGGTGGCCAAGGATGGGGCAAGACGTAGGGGCTCAGGAAGTTTATTCCAGGCGTAGGGTGCAGCGAGACAGAAGGCTCGAAGTCTGGAGTTGGCAGTAGTGGAGAAGGGAACAGATAAGAAGGATTTATTCATGGAGCGGAGTGCACGGGAAGGGGTGTAGGGAAGGACGAGTGTGGAGAGATACTGGGGAGCACCAGAGTGAATACATTTATAGGTTAGTAGAAGAAGTTTGAACAGGATGCGAAAACGGATAGGGAGCCAGTGAAGGGTCTTGAGGAGAGGGGTAGTATGAGTAAAGCGACCCTGGCGGAAGATGAGACGGGCAGCAGAGTTTTGAACCGACTGGAGAGGGGAGAGGTGACTAAGTGGGAGGCCAGCAAGAAGCAGATTGCAGTAGTCTAAATGAGAGGTGACAAGGGTGTGGATGAGGGTTTTGGTAGAGTGCTCGGAAAGAAAGGGGCGGATTTTACGAATGTTGTAAAGAAAGAAACGACAGGTCTTGGCGGTCTGCTGGATATGAGCAGAGAAGGAGAGAGAAGAGTCAAAGATGACCCCAAGGTTTCGAGCTGAGGAGACAGGGAGAATGAGAGAGCCATCAACAGAAATAGAAAACGGGGGGAGCGGGGAGGTGGGTTTGGGGGGGAAATGAGAAGCTCGGTTTGGTCATATTTAATTTCAGGTGGCGTTGAGACATCCAGGCAGCAATGTCAGACAAGCACGCTGAAACTTTGGTTTGGATGCAAGGTGAGATATCAGGGGTAGAAAGGTAGATTTGGGAGTCATCAGCATAGAGATGGTAGGAAAAGCCATGGGATGAGATTAATGAACCAAGGGAAGAAGTGTAGATAGAAAAGAGGAGGGGACCAAGAACAGAACCCTGAGGTACGCCGACAGGCAGAGGGATAGAAGTAGAAGAGGATCCACCAGAGTGAACACTAAAGGTGCGGAGGGAGAGGTAGGAAGAGAACCAGGAAAGGACAGAGCCCTGGAATCCAAGTGAGGACAGGGTATCGAGAAGTATGCTGTGATCGACAGTGTCAAAAGCAGCGGAAAGATCAAGAAGAATGAGGATGGAATATTGACCTCTGGATTTAGCCAGTAATATATCATTGGAGACTTTAGTAAGCACAGTTTCGGTTGAGTGGAGAGGGCGAAAACCAGATTGTAATGGGTCAAGAATAGCATGTGAGGAGAGAAAATCAAGGCAGCGGCGGTGAACAGCACGCTCAAGTAATTTGGAGAGAAAAGGAAGGAGGGAGATGGGTCAGTAATTAGAGGGACAAGTAGGGTCAAGTGAAGGCTTCTTAAGGAGAGGTGTGACCACAGCATGTTTAAAGGCAGCAGGGACAGTCGCAGTGGAAAGTGAGAGGTTGAGAATGTGACAGATAAAAGGAATAAGAGTAGGAGAGATGGCAATAAGAAGGTGGGTGGGAATGGGATCAGAGGAACAGGTGGTACATTTTGAGGAAGAAAGGAGAAGTGTAGTTTCCTCAATAGTAACTTCAGGATTTTAGATTTTAGAAATGCCCATGCCTGCCCATGGCCATGCCCGATTTTCAATTATGCAACTTAGATTTTAAGCGCACTACATTACAGAATACGCTTAGCAAGTTGTGCACATAAATCTTAATTAATGCCAATTAGTGCTGATAATGTCCAATTAACAGCGCTGATTAGCTAGTTAACAATTAACTTACACAGATTGTTATAGAATACACTTTGATTTCCATACAGAAATTTAGGCACCATACATAGAATCCCTGGGTTTGCGCCTATATTTGGGCACAAACATTTACACCTGCCAAAAAGGCTGCTGTAAATGGTGGCGGCCAATTTATGGCAATTAGGTGCGCAAATGCAGGTATTCTGTAACATCGCACTTAAATTCTGGGAACGCCCCTGACCCTACCATGCCCCTCCCATGGCCACACCCCCTCTGGAGTTGTGCAATTAGAAATTTAGGCATGCATGTTATAAAATAGATCATAGGGCAGATCTGTGCATAACTCCTAATTACTGCCAGTTAAGCAGTAATTAGCTTAGTTAATGCCAATAATTGATTGCTATTGCCTAATTAGCTCATTGGTTTATGCACAGATCTGTGATCCATGCCCAAAAATTGCGTGCCTATGCCGAATCCTAAAAGTCTGCAATTTTTCTCAATGGGACTTTTTAAAAATAGAATTAGAAAAATCATCGGGACAGGCCCACATGTTTCATAGGATGCAGAGACAGGCGATTAATTGCTTTCAGATGGAGAGCAAAACCACAGGTAGAAAGACATGGGTCATTCCATCAAAGGCATGCTGGGAAGGAGTCTAGATGATAAGGACAACCAATCAGATATGAGCTTGAGAGAATTGTAATGTGACAACCCTACATCCTCTGAGGCAGCTGTCTTCTCGTCTTGATGCTAAACATGTTTCACTAAGCTTCAAGCTGAAACAAAACCAAAATTCACCACCAGTCTTTCGGGACCTTCTTTTGACACACATGCTATGTTCTTGAGTATCGGTGCTGTGAACTTAAACTACATCCCTTTATATCAAATACATCGTGATTTCCAACAGAATCTCACATCAAAAAAAAGTTAAATTGCTCAGAAGCACAGGAGATGTATCATAACTTCCAAGGTTTGTGTTTTCTAGTCATGATCACTGGAAGAAAAACTGGAAGGTGTATACTGCTGGAAAGAATGAGAAATATGGATGTTAAAAGACCACCTTTTGATTTTGCTGCTGAAGATCGCTGATGATGATCGAAACCACAGCACCCAAATTCATCATGGTGGGAGCAGCAAAAAAGAAGGGGTCATGAATTCAATATATCGCCTTGACTATTGCCTTGACTACTGCAACCTACTCCTCACTGGCCTCCCACTTAGCCATCTATCCCCCCTTCAATCCGTTCAGAACTCTGCTACCCGTCTTATCTTCCGCCTAGACCGATATGCTCATATCACCCCTCTCCTCAAGTCACTTCACTGGCTTCCGATCAGGTACCGCATACAATTCAAGCTTCTCTTATTAACCTACAAATGCACTCAATCTGCAGCCCCTCACTACCTCTCAACCCTCATCTCCCCTTACGCTCCTACCCTTAACCTCCGCTCACAGGACAAATCCCTCCTCTCAGTACCCTTCTCCACCACCGCCAACTCCAGGCTCCACCCTTTCTGCCTCGCCTCACCCTATGCTTGGAATAAACTCCCTGAGCCCATATGCCAGGCCCCCTCCCTGCCCATCTTCAAATCCTTGCTCAAAGCCCACCTCTTCAATGTTGCTTTCGGCATCTAACCATTATTCATCTATTCAGGAAATCTAGACTGCCCCAATTTGATTGATTGCACTTTTTTGTCCTTTAGATTGTAAGCTCCTTCGAGCAGGGACTGTCCTCTGTGTTAAATTGTACAGCGCTGCGTAACCCTGGTAGCGCTTTATAAATGTTAAGTAGTAGTAGTAGTATACCAAAGCAGTTTACAGACATTATATGCAGGTACTTTTTTCTGTCCCTAGTGGGCTCACAATCTAAGTTTGTACCTGGGACCATGGAAGGTTAAGTAACTTGCCCAGGGTCACAAGGAGCTGCAGTGGGAATTGAACCCAGTTCGCCAGGAGCTCAGCCCACTGCATTAACCATTAGGCTACTCCTGCATTCTGGGAGTTTTTGGAAACTTAAAACACCCATACCAGCTCCCAACACCCCCAGGAATTAAATAAGAGACAAAGTTAAGAACAAAAAAAAAAGGGTTTTAGAACCTGAAATTCAATAATAAATTAGACCTTTTTTTTCTCTTTTTAAAGTTAAGTTTTATCTTGGCTGTGCACTTTAACTCACCAAAATTCATTATCAAACTTATTTCTAAAACTATGTTCCCTTTGCTTATTATAAGTATGGTATTGCTAGCTCTAGATACTGCAGCCTGGCTGAGGACACCCAAATTATGTTATCATACAGTTAAAATAAGAGCTGGATTCTAGACAGATTTTATTTTAATACAGTTGTTAAAATGAGGGGAGGAGGGGGAACACAGCTTGGTTGTCCTCAGCCAGGTTGATTTGGCAGTAACTGAAACTGACCTATTAACACAAAATATTTTTTCGTAGTATTAGATTCCATTCTTGTTACAAAGGAGGGGAGGAGACAGAGTACTGAATGTATACAATGAAAACCAGGATACCTCTGCATCATTTAACCTATTGTTACCAAAGTGGTTCCATTTTGTCTGGAAAGACCCTCCTAGCCATTGCTGGTCCTGCTCCTATGTCATCTGAGGGCCTTGTAGCTACAGTTTTGCTTCTTAGACAAGTCACACAGATGAACAGGAACCACAGCCAGGCTGTGCAATGACCTTTCCAATCGCTCCCCTCGTAGCATCTGGGGGAATGCCTTAGTCTCAGAGTCATGCTTGCGTTATTGTCTGGCCCTGAACCACGGCCTTCTATCTCTGCCCTGTCTTGTGAGTCTAAAACATATGTTGTAGGAAAGCGGTAACTCCTCCCCCGCCCCCAGTTTTATACAAATTAATAACCTAGCTTACCCTACCTATAGCTTCTGAACTTTGGTTTCTATCACCCCCATCTCCCTCAATAAAAACAAACAGGGTAAAAAATACTCAAAGGGAAGGAAAATTCAAGCATCAGACACAAAACTATTCCTAACCCATATCCATAAAGTACAAAAGTTTCATGTTTAAACAATTTTTATTGAACAAACAATAAAAGAATACAATCTGAAACATTTGTCAAATGTTCATCTTTTCTATACATAATACCCCTCTCCCTCTTATACGGGGTCATAGTTTTACATACATGAATATCTACAGGACAGAAGCAATATCCGACATTGAAACTACATCACGCCCAGGTCATAGATGAGGATGTCTGGTCTCCGAAGACATCCCCAGACAGTACTATGTTTTTTTTATTTTTTGAGTAACATTTATGGTTCTTACTGATAACGGTATTGAGGGGCTAGACTTTGCGTACCCTTACTTTGCTCTTTGTCCCAATGAGTACCTTCTCCCCTATGACTCCTTTATTCTTCCCTATATAGCTCCTCTTACCCCCCTCCCTCCCATCCCCCACCTTCCCGGCTCATGTGTTATAACATTCTAACCCACTTCCACCCATTACAGTGCATTAAGAACTAGACTTCTCCCCCTATGTGTCAGAGAATCTATGTATGCACCCCAAACTTTGAGGAATGCCATTCTCCGTTTGGGTCCACGCTTAGCTTCTTTTGCTTCCTACATCATTAACTGGTGTATTAAATTGCGCCAATGCCAATATTCTGGCCCTGTATCAGACGTCCAACATTGCAAGATACATTTTTTTCGCCAGCAAGGTAAGTTTGCGAAAAATAACAATGACCCCTGAAATGACCCTGCCCCGACTGACCCCGGTAAATTCAGCAACAACTGCTTGGGAGTCCCCCCTATCCTATACCCCAGTAAATTTGACAAATAATTAGTTATTATCCCCCAATATGCTTTAAGTTTCCTACAGCCCCAAAAACCATGGTAGAAGGTATTTAAAGTACAAAAGTTTTTTAAAATTTTACAAACACACTATACATTTCAGAAGATGTTCTCGTATAGACAACGGACAATCATAGATTCAACGGTCTTTTTTTTTTTTATGTCCGGGCTTGTAATCATAGCACGATTCTTCAAATAGCCCAAAGTGCAAAACTTAGGGGCCCTTTTTCTAAGCCGCGTAGGCGCCTACGCACGCCAATTCGGAACTACCGTCTGGCTACCACGTGGCCCGTGTGGTAATTTAAGTTTTTATGTGCATCCACTAAACATGCTGTTATTTTTTTTTCTCTCTCTCTCTTTCAATATTTATTATTTATTAATACAAAATGCTGCTTGTTACAATCTCTTTTTTTTTCTTTATGAATTTTAAATTACATTCATGTGATAAAACATAGAGGAATTCAGAAATATCAAAACTAATTCTATCATGAGAAAAGCCATATTAATTTTTGTCCACCATTAGATTTTATTTTTTTGTTACATTTGTACCCCGCGCTTTCCCACTCATGGCAGGCTCAATGCGGCTTACATGGGGCAATGGAGGGGTTAAGTGACTTGCCCAGAGTCACAAGGAGCTGCCTGTGCCTGAAGTGGGAATGGAACTCAGTTCCTCAGGACCAAAGTCCACCACCCTAACCACTAGGCCACTCCTCCACTGTTGCTACTATTTGAGATTCTACATGGAATGTTGCTATTCCACTAGCAACATTCCATGTAGAAGTCGGCCCTTGCAGATCACCAATGTGGCCGCGCAGGCTTCTACATGGAATGTTGCTAGTGGAATAGCAGCATTCCATGTAGAATCTTCAATAGTATTTATTTTATTTTTGTTACATTTGTACCCTGCGCTTTCCCACTCATGGCAGGCTCAATGCGGCTTACATGGGGCAATGGAGGGTTAAGTGACTTGCCCAGAGTCACAAGGAGCTGCCTGTGCCTGAAGTGGGAATCAAACTCAGTTCCTCAGTTCCCCAGGACCAAAGTCCACCACCCTAACCACTAGGCCACTCCTCCAAGCTCTAAGTAAATTAACTTCAAATAAAGCTTGTTACAATCTCTACTGAACTGCGCCTTTATCAACATTATCAACCGCATACCCTGAAATCATATTCATACAAAAGCGCTTCGTACCCTATCCTAATACATCCCCTTGCTGACCTTGATCCCCCCTCCCTCTCTTGACCGTACCATGGTGTTGCTGTTTTTTGTGCTTGCAATTGTTCGTATGGCTGCCAAATGTTTTGGAAGGCTCCCGACTTGCCCTTCCTCGTTGCTGTTAATTTTGGCATTAAATAACGATAGTCCACTTTTTGCGATATCTTCTGCATCGCTGATGGTTTTTGCTGTTTCCACTCTCTTGCTATCGCTATTTTTGCTGCAGGGAGATACTGACTTGCGAGTCTATGATGTTCCACTGCCATTGTCCCCGGCTTAAAGTTCAGTAGACAATTTCCCGCTTTGCAGGGGAATGGCTGTTGGAGGACTTGGCTAATACATGCCGTTATTTTCCGGCGTGCAGCGCTAACTAGGAGGTAATCAGCATTGCAGGTGCGCTGATGATTACCGCCCGGTTAATGCGTGAGACCTTACAGCTAAGTACAAGGGTGTCGGTAAGGACTCAGACCCAAAATGGATGCATGCCAAGTTTTATTTTGCTGCATGTCCATTTTCGGAAAAAAGGGCCTTTTTTTGCAGGCACGCTGAAAAATGGTTCCGAGCGCGTCCAAACCACGTGCCTACACTAGCGGAGGCCATTTTTCAGCACACCTTAGTAAAAGGACCCCTTAATTTATAAAAAATTAATGTGTTCTTAACTTGTTCCAGGAAAATAACCCAATAAATAGGGTCCCAACATTCTGCATGTTTCACCCAGGGGTGTAGCTACGGGGGGGGGGGGGGGGCCACGGGGGCCTGGGCCCCCCAAAACTGGGTTTGTGCCCCTGGTTTGGCTGGTGGGGGTCTCCAACCCCTGCCAGCTGAAGCGTTTTTTTTTCCAGCACTGGTCTCCGGTGCCGCCGCATTTCCTGCCCTGCTTTCTCTTCCCTCCCCCCCCACATTCGGCACATGCATTTTAGTGAAACTGAGCGTGTGCGCAATTTAATTAAAACGAGCGTGACTTCACATGAGGAGAAGAGAGAGCAGGGCAGGAAAAGCGGCGGAGCCGGAGACCAGCGCTGGGAAATGCGCTTCAGCTGGCGGGGGTTGGGGACCCCCACCAGTTAAGGCATGTGCTGCGGCAGTGCTTCAGCTGATGGGGGTTGGGGATCCCCGCCAGCCAAGGTACGTGCAGTAGCGGCAGCAGTGGGTGGGGGGAGGTCAGCAAGGCGGCGGTGGGGGGGTGGGGGTGGCGGAGAGGGCAACAAAAAATGTGCCCCCTCACTTTGGCCTCTGGCCCCCTCCCACCTTGAGGTCTGGCTACGCCCCTGGTTTCACCAAGGCTGTCTCAAGGCACCCCAAAAAAGTAATGTATTTTTGTGCTTTTTTTTTTTTTTTTTAATTACGAAGCGCATCCTTCATGCTTAGAGCTTCATAACTTAAACAAGACACTTTTGTACTTTCTGGATATGGGTTAGGAATAGTTTTGTGTATACCCCCATCTCCCTGCCAGGTCTGGGGTTTCTGAAGTCTTCTACCAGTGTAGCCATTCCTTCCAGGAAACGTCTGCTCAGGACAGGCCTGGAGAAGACGCTTCTACACCCCTCCCCCCCTCCCTTCCACTTCCCTGACCTGCAATTTATAAATAATCCTTGCTCTGTACAGAGCTGCCTGACACCTCACATAAAGGCCTCAGTACACCCCTGGGTTCTTGTTTTTTCCTTTCAGTGGCGCCAGGAGCAGGCGTCTTATCAAGGCAGGCGGGAGAGTGACTGTTCCTTCTCCAAGAATCCTAGGGATGGCTGTCCAGGCATCCTGAGCAGCAGGCATCACATGTCATGAATTGTACTTTTTGGTGTGTTATACGCTTCCACATCACACCCAGTATAGGAAATGAATGTCCTACCAAAGATAGCGAGAGAATACAAAAATGAGTGTGCTGATCTTTCCCTTTCCAGATCTGAATTCAAATTCTGACCTAGATCGCAAGTGAAATGAGTTTGGCAGGCTCAACCCATCCTCAACACAGCACACAATCACAGTGCAGTTTTTCATAGCTGTTTGTGTGCTGCTTTGTGGATGGTGTATTAGTAGAGCCCTGGGAGGGGTCTGGAACAGCAAAAGGTATTGAAGGGAGAACTAAGATGCACTGGGAGACCTGGATATGGGGCTCAAAAGCAGCAATTATCTAACTTTATTGGTATCATGCAATGTTGCTGCTAATTGGGTTTCTGTCAGATACTTGTGACCTGGCTTGGTCCATCTAGCCCGCAGGATACTGGGCTAGATGGACCATTGGTCTGACCCAGTATGGCTACTCTTATGTTGTTACTAGAAAAAAATGCCCGTTTCTGAGGGGAAGGAAACGGGCGCTAGCAAGGCCATCCCCCAGCCTCCCTCGCTGTTCCAGACTCCGCCCTCCCTCCGTTTTCACCCCCCCGCACCGCGTTACGAACCCCTATACTCCCCTTCCGCGACCCTGTCGACCCCCCTTCTTGGCGAAAACCGTCCCCCACTGTGGAGTACCTGTGCTGACAGGGGACCCCAACCCCCATCAGCCGAAGTCCTGTGCTGGCCTTCGCGGCATTGCTTCCTCAATGATCTTCTGTTGAAGTTCCTCTGCGTGCGTCTGACATCAGACGTACGCAGAGGAACTTGAACAGAAGATCATTGAAGAAGGAACGCCGCGAAGGCCAGCACAGGACTTCGGCTGATGGGGGTTGGGGTCCCCCCCGTCAGCAGAGATACTGGTCGGCAGTGGGGGATGGTTTTCGGTGGGAAGGGGGGGTCAACAGGGTCGCAGAAGGGGGGTACAGGGGGCCGTAACGGGGGGGTGTTGAAATCGGAGGGAGGGTGGAGTGTGGAACTCGGTGGGAGGTGCGTGAGGGGACACGGGGTGTTGATGCTTGTTGGGTGGGGGGGCGGGTTGGTGATGCAGCGAGGGGGGGGGGGTTCTGTGTTGCCCTGCTCCCTGCCACTGAAGTGGCAGGGAGCGGCACACTGACAGCTGATTCCCATGCAGGTGGAGGAGTACTCCTCCCCTTGCTTTGGAATCAGCTGTCACTGATGTCACTGACGTCAGTGCGTGCCTGCCTAGCAGACCACCTCTGAGGAAGGCACGGTCCCAGGCACATTAGAACGTTGGAGGTGAGAATTATTATATAGGATGCTCTTTGTCTTTTGTTCCACTCTTCGGAATTCCGGAATCCTGTTACTCATTTGGATCCTGGAATGTTGCTATTCGTTAGGATTCTGTCAGGATTCTGACCTGGCTTGCCCACTGTTTGGAAAACAGGATACTGGGCTAGATGGCCCATTGGTCAGACCCGATCTATATGTTGCTCTTTAATATTCCATGGTAAGGAAAAGGTAACATAGAAGCAGGGCCAGTCTTAGGCAGGGGCGACAGGGGCAGTCACACAGGGCCTCGCGCTCCTAGGGGCCCCGCATCTCTCGCACATCTGTCCTCCTGTCTCGGAACACCTCCCTGTGCCGTACCTTAATGTGCATCCACATTTCAGTAGAGAGTATCAGGCAGCAGCAGCGATTTTCATATCCTGTCAGCTGCCGAGCCCAGAGATTCCTCGCTGCTGTGTCCCGCCCCTTTTTTATGTCACTTCCTGCTTTCGCAAGGGCGGGATGCAGCAGCGAGGAGGCTCTGGGCTCGGCAGCTGACAGGATATGAAAATCGCTGCTGATGCCTGCCGCTCTGTACTGAAACGTGGTGGATGCATATCAAGGTATGGGGTTCCGAGAGCTCTAAACCTCCTTTTAAACTGATAAATTATGGCTTACGGTGGCGGGGTGGGCAGGCGGGTGTGGGCAGAAGGGGGGGGGGGTCTGCACTGGGCCCTGCAATTGCTAAGACCGGCCCTGCATAGAAGGTAACAGTTTGAAGTGTTGGACTACAGTCATTCCATTCGTCTTCTATCCTACTCAATCACTGATTTGTCTTAGGGAAATCAGAACTACAAGTTCTTTTATGCGAAAGGGTACAATAAGGTTGGACTACTCCATCCAGAAAAGAAAGGAATCAATTCTTGTTTAAGGAGGTGAAGCAGATGTTCATCATAGGCACAGTGCACCTTGCAAGTGAGTTTTGGCTCGGGATGGAGAAGGACAGAATTAGGAGAGAACTGGCATAATACTGGCATGCAAAGACAAGTGACTCGCCCAAGGTCACAAAGGATGTCGGAGACACAGGATTTAAAAAGACAGTGTGATTCAATGGCAGATTTTGACCTAGATCAAATGTGACGATGGGGCTTCTGCCTGTTGCTTTCATAGCGTATTGTCATACCTGGTAGAGCCCTTGACTAACACAGCATTAAACTTCTCTAAGTCTACATCAGGCGTGTTCAACCTCGGTCCTCGAGGGCCACAACCCAGTTGGGGTTTCAGGATTTCCCAAATTAATATGCATACAATGGAGGTTGTGCATGCAAATAAATCTCATGCATATTTATTGTGGAAATCCTGAAAACCCGACTGAGTGAAGGTCAAGGTTAGACACCCCTGGTCTACACGGACTACACGAGCAGATCCTTATGGGGTGTGGGGCTGTGGAACGTGTGTTGTTAAAGGGATAATTGGTGGGGGGAATGGTAGAGCATCTGACATGGGGATGATAGTGGGTCATGTCTTTTCCACACATGCAGACAAGTCATCACACGCAAATATGTGGCCTGTGCAGGGACCGGAGCAGCAGCTGCCATTTTCACCAGTGCCTAAGGCCTACCATGACATGTGGAGGGGCATAATCGAACGGGGCTGGCCATCTATATGGGCGGCCATCTCTAAGGCCGGCCCCGTAAAGCGGCATACCCGACAGTATTATCGAAACAAGATGGCCGGCCATCTTTCGTTTCGATAATACGGTCAGGGCCGGCCAAATCTCTAAGGCCAAATTTGGGCCGGTGTTAGAGATCGCCGCCATTGGTTTCCCGCTGATAATGGAAACTAATGACAACCATCTCAAACCCGGCCAAATCCAAGCCATTTGGTCGTGGGAGGAGCCAGCATTTATAGTGCAATGGTCCCCCTCACATGCCAGGACACCAACCGGGCACCCTAGGGGGCACTGCAGTGGGCTTCACAAATTGCTCCCAGGTGCATAGATCCCTTACCTTGGGTGCTAAGCCCCCCCCCCCAAACCCCCAAATCTACTCCCCACAATTGTACAACACTACCAAAGCCCTTATGGGTGAAGGGGGGCACCTACATGTGGGTACAGTGGGTTTCGGGTGGGTTTTGAAGGGCTCACATTTATCACCACAAGTGTAACAGGTAGGGGGGATGGGCCTGGGTCCGCCTGCCTGAAGTCCACTGCAGTACCCATTAAAAACTGCTCCAGGGACCTGCATAGTGCTGTGATGGAGCTGGGTATGACATTTCAGGCTGGCATAGAGGCTGGCAACAAAAATGTTTATAATTTTTTTTGGGGGGTGGGAAGGGGTTGGTGACCACTGGGGGAGTAAGGGGTGGTGATCCCCAATCCCCTCCGGTGGTCATCTGCTCAGTTGGGGCACTTTTTTTAGGCTTGGTCCTAAAAAATAAATGGACCAAGTAAAGCTGGCCAAGTGCTCGTCAGAGCCGACCTTCTTTTTTCCATTATCGTCCGAAGTCGGCCATCTGGTAACCACGCCCCCATCCCACCTTTGGTACACTGCCGACACGCCCCCTTGAACTTTTGCCGGCTTCGCAGCGGAAAGCAGTTGAAGCCAGCCAAAATCAGCTTTCGATTATACCGATTTGGCCGGGTTTATGAGATAGCCGGCCATCTCCCAATTTATGTCAGAAGATGGCCGGCCTTCTCGTTCGAAAATAAGCAGGATAATGTTATTCTCTCTGTGCACCATTCTCATTCATCTGCTCAGTTTGCAGTGGTGGCTAAGAAAGCAAATAGAATGTTAGGTATTATTAGGAAAGGAATGGAAAACAAAAATGAAGGCGTTATAATGCTTTTGTATTGCTCCATGGTGCGACCACAACTTGAATACTGTGTGCAATTCTGGTCACCGCATCTAAAAAAAAAAAAAATAATAGTGGAATTAGAAAAGGTAGAGAGAAGGGCGACGAAAATGATAAAGGGGATGGGACGACTTCCCTATGAGGAAGTCTATAAATTACCGAGTGGAGTGGAACAGGTAGACGTGAATCGCTTGTTTACTCTTTCCAAAAATACTAGGACTAGGGGGCACGCAATGAAGCAAGTGCTACATTTAAAACAAATCAGAGAAAATATTTCTTCACTCAGCGTAACTCTGGAATTCATTGTCAGAGAATGTGGTAAAAGCAGTTAGCTTAGAAGGGTTTAAAAAAAGGTTTGAATAACTTCCTAAAAGAAAAGTCCATAAACCATTATTAAGATGGACTTGGGGAAAATCCACTGCTTATTTCTAGGATAAGCAGCATAATGTACTGTTTTGGGATCTTGCCAGGTACTTGTAACCTAATTGGCCACTGTTGGAAACAGGGTGCTGGGCTTGATGGACCTTCAGTCTGTCCCAGTAGGGCAGCACTTGTGCTTGTACCAGGCTGATTTCCTGGCATCCATCCGACATGCTCCCTACCTATCGCTCTCTCATCATCTAGAAACAGAAACCTGTGCAGAGGAATGCTGGGCTCAGAAATCTGATTCCTCTTTCATGTGATAAGAAAAACAAAACTTCTAGTGATCTTCTTAAGCCCTAAACCAGTGTTCAATGCAAACTGCCGAGCAAATGGAAAAAAAAATGCACGTCCGGGAGGAAGTCGCTCTGTGGGTGAGTGTGTGCTTGTGTGTGAGGATGCGTGTGTCTGTGCAAGCACCAGAATTATGCCATGCTCTGTGATACCTGAAACTCATGGCTCCATCATGTATGAACTATAAAGATCATATATATTACTTATGCATATATGCCGCAGACTTCTAGTAGTTATATGGGTCCAGAACTCTTTGGGCTGGGATACCTTTACGTTTCAACATTTTTTATTGACAACAAAATGCCATTGTATGATGTTATAATGCTGTTGTATCGCTCCATGGTGTGACCGCACCTTGAATATTGTGTTCAATTCTGGTCGCCGCGTCTCAAGAAAAATATAGTAGAATTGGAAAAGGTGCAGCGAAGGGCGACTAAAATGATAGCGGGGATGGGACGACTTCCCTATGAAGAAAGACTAAGGAGGCTAGGGCTTTTCAGCTTGGAGAAGAGACGGCTGAGGGGAGACATGATAGAGGTATATAAAATAATGAGTGGAGTGGAACAGGTGGATGTGAAGCGTCTGTTCACGCTTTCCAAAAATACTAGGACTAGGGGGCATGCGATGAAACTACAGTGTAGTAAATTTAAAACAAATTGGAGAAAATGTTTCTTCACCCAACGTGTAATTAAACTCTGGAATTCGTTGCCGGAGAACGTGGTGAAGGCGGTTAGCTTGGCAGAGTTTAAAAAGGGGTTGGACGGTTTCCTAAAGGACAAGGCCATAAACCACTACTAAATGGACTTGGGAAAAATCCACAATTCTAGGAATAACATGTATAGAATGTTTGTACGTTTGGGAAGCTTGCCAGGTGCCCTTGGCCTGGATTGGCCGCTGTCGTGGACAGGATGCTGGGCTCGATGGACCCTTGGTCTTTTCCCAGTGTGGCATTACTTATGTACTTATAATAGAAAATACAGCCAACAAGCTCAGTATACACCGAGTTAGAAACAACACAATAAGAGCCAAATAATGGGCTTGTCGTCAAAAGTATTAACACTTTTCTCCCCACCTTACCCAAACCCATAACCCACCCCCTCTTACTGAGTTTAAAGTTAAGCAAATTTTTATTTGACCCAGACACAAGAAATACCTTAAACAAGCGAGGACAGGAGAATCCCGTTGTATTGTACAAGTAAAACCTCTACCTACAACCCCCCTCCCCCATCCCCCTCTAAACAACCCTAATTACTAATTAACAGGCCACCATCAACGTTCATTACAGCATCTCCTGAACTAATAACAAAAAAATAAATAAATACATTGAAAGACTAGGAGATGTGCGCTCTGCCAAGTCATATTTAGTCGTGCGAGGCCCGTGCCCTTCAGACACAATAAGTCTGTGCTGGAAAGAGTCTCCTCGCACCACTTACCAAAACATATATAGTCATATTGGGTTAAGAATTAAACGCCTGGCCCTATGTGGAAGGGACTGAATGTACACATCCTACACTTCAAGAAACACTTTTAAACGCTTGGGTGAGCACCTATCTCAAAAAGATATAGTGGAATTAGAAAAGGTGCAGAGAAGGGCGACGAAAATGATAAAGGGGATGGGACGACTTCCCTATGAGGAAAGGCTAAAGCGGCTAGGGCTCTTCAGCTTGGAGAAGAGAAGGCTGAGAGGAGATAAAATAATGAGTGGAGTGGAATGAGTGGACGTGAATCATTTGTTTACTCTTTCCAAAAATACTAGGACTAGGGGGCATGCGATGAAGCTACAAAGTAGTAAATTTAATACGAATCAGAGAAACATTTTCTTCACTCAACATGTAATTAAACTCTGGAATTCGTTGCCAGAGAATGTGGTAAAGGCGGTTAGCTTAGGGGAGTTTTAAAAAGGTTTGGACGGCTTCCTAAAGGAAAAGTCCATAGACCGTTATTAAATGGGGGAAAATCCACTATTTCTGGGATAAGCAGTATAAAATGTTTTGTACTTTTTGGGGATCTTGCCAGGTATTTGTGACCTGGTGGAAACAGGATGCTGGGCTCGATGGACCTTTGGTCTTTCCCAGTATGGCAATACTTATGTACTTATATACTGATGTTCTAGGAACATCAATACATGCATGCGATTCCTCCAAGCCCAAAAGGAAGGAGCCTCTTCTCCAACTGGGCTGGGATACCTTTAATGGGAGCAGCAGAAAAGATGTTATTAACATGAGCTTTGGAGACCACACAGGTCTGTTCTCATAAAAGTCCATGCATAGAAGAGCCTAGTGGTTAGGGTGGTGGACTTTGGTCCTGAGGAACTGAGTTCGATTCCCACTTCAGGCACAGGCAGCTCCTTGTGACTCTGGGCAAGTCACTTAACCCTCCATTGCCCCATGTAAGCCGCATTGAGCCTGCCATGAGTGGGGAAAGTGCAGGGTACAAATGTAACAAAAATAAAATAGATACTATTGGAGATTCTACATGGAATGTTGCTATTCCACTAGCAACATTCCATGTAGAAGGCTGCGCAGGCTTCTGTTTCTGTGAGTCTGACGTCCTGCACATACGTGCAGGACGTCAGACTCACAGAAGCAGAAGCCTGCGCAGCCACATTGGTGATCTGCAAGGGCCGACTTCCACGTGGAATAGCAACATTCCATGTAGAATCTCAAATAGTAGCAACAGTGGAGGAGTGGCCTAGTGGTTAGGGTGGTGGACTTTGGTCCTGAGGAGCTGAGTTTGATTCCCACTTCAGGCACAGGCAGCTCCTTGTGACTCTGGGCAAGTCACTTAACCCTCCATTGCCCCAGGTACAAATAAGTACCTGTATACAATATGTAAGCCACATTGAGCCTGCCATGAGTGGGAAAGCGCGGGGTACAAATGTAACAAAAAAAAAATATTTCTGCTTGCTTGGACATTCAAATTGTTGCATTTTTTCAATCTGCAAAGCCAAAGGAATCCGAGATCTTGTAGATGGACAGAAAAGGAACCTGGTGCAAGACCTCTAAAATTAGACAGCGCTGAGGCTGACCTCTTCTGAGAAAGAAGCAACACTTTGAAAGCAGTTCCTGCAACCAGAAATAGAGGCCTCCCGCTTTTACCTGGCCTCCATATGCACAAATAACATTTCAGGCCTGACTTGCTAGCAAAAATTGCAACCACGACAGGAAACCAAAATTTGTACAAATGCAGATGCAAATGGAAAAAAAAAAACCCTCATCAGATCATAGATAGCTGGCGTTTCACCTTCTCTAAAAATAAAGTAGGTTATTAGTGGCTGATCAGTGAGAGATATGGCACATGTTTTCCATCCAGTGATGGGGGTGATGGGTGAGATGAGACAGGTGAACTGTGTGGACCCCTGACCCCCCAGCATTTCACAACGGTTACGGGCTAGTGGTTTTCATCTTTTTTTGCATTGGCTCTAAAGACCACGCCTTTGGGTACACGGAGGGCTCAGCAACTGTGTAGGGCTTTCGTGGCATTTTTAACCTCAAATATCCTGGCCAGTAAAATACCCAAACTGGCTAATGTAATTTCTACTAACTTCAGAATTAAAGTTTCATGGCCATTGAGGAGTGGCCTAGGGTGGTGGACTTTGGTCCTGAGGAACTGAGTTCGATTCCCACTTCAGGCACAGGCAGCTCCTTGTGACTCTGGGCAAGTCACTTAACCCTCCATTGCCCCATGTAAGCCGCATTGAGCCTGCCATGAGTGGGAAAGCGCAGGGTACAAATGTAACAAAAATAAAATAGATACTATTGGAGATTCTACATGGAATGTTGCTACTATTGGAGATTCTACATGGAATGTTGCTATTCCACATGTAGAAGCCTGCGCGACCACATTGGTGATCTGCAAGGGCCGACTTCTACATGGAATGTTGGAATAGCAACATTCCATGTAGAATCTCAAATAGTAGCAACAGTGGAGGAGTGGCTAGTGGTTAGGGTGGTGGACTTTGGTCCTGAGGAACTGAGTTTGATTCCCACTTCAGGCACAGGCAGCTCCTTGTGACTCTGGGCAAGTCACTTAACCCTCCATTGCCCCATGTAAGCCGCATTGAGTCTGCCATGAGTGGGGAAAAGCACAGGGTACAAATGTAACAAAAAAAAAAAACCAGCTCATTCTGTGGCTTTCAAGTTACTGCAAATGGTAACTTTTTTTATTATTATTATTTGAGGGGCTACCCCTCATGCTCATTCAGCTCAAAATGCAATGTACGATGACTTTCTACTTTCTAGTCTAATAGCAAAGTGAAGCCAAGTGAATTTATTCTTAGCTGAACTTCTCCCTCCTCTGACCCTGTTTCTGTATATTTAAATCCTGGTGACAGCAGGCTTCGTCACACGGATAAATGTACCATATATTTGAGAACAGTGGAGAGAGGGAGCTTATTTTGGAACATCCTGGATTAGGCACCCAGAATGTGCAGTGTGGGGGCGGGGGGATCAAGTGGTCTGACTGGGCCTTTTCATACTACCTTGCTAAGGAACTTTGTAAGCATGTAATTTCTGTGTAGGAAGTTGTAGCACAGAACATAAGAGTAGCCATACCAGGTCGGACCAATGGTCCATCTAGCCCAGTATCCTGCTTTCCAAACAGTGGCCAAGCCAGGTCACAATTACTTGGCAGAAATCCAAATCGTGTCAACGTTCCATGTAGAACCCCAAAGAATAGCAAGATTCCGGAATCCTAAAGAGTGACAAGATTCCATGCAGAATCTCAAAGAGTAGCAACATTCCATGTAGAACCCTTAAGAATAGCAACATTCCATACTCCAAATCCCAGGGCAAGCAGTTGCTTCCCATGTCTGTCTCAATAGTGGACTATGGACTTTCCCAGTTCAACTTATTCTCTTTTCTCACCAAGAAGTATGTTCTGAGGAGATGTGTAATGTTTGCAATGCTGTGTTTTCTAAGACTTTTTGGCCAATTGTAGGTGGTGTGTATATTGTGGGACTAGGTCTCTAAGTGGTCACCCCACCCAAGGGTTTGCCCTGCCACTAGGCAGACTATATATCTGCCTAGGGTAGCACAATTCTACGGACAGCATCAGTGCTGCTACAACTAAAGTCAGCAGCAGTAAACAATAGGATTACCAGTGCAGACCCTCTGAGCACATGCATGTGTGCAAAGCCTGCCCCCTCCAAACCTCCTTTTTCAGAAGAGGACAGGATGCATGCGCATGTGCTTGAGTGTGTGAATGTGCTCAAAAGTTCCCCGCTTACTGCCCTGACTCTTTAGTGCTGCAGAGGCAGACAGCAACAGTGTCCTTAACTGCAGCAACAAGGGGTAGAAGTAGGCCTAATGGTAGGAAAGAAGGGAGAGGAGATGCTGAACACCTGGGAGGGGACGGAGCAGTGAACAGAAAACAAGATATGCTGGATACCTTGGGGGAGGGGGATAGATAAGAGGAAGGAAATTCTGGACATCTTTGAGGAGGGAGGGGAGATGCTGAACACCTAGCAAGGGGATAGACAGGAGAAGGGAAGATGCTGGACACAGAAGGGGGTAATAACAGGCTGATGCTGGACACTGGAGAGCGGAGTTGGGCCTTGAGCTGCTACTGGGGATGGACCGCATGGCCTAGGGCAGCAGATGAATATGCATGAGATAAATTTGCATGCACTGTCTCCATTGTATGAATACCTATCTCATTAATATTAATTTGGGGTATTCTGAGACTACATTGAGAAGCGCTGTGCTACTGTTTTGACATTGTAACGTACAATACTATGCTATACTTTGTAATGCTGTTTGAATATATTTTTACTGCTGTAATTGTCTATAGCTTATGTTCGAGTTCTTCTTGTTGTACAGTAATAAATAAATACTGTGTGTACAGAACTCTGGAGTTTGTTTTAAAGTTCTTACACCCCGCATTTCCACCTAATCTAGGAAGGTTTCAAAATATTTGTTAATTTCAAAGATCTGACTGAACAAGAACATGGCTGGAGACTGATATCTCAGACACCACAGACTGTATCCTGGGCTGCAGCTTGTTTTGGTGTTTCAGTGTATTTGGTAGGGTTGAGATGATGCTTAGTTCAAAATAAGACGGGAAGCGATGCGCCCCCTCACTTTAACACCACCTGCCATCAACTCTACTAAACAGATTAAAAACACACACAAACTTGCAAACCTGCAGCTGTGAAGACACTGCTGAACCACACAGCCCGTGAAAGCCCACAAAGGCACGACAGCTTGAATCCCTGCCAATGACATGGGTAGTGCTTCTGGGGCAGGTCACACACCCCTATAATAACACAAATAGTCCTCCCGCTTCATATTCTACGAAGGATTCTGAAACAGGACCCCAAAAAGATCATCGGTGTTGGGGAGGGGAAGATGCAAGAACAATACTAAATATTCGGTTACCCTGTAAGCAAGGGTGTCAAACAGCGAGGGAGTCAAGTTTTAAGCATATCCCTAATGAATATACATTAAATCATGAAATGTATTTCAGCTATCTTGAAAATCCAAGTAGTTTGCAGCCCAGCAAGATTGCCATTTCACACCTCTGCTTTAAGGTATTAGACACAGGGCTTTTTTTGAGGGGTACTTGGGGGCAGTGGCATACCAAAGGGGGGGCGGTGTGGGCGGTCCGCCCAAGTGCACGCCGCTGGGGGGGTGCCGCGCGCCGGTCAGCGTCGTTTGTTTCCATGTTCCCTCTGCCCTGGAACAGGAAGTAACCTGTTCCGGGGCAGAGGGAGCATGGAAACGAACGATGCTGACCGGCGCACGGCACCCCCCCCAGCGGTGTGCACCGGGGGGTTCTTTCGCTAGGGTGGGGGGTTGTCCTTTCGCTGGGGGGAGTCGCGCTGCACCGGGGGGGGGCGGGGTGCATCGGCGATCCGCCCCGGGTGTCAGCCCCTCTAGGAACGCCACTGCGTGGGGGTACTGAGTACCGGCACCTTTTCCACTGTCTGCTAAAATTAACCCATGATCCCCAAGTTTTAATGAAAGAGCTCAGGCTCTACACACAAATTCTGTCTTGTCGTAGATTCTGTGACTGGCTGCAGGGGGCCTGGCTATTATGGGGTGGGTCCCTCAGTGATCACCCCACCCCTAAAGGGTGGCCTGGCATTTGAGTACCAGCACCTTTTTCCGCTAGAAAAAGCACACTGATTAGACACATCTAGCCCAGCATCCAAGATAAACAACGTTAATATGCATAATATAGATTCTCACAAGGTAATCAATTAAAATAAAACAGAGAAAAGAAAGTAAGATTATACCTTTTTTATTGGACTAACTTCATACATTTTTGATAAGCTTTTGAAGGTAACCTTTCTTCATCGGATCAGAAAAAGAAATAGGAAGGAAAGCAGCCCTCAAAATCCAGAGAGAAAACCAGGTAATGAAAAACAAAATGGAGACTGAAATAGTCCAAATTAGAGTTTATTAATAAGCCCTATAATGGGCTGCTCCTTACTGTCAAAAACAAACAGAAAAAGAAATAAATAAAAAGCATTATTAAAAAAAAGGCTATTCATTATAGATTGTATTTGCTTGCAAGATCCAAAACCCAATTGTCCATATATACTACTACTACTACTACTACTAACTAACATTTCTAAAGCGCTACTAGGGTTACGCAGCGCTGTACAATTTAAACATAGAAAGACAGTCCCTGCTCAAAGAGCTTACAATCTAATAGATGAGTGAGACAAATATAGGACAATCAAGCCATTGTGACATCACTGATGAGGTTGGCTCTTAGGCATTGGTGGAATGAGGCATTATGACATCACAATCTCAGCTCTGGTTAAATCACTGCTATATGTAATACTACTACTACTACTACTACTACTAACTAACATTTCTAAAGCGCTACTAGGGTTACGCAGCGCTGTACAATTTAAACATAGAAAGACAGTCCCTGCTCAAAGAGCTTACAATCTAAAAGACAAGAGAATTTATTTCTTATGGTTTTGCTCACACCTTTTTCAGTAGTAGCTCAAGGTGAGTTACATTCAGGTACACTAGTGGGCTCATTTTCGAAAGAGAAGGGCGCCCATCTTTCGACACAAATCGGGAGATGGGCGTCCTTCTCCCAGGTCGCCCAAATCGGCATAATCGAAAGCCAATTTTGGGCGCCCTCAACTGCTTTCCGTCGCGGGGATGACCAAAGTTCCTGGGGGCATGTTGGAAGCATAGCGAAGGCGGGACTGGGGCGTGCGTAACACATGGGCGTCCTCGGCCGATAATGGAAAAAAGAAGGCCATCCCTGAAGAGCACTTGGCCGACTTTACTTGGTCCTTTTGTTTTTACAACCAAGCCACTAAAATGTGCCCTAAATGACCAGATGACCACCAGAGGGAATCAGGGATGACCTCCTTCTACTCCCCCAGTGGTCACTAACCCCCTCCCACCCTCAAACAAAACTTTACAAATATTTTTTGCCAGCCTCAAATATCATACCCAGCTCCATGACAGCAGTATGCAGGTCCCTGGAGCAGTTTTAATGGGTACTGCAGTGCACTTCAGGCAGACGGACCCAGCCCCATCCCCCCCTACCTGTTAAACTTGTGGTGGTAAATGTGAGCCCTCCGAAACCCGCCACAAACCCACTGTACCCACATGTAGGTGCCCCCTTCATCCCTAAGGGCTATGGTAGTGGTGTACAGGTGTTGGGAGTGGGTTTTGGGGGGCTTAGCTCACAAGGTAAGGGAGTTAAGCACCTGGGAGCTTTTTCTGAAGTCCACTGCAGTGCCCCTAGGGTGCCAAGTTGGTGTCATGGCATGTCAGGGGGACCAGTGCACTATGAATGCTGGCTCCTCCCACGACCAAAGGGCTTGCATTTGGTCGTTTCTGAGATGAGCATCCTCGGTTTCCATTATCGCCGAAAATCAGGGACGACCATCTCTAAGGTCGACCTAAATGTGGAGATTTGGGCATCCCCAACCATATTATCAAAATGAAAGATGGCCACCCATCGATAATACGGGTTTCCCCTTCGCGGGGACGTCCTGCGAGGATGCCCTCAGGAAAACTTGGGTGCCCCATTCGATTATGCCCCTCCACGTATATATCAACCAGAAAACCTTAAATACAATTAGGGCACATCCATTGAAAACATTTATACAATTAAAATTCATTCACTCTAAATAAAGACAAGACTCAAGTCAATCATCCATTAAAAACACTAAAGCCAATTGTCTATATGCAATTCAGACATAAAACCTTTGATAAAGGCATTTATTCACAATGCATGTTCACAATGCAGCCAGCAGGGGGCAGGAGCAACTTGGGATGCTCCTGTCTCAAAGAGGCCACTAGATCATCAGAGATTTTAGAAGGTAGGCCCAGGGAGGGCCTACAGGTGGGGGGTGGCACGGACCCCCCACAGGGGCAGTAGGGATGCAGGACCACAGTTTCAATTTCCTCCAAAACTTCCTGTGCATTTTCGTCTGAAACCCGAACCCGGATTTCAGGTCTGTTTCGGTGCCAAATCTGAAAACTGGAGCCAAAATTCAGTCGGCCTCTAAGCTGCTGTGGGATTTGAACCCTGGATTCCCATTAAGCTACTTGTTTTCCAATTCAGTGTTGGCTAGGTTTGAAATGCTCCTTAAAGGACGCAGCACTACAGATGGAGAAGTACACTTTTGGAATATAAGCATTATGTATTCATTTTGAAGGTGAGTCAGAAACTCCCAGTTACCAATGTAGAGGTAACAGGGACAGTTATCATGCAGCAGCCTCCTGCTAGGGAAGTCATGGCTTGACTGTGCGTTCTTTACTGAAAATACAAGCTTACTTCCGAGAACCTGCATGAAAAAACTCAGAAATTAGATCATTCTATTGGGCAACAGGATTGTTTCTAAAGATCTCTTTAATTGTGAGTTAGAACCTCAATGGTTACAATGTCTCTAGTTCGGTGATGTCAGGCCTCTGCAGTGTCACTTTTGCTCATAGGTTTGCACTCCATTTTTGCAGAGGTTTTTGTAACCACAGAAATTACAGCTGCGGTAGCCTGGAGGTACTTTCCTTTTAGCAAGCGGTAAGCCCGCGTTGTCTTACCGCCGCTTCGTAACAGGGCCCCTGTGTGCACTTGCAGACCTGCAAATGCGTGTGACCTGCAAAAAGTAAAAAGAAAAAAGCCCTATTTTTGGGCATAGTCAATCTGTTCATGTATGCAAAAACATTTAGCATATAACATAGGGTTCCTATGTGTTCTGATTTCTGGGCCAGGCCTAGTTTTGGTCGTTATTTACCAACCCTGCTGGAAATCTAAAGGTATATCTGTAGCATTAATGGTCAGTGTAATGCCCTATGGAGTGGAGGACCCAGGTCCCTATCTCCCCCTCTACCTGTCACACTTGTGGTGGAAATTGTGACCCCTCCCAAAGTCACCAAACCTAGGGTTACCATACGTCCGGATTTTTTGAGGACATGTCCGGGCGTCCGGACAGATTTGGCCAGCCTGCCCGTTTGTCCGGATTTCTGGACAAACGGGCTGGCTGGCGGGCGCAGGACTCCTCTCCCCTACTCTACTATCCCTGGTGGTCTAGAGGTACCTCTTCGTCTTCGGGGCAAGAAAGAGCCCCCTCTTTCCTGCCCAGAGTGCTGCTGCTAGCTGCCCTGCATACTGTGAGTCCGGCTCTCGGCATTTCAAAATGGCTACCGAGAGTTGAAGCAGCTTCGTGAGACTTCAACTCTCGGCGGCCATTTTGAAACGCCGAGAGCCGGACTCACAGGATGCAGGGCAGCTGGCAGCAGCGCTCCGGGCAGGAAAGAGGGGGCTCTTTCCTGCCCCGAAGAGGTACCTCTAGACCACCAGGGATAGTAGAGTAAGGAGAGGGGAGGTGACGGGGGGGGGGGGGAGGTAGTAATAGTAGTGATGGGGGGAGGAGGGGGTGACCGGGGGAGGGGAATATATGTCAGGGGCGGGGTGAGGGCATGAAAGAGGCGGAGCATGGGTGTGAAGGGGCGGGGCAAGTGTCCTCTTTTTATGAGGACAAAAATGGTAACCCTAACCAAACCCATACAGTACCCACATATATGTGCCCCAATTGTAGTGGGGCTATTGTAGTGGGGGACAGTGGGTTTTGGAGGGCTCAGGGGACAATATAAGGGTGCAAAGGTGAGATGTGTACCTGGGAGGGTTTTTATGAAGTGCACAGAAGTGCCCTCTAGGGTTCCCCATTGCTCTCCTGGGATGTCTGGGGGACCAGTCTGCTACAAATGCTGGCTCCTCCTCCATCCCAATGGTATCAATCTCTACATTTGGCCTTTTTTTTGTTTGTTTGTTTCTAAATAGACCAAAACCTTGTTCGAAATAGTGTTTCCGAGAGAAAAAAAAAAGACGTTTTTCTTTTTCTAAAATGATCTTCTTTCCTATTCGGATTCCAAAACTTCCAAAGTCGGACTTAGACATTATACTACTACTACTTAACATTTCTAGAGCGCTACTAGAGTTACGCAGCGCTGTACAATTTAACAAAAGGGAAAGTCCCTGCTCAAAGGAGCTTACAATCTAAAGGACGAAATGTCAAGTTGGGGCAGTCTAGATTTCTTGAATAGAGTGGTTAGGTGCCGAAGGCGACATTGAAGAGGTGGGCTTTGAGCAAGGATTTGAAGATGGGCAGGGAGGGGGCCTGGTGTATGGGCTCAGGGAGATTATTCCAAGCATGGGGTGAGGCGAGGCAGAAAGGGCGGAGCCTTGAGTTGGCGGTGGTGGAGAAGGGTACTGAAAGGAGGGATTTGTCTTGAGAGCAGAGGTTACGGGTAGGAACGTAAGGGGAGATGAGGGTAGAGAGGTAAGGGGGAGGGGCTGCAGATCGAGTGCATTTGTAGGTTAGTAGGAGAAGCTTGAACTGTATCAAAAATGCTCCTCTAAATCTGTTAGCGTTTCTTAGTAAAACGACCCCAAAGATTATTGTGCATCATCTACTTGAAAGAAGGATGTGCTGAACATAGGGTGATAATGATGGATAAAATCAAATAGTTGATTTTTAGAATTTTGTGGACAGTTGACCGTATCTTTTGCCAGAAAGTATAAGCAATTAAAGATCACGTGAGCTAAAGGTGCCATCATTTTGTTTACAATGCCAACAAAGTTTGGTCTTGGCGATGCTATGCTAAGTCCATTTCAACCTGTCCCCAATATACGGCTTTTTTGCTTGTTAACGTTTTGCAGGTCCCGTGCGTTTGCAGGTCTATTGGTGCAGATGGGCCTTTAATGAAGAGGCAGTAAGACAAAATACAAAACAGGAAAAATCCTCTACGATGACGAATCAGTAGAGGCTGAACAAAGACGATTCACCACTGGAGACTTGAATCCAACAGTCTTTATTGATATAACTGAAAAAAATGACCCGACACGGGCCGTGTTTCGGTGCATAAAAGCACCTACATCAGGGGTCAAACAATATACTCCGGTTAAAAGCACGGAGAACCAGCTCTTCTTGTATACAATGCTGTCACCTTTCAAATAGCGATAACACTATAAACTGAATTCATTAACACTTGCAATGACTGTTCCTTCTGGAGCATATTGTTTGACCCCTGATGTAGGCGCTTTTATGCGCTGGTATATCCAGTGGTGTACCAAGGGAGGGGAGCGGTGGGGGCGGTCCGCCCCGGGTACAAGCCGCTGGGGGGGTGCCGCGCGCCTGTCGGCTCTTCGTTTTCATGCTCCCTTGGCCCCGGAACAGGTTACTTCCTGTTCCGGGGCAGAGGGAGCATGAAAACAAAGAGCCGGCAGGCGCGCGGCACCACCCCCCCAGCGGCGTGCACCTGGGGGGGGTCTTTCGTCGGGGATTCGGGGGTTCTTTCGCCGGGGGGGGGGCGTCGCGCTGTTCCGGAGGGGGGGCACTGCACCCGGGTGGCGGGGCGCATCGGCGATCCGCCCCGGTTGTCAGCCCCCCTAGGAACGCCACTGGGTATATCAATAAAGACTGTTGGATTCAAGTCTCCAGTGGTGAATCGTCCTTGTTCAGCCTCTACTTTTATCTGCTGTGAGGCAGGAAGAGAAGACGAACTTAATGTTCGCTAAAAGGGAATTATCGCCGGACTACCGCAGCAGTCCAGCGGTAGTTCCCTCTCTCAGCGTGCGTCATTTCTGGCGCTGCAATATATATCTTTATTGTTGTAGCACCTGTGTGTACATGGTGATAATTGGACAGTGCCGCGCACTGCCCAGTTACCGCTGGGTTTGCGTGGTACCCCTTACCACCACCTCCATGAGTAGCGGTAAGTACTCCCCGCAAAATGGCCTTGCTGCGCGGCCATTTCTTTCAAAAAAGAACGATCGCCCTTTTACCCGCTGCCATAAAAGGGGGACCTCAGTGCACATCAAAAACACACGCCAACGCCAGTACAGGCCCCCTTTTGCTGCAACTTTGTAAAAAGACCCCACAATTCACACGAATATTAACGCGGGTTCACTTACCAGGAGGTGCTAAGTGCTCCCACATTAACACTGCATTATCCAGACATGCCCCACCCTCTAACAATAATGCATGATTAGCACGTGCTGGAGTGGAGGAGTGGCCTAGTGGTTAGGGTGGTGGACTCTGGTCCTGAGGAACTGAGTTCGATTCCCACTTCAGGCACAGGCAGCTCCTTGTGACTCTGGGCAAGTCACTTAACCCTCCATTGCCCCATGTAAGCCGCATTGAGCCTGCCATGAGTGGGAAAGCGCGGGGTACAAATGTAACAAAAATATAATAGCTACTATTGGAGATTCTACATGGAATGTTGCTATTCCACTAGCAACATTCCATGTAGAAGCCTGCACGGCCACATTGGTGATCTGCAAGGGCCGACATGGAATGTTGCTAGTGGAATCTCAAATAGTAGCAACAGTGGAGGAGTGGCCTAGTGGTTAGGGTGGTGGACTTTGGTCCTGGGGAACTGAGGAACTGATTCCCACTTCAGGCACAGGCAGCTCCTTGTGACTCCGGGCAAGTCACTTAACCCTCCATTGCCCCATGTAAGCCGCATTGAGCCTGCCATGAGTGGGAAAGCGTGGGGTACAAATGTAATTAAAAAAAATAGATACTATTGGAGATTCTGCATGGAATGTTGCTACTATTGGAGATTCTACATGGAATGTTGCTATTCCACTAGCAACATTCCATGTAGAAGGCTGTGCAGGCTTCTGTTTCTGTGAGTCTGACGTCCTGCACGTACATGCAGGACGTCAGACTCACAGAAGCAGAAGCCTGCGCGGCCACATTGGTGATCTGCAAGGGCCGACTTGTACATGGAATGTTGCTAGTGGAATAGCAACATTCCATGTAGAATCTCAAATAGTAGCAACAGTGGAGGAGTGGCCTAGTGGTTAGGGTGGTGGACTTTGGTCCTGGGGAACTGAGGAACTGATTCCCACTTCAGGCACAGGCAGCTCCTTGTGACTCTGGGCAAGTCACTTAAGCCTCCATTGCCGCATTGAGCCTGCCATGAGTGGGAAAGCGTGGGGTACAAATGTAACAAACATAACAAATAAATAAAAATTAACTCAAAATGCTTTAAGGTGTTTTGTGGTAACCCCAGATTAGCATCAATTGTGGTTTAGTAGAAGGGCCCCTGAACCTTTCCTCAAATTCATTGTTTTTATTCCTCTTTCACAGGCTGAAGCAATCTACAGAATGCAGCCTTGGTGTCTTTGTTTTCTTTCACTAAATAATGGGTGGTCTCACAAGCCTTCAATACTCTGGCCTGAAAGATTCCTCACACCTGCATACCAGAAACCATACGTGGCTAGTTTCAAGATGGAATCTGTTCTTATTTTTAAAAATTCATATTTACACATTGAAAAAGCCAACAAAACAACAAGTTTCTTATGTGGGCGTCCGGGCAGTGTCTCACTTCTCACAGTTCCATGGGTGCAGTATGGTGTGTGTGGGTGGGGGGGGGGGGGGGGGGGGGAACGTCCTGGGGATGGTTGTGAAGTTCCTTCTCTGCTTGTTGCAAAAAGACACTTTGGGGGGTCCCTTCATTACAGGGCGTTAAAACCTGGGCTTAATGCAGGATTTTACTGCACACTAAAGGCCAGACTCAACACAGCATTTTTAAAAGATCATTTTCCATTTTTTTGCAGGTCATTAGTAGTTGTCATTAGCGCATGGTATCTGCAAAATGTTCACTTCAGAGTGCTTGCTGCTCTCTATTATCCAGTTAGCCCACACTAATCAGATCACACGAGCTGAATAGCATTTCCACACCCCTTCCCCACCCTTGACACATTCCCTCTAAAAAATACACAAAATAACAAAAAAAAAAACAGTTTTGAATACTGAGATCACACTTAGCCCGGCAGGGTGAACAGCATCACCTCAACCTATTGTTCCTCTAGCTATCGGAGGTAGTCCCGTGGAGACACATACCGATGGATTTGGTAGCCTACAACTCCAAAGAGAAGACATTAGAACTAGTTCCCTACATTAGTCCGGAGAAGACAACTGTATTTGATAAAGAGGATGTTGTTGTCAGTGCCGTAGCGAGGGCTAATGACACCCGGGGCGGGTCGCCGCTGCGCACCCCCCCCCCGGGTGCAGCACGGCGCAAACCCCCCCCCTGCGGCGCACCCCCCCTCCGGAGCGCAACCCCCCCCGGACCGCATTCTTACCTGCGGGAGGGCCAATCCGCCCCGAGTGCACATCACTCGGAGCTGCGTCGGCCCCGCTGGTTCCCTGCTCTCTCTGCCCCGGAACAGGAAGTAACCTGTTCCGGGGCAGAGGGAGCAGGCAACCAGCACCCCCTGAGCGCGTGCACCCGGGGCGGACCACCCCTCCCGCCCCCCCTTCCTACGCCACTGGTTGTTGTAGGTACGTCTTGAGCTTCTGGCCCTTTTGAACACCTGCAGGCTTATTTTCGAAAGAGAAGGGCGCCCATCTTTCGACACAAATCGGGAGATGGGCGTCCTTCTCCCAGGGTCGCCCAAATCGGCATAATCGAAAGCCGGTTTGGGGCGCCCTCAACTGCTTTCCGTCGTATGGACGACCAAAGTTCCTAGGGGTGTGTTGGAAGCGTAACGAAGGCGGGACTGGGGCGTGCTTAACACATGGGCGTCCTTGGCCAATAATAGAAAAAAAGAAGGCGGTCCCTGACGAGCACTTGGCCATTTTTTCTTGCGACCAAGCCTCAAAAAGGTGCCCGAACTGACCAGATGACCACCAAAGAGAATCGGGGATGACCTCCCCTTACTCCCCCAGTCATCACCAACCCCCTCCCACCCTAAAAAAACAATTTTAAAAATATTTGTTGCCAGCCTCTATGCCAGCCTCAAATATCATACCCAGCTCCATGACAGCAGTATGCAGGTCCCTGGAGCAGTTGTAGTGGGTACTGCAGTGCACTTCAGGCAGGTGGACCCAGCCCCATCCCCCCCTACCTGTTAAACTTGTGGTGGTAAATGTGAGCCCTCCAAAACCCACCACAAACCCACTGTACCCACATCTAGGTGCCCATCCCTAAGGGCTATGGTAGTGGTGTACAGTTGTGGGGAATGGGTTTTGGGGGGCTCAGCACACAAGGTAAGGGAGCTATGCTTGAAGTCCACTGCAGTGCCCCCTAGGGTGCCCGTTTGGTGTTCTGGCATGTCAGGGGGACCAGTGCACTACAAATGCTGGCTCCTCTCACGACCAAAGGGCTTGCATTTGGTCGTTTCTGAGATGGGTGTCCTCGGTTTCCATTATTGCCGAAAATCGGGAAAGACCATCTCTAAGGTCGACCTAAATGTGGAGATTTGGGCGTCCCCAACCGTATTATCGAAATGAAAGATGGCAGACCATCTTGTTTCGATAATACTGGTTTCCCCGCCCCTTCACGGGGGACATCCTACGAGGACTCCATCAGGAAAACTTGGGCGCCTCGTTCGATTATGCCCCTCCTGGACTCTCAGAGTTTACACCCGGGGACTGCAGAGATGCCAAGATACTCAGTTCCAGGCCGGAGATTTTAGGCCAGTTGTGAATTTCTGACCATCCTATCCCGATGCATTATGGGACTTGCAGCACTGATTTCAATGGGAAGGATCAGGCACTGCAAATCCCACAGTGCTTTGGGATGTAAGCTCAAATCCAGGACTGGCCAAAACGTCTCCAGCCTGGAACTCTGGGACTGGTGCTCCTGAAGGTCGGTTTTCTGCCTCAATTCAATTTGCTTTTCAGTTCCGACACCCAGAAAAGTTTACTTTAGAATCAATATGGTCTGCAATATCTTATTTGTGACAAGCTTGGCGTCCTCAAATTAATTCGCTGCGGGATGACTTGCAGAAGCAAGAATCTCATATACAGGTTTTTGATTTGGACATAAGGACAGTTAAGTTTTTTCTACAAGGTTGTACAGTGAAGATCTCAGCTTTGAAGGAGACCAATTGTTCTATTGTTAGAGATAATACTATTATAAAGTACAAAATCAAGAATTTTGAAAGTCAAGTTAGATCTACTAATTTGTGATTGTTTAATTTTCCTAGAGTTCCTATGAGGTCTCCTCAGGAATCAATTGTTCAATAGCTCTCTAATAAATGAGCTGTGACCGACGTGCTGCGCATGCGTCACTTCACAGGTCTCTTCCGACGTGCATGCGCATGCGTCACTACACCCACTACGCCGCTGCTACCACCCCTCCAACCTCTCCCCGAGGTCGAATCCACCGGAGCACCTACCTCCACCCCCCCTCCACGATGTTGCCGCTGTCGCACCCCTCTGTGAAGGGCCCAATAACTACGCCGCCGCTCCCATACCTACACCCACACGAGGTCGCCGCAAAACCCTCCACGACGACGCAACCGCTCCCCTCCGTGCCGGGCCCCCTGCACTGACATGACAGCGTCTCTCGCCTACGTGTTAAAGCGCTGCAGATCAATGCGATGTCACTGCAGGGGGCCCGGCATGGAGGAAGGAAGGAGCGGTGGTGAGGAGGGTTGCTGGACATGGGGGAAGGGCAAGGGAGAGAGGAGGGTTGCTGCACCGGGGGAGGGGGAGGAGGCCAGGGGAGAGAGGAGGGCTGCTGGACATGGGCAGGGGAGAGAGCAAGGCAGCCAATGGGAATGTTGTGTGGGACCATGGCGGAGAACAAAACAGGAAACCACAAGAAACAACAAAGGACATGGAAACCACTACGCCACCACGCAAACGCCGCTGCACCCGACCCGAACTAAGCGGACCCACCCGCACACGCTACTGGACCTGACTTCGCATAAAAATGTATGATGAAAATTAACAAAGCTCTTTTAATGCATTTGTTTGGTGGCTTTCGTTTGCATTGTTTACATTAATGATGGCTTCCTTAAAGTACTTCCTCCTCCCCTTTCACACAGACATGCGAGGCTATCTCACGCTTCGCGCTTTTACAGTGCAAGCCAAGAGTACGACGCCATACAAACCAACAACAAAAAACTGTCTCCATCAAAAATATAACTGTTTAAGTGTACTATAGACATCAACTCACATTACCTTCGTCAACTTTTAAATTGCATTTCAGAAATTAAAAATCTTGCCCATTGTAATGGGCTTAACGGATTTATTTACCGCCTTTTTTAAGGAATTCACTCAAGTTGTTGTACAATAAGATATATAAAACTGCACTATTCAAAATCTCTTCTTCCCACCTGTTGTGCAGGCATGCTTTTTGCCATCATTGAAGGAAAGATCTCTTGAAGAAACTCCACCTTCACCTGATTCTCTCTGCTTGGATATTTTGGACATACTTGAAACTTCAGACTCTGATATGGTTATTCCATCTACTCATCTTATAACATTTGCTGTTAAACCAGAGACTTAGAGCCAGATGCACTAAAGTCGTCGGTAATTCCCGTTCCCTACCGATTCCATAGCGAATCGGTAGGGAACGGGAATGCATCAACGATAGACCTGTCAAACAAGTGCGGGCACAATTCTCCCGCACTAAAACATGATAATCAAAGATAATAGCGCTGCTTAGATTTGCATACATTATCTTTGATCATCGATGCAGAAAAGCCCTGCGCTGTCCTGGCGCTATTTTTAGGGCGCTGTTTGGAACAGCGCAGGGCTTTTGATCATCTGGGCCTAACATTTTATTGTGTATCAAGCACATGTTAGGGCTTAACACCCTTCAGTAAAAGGACCTCTGACACTTTTCAAAGGACTTTCCCACTCTTACCTGGATCTGACTTTGGTTGAATGTTAAAATACCTGTATCCCCAGGGAACTACAGAACTGTTCTGAAAGTAGCAAGGAAATCCTAAAGATGACCTGGCCCCAGGGGTGTGCTGGTAAATTTTTAACAACTGGCTCTTTCTCCGGATGTAGCCAGCTCTGCAGTTGGAAGGGCCAGGGGTGGCCGGGGGGGGGGGGGGGGGGGGGGGGAGAGCAACACTTGCCTCTCTCTCCTCCCTCCCTTCGTGCGGGCACGCTAGGCATACCTTTGCTGGCAGCCAATAAATGGACTGCCACCACTCCCAACGTCTTGCTCTGAGCAGCATGCTGGAACTTCTCTCACATGCTCCAGAAGTCCCAGCCTGCTGCCCAGAGCTGGAAACAAGGAGCAGGGAGCAGCAGTAGTCTATTTACTTGGCTGGCAGGGCTCAGCATCCCCACCAGCAAAGTAAAATATAATTCAGCAGGGGGCCCAAGCCCACATTTTGGGAGCCAGTTGTTAAAGTAGCCATGGAGGGCCCTACTTTAACAACCGGCTCCCAAAATTCTTAAAAACTTAACAACCGGCTCTTGCGAGCCTGTGAGAGCCTGCTGCAGCACACCACTGCCTGGCCCCTTGACTCAATGGAGGTCCTGTGGGAAGACCTAAATGAGAATTTCCCAAACCTGTCCTGGACATCACAGCCAACTCAGGTTTTAGGATATCCACACCCTCAATTCATTCATCTGGAAGAAATTTTGTTGAATCTCTTGTATGTTTAAATGTATCTGATGCACATGAGTTGTGGATATCCTTAAAACACAACTGGTTGCAGTGTCCCCGGGGACAGGTTGAGGGAGCCCTGCTCTAAGTCAATCAGATAGGCTGACCAAGTTATTGGTTTCCCTCCGTACATGTTGGGATTTGAGGTTCTCATTTTTTCCATAGATTTTTCCCTGAGAAGATCAGAACGATTAATGTAAGCATGCAGTCGGCCAATCTCGGAACTGGATCAGCCTGTTCTGTTGATCTGAGGTGAGGTAGTGACCCATGAAGAGAACATAGGGTTTCTCTACCCAGTCCTTGGGGACTAGTTTTCAAAATATACATGCAAATATATCTCATGAATAATAATGGAGATACCCCGGCCTACATGTTAGATCTGGTAGACCTACCACCCAGGAACGCTAAAAGGTCATCCCGCACATTCCTTAATCTTCACTTCCCTGGTTGTAAAGGCCTAAAATACAAACTAACGCACGCATCAAACTTTTCTTACATAAGTACACAGTTATGGAACGCACTGCCCCGCAACATAAAAACTACTTACGAACCAACTTTCGCAAATCCCTGAAGACCCACCTCTTCAACAAGGCATATCAACTAGATCAGCAACTATACATGTATTATCTCACCACCTTATCTACTATCTGCACTGTTATTGCTTATATCTGCTTATCTAACTCTCGCTTACGATATTCTTTATGACATTCCCAACTACCTATTACAAGCACTGTTTAATACTTATACCTATTTATTCTATTTTGATTAAGCTACTCTGTATACAACTCAAGAAAAATGTCAGAAAGTATTTTTTCACAGAGAGAGTAGTGGATGCTTGGAATGCCCTCCCGCAGGAGGTGGTGGAAATGAAAACGGTAACGGAATTCAAACATGCGTGGGATAAACATAAAGGAATCCTGTTCAGAAGGAATGGATCCTAAGGAGCTTAGCCGAGATTGGGTGGCAGAGCCAGTGGTGGGAGGCGGGGATGGTGGTTGGGAGTGGGGATGGTGCTGGGCAGACTTATACGGTCTGTACCCTGAAAAGGACAGGTACAAATCAAGGTAAGGTATACACAAAAAGTAGCACATATGAGTTTATCTTGTTGATCAGACTGGATGGACCGTGCAGGTCTTTTTCTGCCGTCATCTACTATGTTACCATGTTACTATGTAACACAAACTGTTTTTCTCCCAATCCATTCTTTACCAATAACGACACACTGTAAGCCACATTGAGCCTGCAAAGAGGTGGGAAAATGTGGGATACACATGCAATAAATAAATAAATATTCATTGTGTATATCCTGAAAAACCAGACTGGTGTGAGGTTCCCCCGAGGACTGGATTGAGAAACAAAATAAGTCAATGCAAGGACTAAGAAACTGTGATAAGGCATAGCAAGTTTTCTGCTCTAGAGTGTTCAAGAAGTGCTGATCTGTCTGGACAAAAGTGGCCTTCAGATTATTATAGGGGCAGGCTCTGGTGGGGTCCCTTTCTTCCCTTCCTCTCTGAGTCACTGCCACCTGTGTGTGACCTCAGGCAAGGCGCCGGCTAACAGATGCATTTTTTTGAGCCCTGCCTAACAGGCAAACACCTGCAAAAGAAGATCTGCCTTCCTCCTCCTCCTCCTCCACTGACTTGACAATGAAATCAATTTAAGAGAGAAGGAGGAAGAAAAAGAAAGTAACGGCCTTTTCTTTTTTTTTTCTTTTTTTTTTTTACAGTGTTTTTGAAGCTTCAGTTGTCAGTGTGGAGAGGAAGGGAGAGACACACACACACATACAACAGTGTGAGGAACAAAATACTCTCCAGCTTCCTCCTGAGCTGAATGAAGGCCTTGTCTGAAGAGTTAGGACTTTCGAGTTTCTGGTGGAAGTCCCTTCATGTGTTCTTTGTTTGTCTTGCATCATGCCCTTCCTGAAACTCTCACCTGAAAAGCCTGGCCCAGGCAGACACTCTTGTGAGCAGGGAGTGTTGGTAAATAGGTGCCTGTCTGTTACTGGTTGGAACTGAAACAGTGTCTTAACGGGTCCCCGAAACAGGACTTGGTTACTGCTAGTCCCTGGCACCTGGTCAGCCTTCTCAATAAATAACAGCTGCATAATGACATATAGATCTGCTCTGCCACTTTCTCAGTCCCCAGTCAGCCCTCCCCATGCAAATCATTCCACATCCCTCACCGACTCTATTCATGGATCTGGAGGGATCCACTTTACCTCCCTGTGCTTGTCACCTACCCGCCATGCAACCTCGGAGTGAGTTATAGTGTCTCCCTGTGACCTTGGGGTGAGATACAGGACCTCCCTGTGTCTTTGTCACTGACACACTATGAGACCTCTGGGTGGGTTACTGGACCTCCCTGTGCTTCTGTGACCCACACTCCAGGCATCATTGGGGCAAGTTACTAGACCTCCCTGGGAACTCAGGGTGTTACTGGACCTCCCTGTGTCTCTGTCACCGACATGCCCTGTGACCTTGGGTTGAGTTACTGGATCTCTCTATGCCTCTGTAACTGATTCTATAAGCAACTATAGTTGCACCAGAGAAAACAAACGATAAAGACCAAAGTAGGTCCATCCAATCTGCCCAGTTTTCTTCCCCTGACCATTGACGGAAGAAGAAATACATACATTCCTGTGCTAAAACTAATGCCAGATTCCCCCCCCCCCCTCGATATATTTTTTCCTGTATTTCAACCCTGCCCTCTATAACTGTCCCAATCATGTTTAAATTCCTTTACAGCACTGGTATCTTCCAAAGTTCCACTGTTAGTGGTAGGTTAATTCAGGTCTCATCATCTTCCTCCAACTCCTGACCCAATCATTAGGAGTGTGCCACACTCATCTGAAAGCTCTCTCACTCTCACACCAGGGGCATAGCCAGACAACAGATTTTGGGTGGGCCTAGGCAATTGGGTGGGCACCAAGTGTTCTCCCCCCCCCCCCCTCCAAAAAAATTATCTCAGCTGGTGGGAAAACGCTTCTGTCCACCTTGCCAGCAGGCATGCACTGAAAACTGAGCATGCGCAAGTGCCAGTGTTGTGGAGAGTAGCATTTTCGTTACCATCAGGGGGAAATCTTCAGCTGGTGGAGCTTGGGATTCCCATCAGTTACCACTAAACATGTGCTACTGTTGGGTGGGCCTGAGCCATAAATGGGTGGGCCCTGGCCCACCCAAGCCCACCTGTGACTACGCCACTGTCTCACACTCTTTGAGCCCTTATTTCTCACTCATCAGAGCTTCAGTACCAGTGCACTAATCTTAGGGTTACCATATGTCCGGATTTACCTGGACATGTCCTCTTTTTGAGGACATGTCCGGGCAACCGGGCGGGTTTTGCCAATCTGCCCGTTTGTCCAGAAATCTGGACAAATGGGCAGACTGCTAGCCTCCCCTCCCCTTAGTTACTACTGCCCTTGTGGTCTAGTGACCTCTTCCGCCTTCGGGGCAGGAAAGAGCCCCCTCTTTCCTGCCCGAAGCGCTGCCCTGCACGCATCCTTTCTGTTGGTGATCTCGGTGCCGATTCAAAATGGCCGCCGAAAGTTGAAGTGACCTCGCGAGACTTCAATTCTCGGCGGCCATTTTGAATCGGCACCAAGATCAGCAACAGGAGGATGCATGCAGAGCAGTGCTCCGGGCAGGAAAGAGGGGGCTCTTTCCTGCCCCGAAGAGGTCACTAGACCACCAGGGCAGTAGTAAGGTAAGAGGAGGGGGGTAATGGGGAGGGGGGCTGATGGGATGTGTGACAGGAGGGAGGGGAAATGTGACAGGGGGCGGATCGAGGGCATGAAAGGGGGCGGGGTGGGGGGTGTGGGCGGGGCATGTGTCCTTTTGGGGGGACAAAATATGGTAACCCTAACTAATCTTGATCACAGCTTTCATGAGAGGGAAGCCTTAGAGAAGTAAGCCAAGTGGTCCAACCTGTAAGAAGTCAGAGCACACTTCTTTCCTGACCACTGCTTCCCCCCCTTGCCCTGTCCCTTTTCCCTTTACTGCAAGCACATGTGCTCTGAACCCGACGTACGTACTTGTAGCTATTTGGGTTGAAGACAATTTTCAGCTCTGGTAAATGTATCCAAATTGTTCCCCACTTTGTCTGTATTCTTTCAGAGGCTCCAAAGAAAAGCCAACATCATTTCAGACTGCCTTGATTCATTTGCAAAGCACTGCTACCCTTAATTCGTTCTAGATTTATACCCTGGATGTACCATCTGAAAACGCTTACCACCTGGCCTTCAATCTCACTCCGTGGCATGGTAAAGGATGGTTCTCCCTTGGCATCTCTGTATAACAAAGTTTCTGAATGAGCCAAACAGCCACTGCAACTAGTGAGGGTTGTGTTGCAGGTTTTGCATCATTCACTTGGTGGCCCCTTTCTGTCCTCCGGAAGGAATGTACATCCTCTAGATGTGAGCACAGTACTGAAGGGAGGGTCCTAAGAGTGGTCAATAGGAGAGCAGTATCCCAGCAGTCTGTTACCTTCCCTTTGTTACATTGATGGGGTATTTTGTTGTCCTTTGAAATGACTAATTCTTGAACTCCATTTGGTCTGACAGTTTCCAGCTCTTGTTTTTGTAATTGTTCTATGGCAAATGGAGTATATGTTTCAAATGCATTGCTTTACACTTTAAATCTTTGGCTAGTCTTCCTTTTTCAAGTCTCCACTAAGTTTCAGATATTTGCAAACAAGGCAACAGATATTTGTAAAGAATCATTTTCCTTCATGTTCTTCAGACACTTGTCTAATACATACGTTAAAAAGAACTTGGGCTATAGGATACTCTTGCATCTATCTCCTCTGCTGCTGGGAATTGACTTGTCTGATTGAACCACGGGGCAGTATGGTGTCCCACCCCGGTCAAACAACAAGTTGGGCCTTGGTCGCAGAGCAGGACACAATCCAAGACACCACCACTTACCTCTTCCGCCTGTCGGCCAATCACCGTGTGCCGGGAGGACAGAGCCAGTGCAAGGGTGCTAGACATCCTGGGCAAATCAGCCTTGTGGCCACCCTACCAATCCCAACTTACTTGCTGCTTTTTTCCTCTACCCAGGCATAATGTCGGAGTAGACAACTTCCTTGGACGTTACATTTTGAAGACAAAGAGAAGGCTGTTTGCACTTTAGTGCCATGTGCTTGTACTGCTTCCAAGAGATGGCAACATGGCGTTATTGCCTTCCTCGGTTCTCCTTCTGGTTTTGCCAGTCTTTGGGATCTCCAACAACTCCACCCCCCCCCCCTACCTCCTACTCTGGGAGATCTTGCCTAGTGGTGTCAAAATCTTCAATCCAGCCCTGGAAGTATTTTTTCACGGAGAGAGTAGTGGATGCTTGGAATGCCCTCCTGCGGGAGGTGGTGGAAATGAAAACGGTAACGGAATTCAAACATGCGTGGGGATAAACATAAAGGAATCCTGTGCCGAAGGAATGGATCCTCAGGAGCTTAGTCAAGATCGGGAGGCGGGGCTGGTGGTTGGGAGGCGGGGATAGTGCTGGACAGACTTGTACGGTCTGTGCCAGAGCCGGTGGTTGGGAGGCAGGGCTGGTGGTGGGGAGGTGAGGATAGTGCTGGGCAGACTTATACGGTCTGTGCCTGTGCCAGAACCGGTGGTTGGGAGGTGGGGCTGGTGGTTGGGAGGCGGGGATAGTGCGGGGCAGACTTATACGGTCTGTGCCCTGAAGAGCACAGGTACAAATCAAAGTAGGGTATACACAAAAAGTAGCACATATGAGTTTATCTTGTTGGGCAGACTGGATGGACCGTGCAGGTCTTTTTCTGCCGTCATCTACTATGTTACTATGTATGTTACTATGTCTCTTCCTTAAGGCTGACACTACTTAGGAGCATATTCAGAACATGAGGTCAGAGGGCAGCACTCCCTGCTGCTGATCTTTCTCGCAGGGTATGAGGACGTGCTGGCTCCAAGACTAGTTGTTTTAAAAATGCTAAAGGTGCCAGTCTTAGGGCCAAGTTAAGTGATGGGGAGCCACAGCACAGGCTCCCAATGTGCCCGGTCTGGCTGACTCATGGCTCTCTTCTACTGATGGGGCATGGGCTCCTCACCAGCCATGCTGCTGGATGTTTTGTCACTCTCCCACCTCCAAATTCATATGCCCTAGATGACTACCTAGTTTCATAATGGGAGCTGGAGGAGTAATTGGCAGGGTGGAGTGGAGAAAGGTGAGAGATGATAGGGGAAGGGGTTATCTTAAGATGACCTCTCTTTCCTGCCTGTCACCTTAACAATGTCAGTTTCAGAATGCATACACACATCACATTCTATTTCCACTGTGCAGGATCTGAGCACACAAGGATGACTTTGCCATATAAACTTGAGCAGACTTCAGCTGGAAAAATCACACTGAAAATACAAATATACACACATCGGCTTATCTGCAGAGAGCTAAAGAAAGAGCAGGAACCGTAATACATGCAAAAAATGTGGGAAGGAGGGGTGAGAAGCTTCAGCCCCTATACTGGTCTTCTCTAGCTTATGTCGGTGAGAGATGGCTCTTGGTCAGAGAAGGTCCAGCTGGCCAGCAGACAGGTCGTGAGAATGACTCCTGAGGCTAGCCTCCCAGAGCAGGAAATTAAGCTATCCTGAAGGGGAGGTCTGGGGGTGCTGGTACCACATCCTTCAAGATGAGTGTAGAAGATTGCAAGCATCAGGAAACAGCTGTCAATAGGTTCCCAAAAACTGAGGCTGGGAAAATCTGCCAGCAGCTGGCCCAATGTGCTTCTACCCCCACCCGAGTCCCAGCACTTTTTCTAAACCAGACTTTTTGCAACAGGTCAACGTATATGAGCAAGGTTCTTTTAATAGCCAAGGAAATATAGAACATGACAGCAGACACTGACGCTCTAAGACTGCCTAAGCCGCCCCCTTCGCTTTCCTACTGCAACTCTGTGTTTATCTCAGCCTTGTAATCACTCTTCAGGCTGTGACATCAGCAACCAGACTGGATTCTGGGACCTGAGGATTTGTTAGCATTGTATTTACCAGGTCCTCCTCTTCCCATTGTGTGAGTTTAAAATGGACCTATTTCTATCCCAGTTATGGGCTTCTTTTCACGAGAACATTGTTTAACCTTTACCCCCCAACACTTTGTTGCTCTCCTCAGTAAATACACCTCATGTGCAAAGTAGCTATTTCAGAGCTGTAAATTGTATTTATTTATTTATGGATAGATTGAGTGAGATGTCTTAATCACACCTACAAAAAGGCCATAAGTGATTTACAACAAGACAAATATAATACATACAAACAGGGCTTTTTTTTGAGGGGGTACTTGGGGGTACTGAGTACCGGCACCTTTTCCATTGGCTGCTAAAAATGAGCCATGGTCCCCAAGTTTTAATGAAAGAGCTCAGGCTCTACACACCAATTCTGCCTTGTCATACGTTCTGTGACTGGTTGCAGGGGCCTGGCTATTGTGGGGAGGGTCCCTCAGTGATTACCCCACCCCTGAAAGGTGGCCTAGCATTTGAGTACCGGCACCTTTTTCACTAGAAAAAGTGCACTGCATACAAAGCTATTTTAATACAGAATTACACTCTACAAGGTACAAGAAGCAAAAGAAACATATTTATCCCTCAAACGTAACAGAGCTGCACTGATTGGTGTCAGCCATCACTAAGCAGAAACCCTGGTTTTCATCATACAGAAGGCTCTGACACTGAAAGGTCTCCTTCAGACATACACCTGTGACCTTCATAATCATCTCTTTCTGTTTTACTTCAACATTTGTGTATAGGATGGGTTTTGTGTACTTTCTGCGTATTCAGCAAAGGCTGCAATGCTGAGAAGCGCAGACCTGCCAAGTCTCCCACAATCAGCCAGAGGCTCCCGCTTTCAGCAAAGAACTCACAGTGTGCAGCCTCCCCCTCCATCAACAGCAGGAGATGCGTTAAAAAGATGTCATCGCCTGCTGCTGCAGGACCGATCTCGCAATAGGAACTGCAACGTATCACAGCTGTTATTGAGAGATTGATCCCATGGCAACAGCAGATGATAATTTGTATCGAGGCCTGTTGGTGCCCCGGAAGGTCTATCAAGGGGTAGAGCCAGGAGGTGGCGAGGGTGGGTCTGAGGCAGGGGGTACTTAGGGGTACTGAGTACTGGCACCATTTCCGTTGTCTCCTAAAATTGACCCATGGTCCCCAAGATTTAATGAAAGAGCTCAGGCTCTACACACCAATTCTGCCTTGTCATAGATTCTGTGACTGGTTGCAGGGGGTCTGGCTATTGTGGGGTGAGTCCCTCAGTGATCACCCCAACCCTGAAGGGTGGCCTGGCATTTGAGTACCGGCACCTTTTCCACTGTCTGCTAAAATTGACCCAAGGACCCCAAGTTTTAATGAAAGAGCTCAGGCTCTACACACCAATTCTGCCTTGCCGTAGATTCTGTGACTGGCTGCAGGGGGCCTGGATATCGTGGGGTGGGTCCCTCAGTGATCACCCCAACCCTGAAGGGTGGCCTGGCATTTGAGTACCGGCACCTTTTTCGCTAGAAGAAACACACTGGTCTGAGGGGCATGATGGTGGAGTGGGCGTGATTGGGGGTGTGATAGGTGGAGTGGGATGGAGCTGGAGGTGGAGCTTAACATCTCTCTCTCTCTCTTCCTCTCAAATTGGGGGGAAGATGCACTAAACTTAACGAACCAAATAACGAGTCAATTACAAGCCATTAACGAGGAAGTAGATTACCCTCGCATGCACTAAAAGCCATTTTCCGACGGCGGTAGCAGGCTAACGAAAACGGAATGCAAACAAGTAAACAACAATAGTAATGTGAGTGGCACACACCACACACCTTAAAAAAACACAAAATAAATAAGTTAACAACAGGAAAATGCCAGTTAAATCACATTTTACAACAAGGAAATGTCTTTCTTACCGATGAAAAATTGGAAGCTGGAAAAACAACAGAAAATCAAGCTGCAGGCAGTACTCGCCAGTAACCGAAGTGATCGCAAAAACGAACAATAATGACATGTATCTTACACGCCCTGGATGCACGCCTAACTCACGCGCACATTAGCCACGTTGATACCGTGTGCTTTCCGAATGAATCTGTGCGAAAACGTTTCCTACTCCGCTGGCGGGGATTGCACCAGGTTAACGAAACTTTCATGCATCCGACTTTTGAATACTGTACCGAACATTTCTGAGTTGTTTTTTTAGAGCATCCTTCGTTGTTTTTTTCAAATTCGGTAAGTTTTCTAGGTGACTTTTACGTTTTCCATTCTTTTACGTTTTGTTGATGCATCTCCCCCTGGGTCCCCTTGGCAGCTCTGGGACTGGTACACAGTTAGCTTCAAGGGCAGGTGGATAGACAGACTAAAGGTTTAGGTATATTCTGGAAGGGGTTCCCAGGAGCCTCCTTAAGAACAGGTGTGTTCCAGAGTGAAATAGATTCTTCTGACACAGGAATGGATGGGCCACAAACAGGGAATAAATATGCTGCAACTTGAATGATAATAATAAAAAAAAAGATTCTGTGCTCTGACCTGTCATGTGCTACAGGTCTTCTGCTTCCTGGGTCAGCTGGAGTTTGGCATGGTGTAGGGCAGTGTTTCCCAAATTCCGGTCCTGGAGTACCCTTTGCTAGTCGGGTTTTCAGGATATCCACAATGAATATGAATGAAAGAGATTTGCATATAATGGAGGCAGTTAATTCATATTCATTGTGGATATCCTGAAAACCTGACTGGCGAGGGGGGTGTACTTTAGGACTGGACTTGGGAAACACTGCTGTAGGGCACTGGTCTCTAATTTTTAAGTTGGGGCCACTCTGGATCCAAATGAGCTGAAGGAGAGCCACCAAATATCGACAAGTGTATGTCAATGAGCCAATGATATCCATCCCTTCTTCAGACTTTTTATTGGTGGAATCCTCAAGAAGGTGGCCATTTCCACAGTGGCGTTCCTAGGGGGGCTGACACCCGGGGCGGATTGCCGATGCGCCCTGCCCCCCGGGTGCAGCGCCCCCCCCCCCCCCCCGGAACACAGCAACGCCCCCCTCCCCGGCGAAAGAACCCCCGACCCCCCGGCGAAAGAACCCCCCCCAGGTGCACACCGCTGGGGGGGGGGGCCGCGCGGCTGCCGGCTCTTCGTTTTCATGCTCCCTCTGCCCCGGAACAGGAAGTAACCTGTTCTGGGGCAAAGGAAGCATGAAAACGAAGAGCCTCCAGGCGCGCGGCACCCCCCCAGCAGCGTGCACCCAGGGCGGACCTCCCCCACCGCCCCCCCTTGGTACGCCACTGCATTTCCAAATTCTCTTCACCTATTGAGAAATGTCTTGTCCTTCAAGCATGCGGCTCTTCCTACCATGCACTTCCCTCTTTCTGTCCTAAGCTTGGGTAGAAACATAGAAACATGACGGCAGATAAAGGCCATATGACCCATCCAGTCTGCCCAACCTCTGTAACCCCTAATTCTTCCTGTTCCTAAGCGATCCCACATGCTTTTACCATGCCTTTTTAAATTCTGAAACAGTCCTTGACTCCCCACCTCCACCGGGAGGCCATTCCACGCCTCCACCACCATTTCTGTGAAATAATACTTCCTTAGGTTACTCCTAAGCCTATTCCCTCTTAACTTTGTCATATGCCCCCTCATTCCAGAGCTCTCCTTCATTTGAAAAAGGCTCTCTTCCTGTACATAAATGCCCTTGAGATATTTAAACGTTTCTATCATGTCTCCTCTCTCCCTCCTCTCTTCCAGCGTATACATGTTGAGGTTCATAAGCCTGTCCCTATAATTTTTGCATTCAAGACCGCTTACTAATTTCGTAGCCACCCTCTGGACCGACTCCATCCTGCTTATATCTTTCCGTAGGTGCAGTCTCTAGAACTGCACGCAGTACTCCAAATGAGGCCTCACCAGAGACTTATACAACGGCACTATCACCTCCTTTTTCCTGCTGGTCATGCCTCTCTTTATGCACCCCAGCATCCTTCTGGCTTTGGCCGTCGCTTTTTCTACCTGTTTGAAAGCTTTAAGGTCGTCAGACACAATCACCCCTAAGACCCGCTCTTCCTTCGCACACTGAAGCACTTCACCCCCTATACTGTACCGTTCCCTCGGATTTTTGCGACCCAAGTAGAGAGCAGGAGTGTAGCCAGACCTGCTATTTTGGATGGGCCCACAGTTGTTGGGTGGGCCTTCCCAAACTAGCCCCCCCCCCACACACATACTTTATCCTACATCTTCCTCCCTCTCCTTTGCCCCCAGATCTAACATTTGTTCCAACAGCCACCCACCCATCCCCCATCCTGTGTACATCAGCACTGGCGGTGGCAAAGACACTTATCCACTACTTGCACCAGCTCCGCAGACTTCTCTCTGCCGCATTCTGCCCTCACTGATGTTGCTTCCTGTTTTTCTCTGGTGGGACGTGGCAGGGGGAAGCCTGCAGGGCACATGCAGGCAGCGGATGCGCGTTGCTGGCTACGCCTGTGAAGTTGATGAGATACGACAGGAAGGGGGAGGTTTAGGAGGGTAGAGGGAGTTTCCAGGCTGTGGGTGAGCGAGCCAGCTTGGGCAAACTCCAGATCCAGAAAAGGGGGAGCGGGGAGGAAGGCAGCCATTGATGAATTGTCTTGGGTGGGCCTGAGCCAAGAATAGATGGGCCTGTGCCCATCCAGGCCAACTTTATTAGGGACTTATATCCCGCCCATCAAAGACGTCTGTGCGGCTTACAAAAAAATTATTACAAACTGAAAGAAGTGCATTAATAAGTCATGCCACTGGTAGAGAGACAGAGAGTAGTAGAAAAAAATACAGAATGTGGGCTGCCCCTGAGGTCTCCAAGAGCCACCACTGGCCCCCAGGCCTTGCACTGGAGAACACTGCTGTAGGGTGTGTTCAATCTCTGTGAAGGAAAGGGAGACCCAGTCATCACGTAACAGTGGCCTCTAGTGGTCAATGTTAGGATCTATAATTGCAGGGTCCTAGAAGAAGCCCTGGTGTATGGCCCCCCAGGTGAGAACAACACTGAGAAAACTGGACAAAAAGAGGGCGAAATTAATTGAATAGTGGCTCATGCTACCAGATCCCAGCCCTAAATCTAACTGAGCTGCTGCTACTAAGGAGTCTCCTCCGTAACCCATGAAAAAGAAAAAAAAATTAATAAAACTTACTGGATTAATTGCAATATAAGGAGAAACAATTTATTTATTTGTTTGTTGCATTTGTATCCCACATTTTCCAACCTATTTGCAGGCTCAATGTGGTTTACATAATGCCGGAGTGACAGTCGCCATTTCCGGATCTGAGAAATACAAAGTGGTATAGCATTGTTATTCGTAGATGATAGAATAAATGACAAGGTGGTATTGCATTAAAGTTCATAGATGATAAAGTAAAGGGTAGTTAGGCAGTCAAGTATAGAAAGTTAATTTACGGTATGGACAAAAGGTGGCGATGCATAACGCGTTACACGTGTCCGAATAAGTGAGGTAGTCTGGTGTAGGGAGTTCGGCTTTGTTTAGTTTTGTTGATATTTTGTTGAAAATTTCGTTGATATTTCGTTGAAATTGAAATCTAAGAGTAAGAAAAGGTGGCATATTTGTGTCACAGTGCACATCACCTGGAGCACCAACTGGCTTGGGTGTAAGCCCCTCCCCTCCTTAGGGCTATTTTCTTCAGACAAGTGATGTCATAATTACATGGATATTAAATATAAGTAATGTGATGTGGCCTCGTTCAGTTTACCAATATTCACTTTTGTTGTTTAGGCCAATAGGGAGTGGAGTTGCCAAATTACTTTTTGGCGGTATAAAATCCAATACGGCACTCCACAAATGAGTGAACCATGTTATTATTTTAATATTCAACTTTCTGGTCTTCACAGGCGAGGTTAAGGCTATCTAAAAGTGAGGTTAAGGCTATCTAATTCACAACTGCATTGGGTAGCAAGGTCTGATGGATCTCTCTAGTCTGCTCAGCCTTGCTGTTCACGCTGCCAAGAATGTACCAGCCATGGCTTGGAGGACATCCACTGCTGACCTGAGATGCTTTTCGTCATCTTTCTTCTGTTACGCACACTACTGATGGCTGAGCATGTAAGATCCCCTGATTAGTTTACACCCAGCCATCTAGCTATAATTATTCAGCCACTGACACCAGTCTAGATGCTGACTGGACATTGGGCCTCCTAGACTTCCATGGCTTTTCTGCACCGTAGACCATTACCACCAACCTGCTAGTTAAGACCCACGCGCTAACCGATCAGCGTAGCCGCATCCACTCTCTGCCCCCCAAACATGCGTGGGTAGTGCGCACACATGCAAAACTACCGGACACCTGAGCGCATCCCACGGTACCAGTGGCGTGGCCACAGGTGGGCTTGGGTGGGCCAGGGCCCACCCATTTATGGCTCAGGCCCACCCAACAGTAGCACATGTTTAGTGGTAACTGGTGGGAATCCCAAGCTCCGCCAGCTGAAGATTTCCCCCTGATGGTAACGAAAACGCTACTCTCCACGACACCGGCACCTGCGCATGCTCAGTTTTCAGTGCATGCCTGCTGCCAACGTGGGAAGAAGCGTTTTCCCACCAGCTGAGATAAATTTTTTTTGGAGGGGGGGGGGGAGAACACTTGGTGCCCACCCAATTCTTGCCTAGGCCCACCTAAAATCTGTTGTCTGGCTACGCCTCTGCACGGTACTGAATTTTGCCCTGCGGTAAGCACGCATTAGTAAAAGGGCTGCTGTGTTTCCATAACATGGTCTTAGAGGGCATTTAATTCACCTACCAGTCCTTCTATTCAAAGATCCCCCCCCCCCCCCCCCCCAAAAAAAAAGAAAATAATTTCTGGAGCCTCATATTTTCCCTTGTTCTATAACTGCTCTCCCCCCACCCAATCGCTTCTCCCACATATCCTTAAGTCTCAGATACCTGATATCCTTTCTCAGGACCACCTACACGGCACTGGGGTAGCTCAACGTTCGAAAAGGAATCCAATACCAGCAACGTCCTTATTGGAAACAATCATAACACGATAAGATTGGAAATAATGTACTACTCGCAAATAAATTATGCTCCTTTTCCGTTCTCAACAGTAACGACGGGGGGTTGGGCGCTATCAGTTTCCCAGTTCAGCTCTGCAGATGTTTGGAGGCTGCTTCTGACAGATGTACCCACCCATTTTTCTATTTTAGTGCCTGCAAGCAGGGAAAGGGAAATCCTACAGAACTTTTTTATTATTCATAAAGCAGATCTGTTTAAAAGAAATGAAATACACATCTCTGCCTGTGGCCAAAATGTTCGTATAAGGACGCTTTAACCGCAGAAGCCGAGCCCCCTTGGAGCTGCTGTTCGCTAGGTCCCCCTGCCCAGCCCACCCCAGCAGGCCACATCCATGCAGGGCTCGGAGATTCCCCCCACCCCCTCCTCCCATCTGCTCCCAGGAGGATCCAAGCTGCTGAGCATCGGTTAACCAGTTGGCTCCTCCTGTCCCGTCTCAAACGCCACCAAACCTGCAATATGGTTATTAACTGCATTCTTTCCTTTTTTTCCCACACATTCAACAATCAAAGCACCCAAAGCCACTCACGACCACTTTCCCCTCCTTCTCTTCGCTCCCCCCCCCCCCCTCAAATGACTGGAGAAGCTATTTTTCACTTTGCTCTTTAATCTGTTGTTACAAAATAAAGCCTCTTTTGTGGCCGGGGGGGGGGGGGGGGGGGGGTTGAGTAGATCCGCTGTGAATGGAGCTGGGGGTCCTGATTGCTAATTATGCATGGTGAATGTCCATAGCCTGATTGTCTGTCCTGCAGCTGCGGCAGAACAAGGGAGGGGAGGGAGAAAGAGCCAGGCAGACAAGCTGACGCCAGCCCTGAAACGCTCCCACCCATTGTTTTCCGTGGCCTTGCCCCAGAGCACCTGGGTTCAGCTCGCAAGCACAGCAGGGACAGTGTCGGAATCCGAGGGGCAAAGAGACGTGGGGGGGGGGGGGGGGGAGAGAATGTGGATTATCCTTGTTAACCCTTGCAGTTTTCCTGTGAGATTGGCTTTTGAGGACAAAGATGAGGGGATTTTTTTTTTATTTTGGCACTGAGAGAAAAGGAATTTGAATAATGTGTTATTTCAAATGAGGGGGGGGGGGAAACATCTGTTGTTTAATCTGCATTGATCAAATGATACTGCAGGCATAGGAGCCCGGTGCTGGGGGTGCTTGAGCACCCCCCCCCCCCCCAGCATTGAGAAAATGAATTGTTTGTGTCCAGGAAGGGGTTTAGCACCCCCCAATAATTCTGAAAAGTTGGCTCCTATGACTCCAGACTATCCTTTTCTGTACTTGTAAATATGGTTCATTTGATTTTGAAAGAAGGAAAGGAAAAGATAGGGGAGTGTCATTTAAAAAAAAAAAAAAGCATGATGGAGGAGCTTATAGATCTTGAACGATGGCATAATATTCAGTGATGCAGAGCTACCTAAAGTTTACTTTAGTGCAAAAGTGGTTCCAGATTTATAGATGGTATTTTTTCTCCACCAGGGGCAAAACTGGAGCCATGTTTGGACTGGAACAATATCTACAGAAACATTTGATAAATCTGCCCCCCCCCCCATCTCCACATTGTGAGCGAGCAGAGCGCCGTCCCTGTGGCGCTGAAAAATTTGCACAGAAAAACACTCCGAGTTGGGTGCCATTTATAGAATAGCGCCTAGGACTAGGAGTTACGCCTAACTCTGAGGCGCGAGGATTTGCACCAGCTGAAAACCACATGCCTAAATTAGGCATGGGTCAGGCATATTCTGTAAGAGTGCGTGCAAATTCTGAAAATGCCCATATGCCCCGCCCATGCCCCTCCCACAGCCATGCCCCCTTTTCAGATCCACACACGTAAATTATAATTGTTGCCAATTAGCACCAATAATTATTAGCACCCATTTATCGGCACTAATTGCTTCGTTATTCAATTAAAATTGAGCGTGCAAATTTGGCAAATGCTCAAATTTGCCCGCGCCATTTATAGAATCCAGGGGATTATGTGTATCCCAGTGCACTTCAGTAAGGCTTTACAGACTTTCTCGCACCACATGCCCACATCAGGTCCTTCAGCCTGGCTTTTTCAAGCTGGCCACCCTAGTTTTCAGTGCATGTTTGTGGCTAGGCTCCTTTACCCATATCTACACAGGATGGCTCAAATACAGGGTGGTCTGATTCAGTTTTTTTTTTTTTTTTAAGACATTGTTGAAATATAAAAGCCCGGTCTTTGCCTGCAGATGTTGAAGTCCAACCTTTGGGACCACATCTATTAGTGAAGGGCTTGTCAAAAGAACTACTGCTATTCTTCACCTGAAAATGGAACAGAACTCTGAAATTAAACTTTTTCTTTGCAAACGCTTTTTTTTTTTTTTTTAGTAGCGTGATGGTTGGAGCAGCAGCAGCAGGCTAAGAGCCAGAGAAGCCAGGTGGGAATCCCACTACTGCTCTTTGGACCTGATGCTCAGAAGCAAACAGGGGCGCTAGAGGCCATTAGCGCTGGATTAGCGCCTGCGTTAGTGAGCGCAGAGGGCTCAAAGGCTCCAGCACGGGAAACAATGATCGCACCAAAGAATAGCGGAAATAGCACGCTAATGTAGTCAAACGGATGTTAATGAGATAATTTCCTATCCCTCTCAGTGCTCAGAGAACAGCGCACAAAACAAAGCCACCCTTACCGCTGAAAACAAATTACGCCGGCTCAGAGCAGGCGTTAACTGTGTTTGAAGAGAGGATTTCTCACACTTCTTTCTTTCAAATCTGCCATGTTTTCTTTAATTTTGAAGCAGAAGTAAGCCCGTACAAGCCCCTAAGCGCCAGTAGCGAGAAACAAATGTGCGTGAGTCCAAACAAACCTGAAAGTGAAAGCACACATTGGCGCCTCTTTCCTGCATTTAAATATAAGCTTTCTACATACATAAATAAATGTTGAAAAGCTTATATTTAACAGCGCATAAACCAGACTCCAGTGTGCGCTTCATGTTCGGGTTTGCCCGGCGCTTGCACACAGGAGCTGGTCTTACTGCGAAACTTTTCTGCACGTGTGCCAAGCACATCCCCCCTCCTTGTTTTCACTTTAACAGCATGCATATCATTTGCATACAATTTCATTTGAGCACCGGCGAGCTAATTTTCTGCTCTGTTACAGCGATATGGCTTCTGCACTGTTGGCTTAGCGCGGGAGGTCTGAGCATCAGTCCTGCGTAAGGATGCGCTAAGCCCATTTTCACTGCAACTTAATAAAAGGCCACCTTCATTTTGTACTTTCATTCACGTATGAGTAAAGTAGAGAGCAGCAACAAAGTCCCCCCCCCCCCCCACCACCCCGGCGCCAAGGCAGTATTTACACTGAGAAAGGTTCAGGATAGTGGTGGGGTATCAGGTATACAGTTCTTGATCTTTACTGATACACTTTACCTCTCTGTTTGCTTTCAGTAGAGTGAACAATGTTATTTAATGAACTCAAAGCAAAGTACAATGCCATGATTGATAGTGGAAAAGATTTAGGTGGAGAAGAGGAAGAAGAAGTTCAATGTAGAAAATGTATAGGCCAGTTTGCTATTGCAATAAAGTTTACAGTCTTATGTTTTGGTGCATGCTTCAAGTTATGAAGAGTATAATACCCAGTGTACCTGAATGTAACTCACCTTGAGCTGCTACTGAAATCCAAAATAAATAAATAGAAATAAACATTATAATTAAACAGCTCTTTCATAATAAAGGTATCAGGTTTTAACTCTCATTTATCTTGTTGGGCAGACTGGATGGACCGTGCAGGTCTTTTTCTGCCGTCATCTACTATGTTACCACGTTATGTCTCAAGTGGTTCATGATAAACTGCCATGATATTTTGGTCAGGTTTTCATCTGGAAGGTCCTTAAGATCTGATTTTACACTAATGTTTGGTTATCTTCTGTGCATTATGCAAACTACCTGAGCATCAGATTTACAATTGCAGGAATGTTTATGTGGAATGCCTTGCCTGGCCAGTTGGGTATAAGCACTAGAATTCAACAATTGAAAACATTGGTAAAAAAAACAAAGCTTTTTTTTGTACAACCTTTATTTCTGATATACAATGCACGTTTTGAGAGTTTGTGATGGCAGGCACTTCATGTCATGTATGGTAATGATGATGCGTTTTTGCTATGTTTATTTTTGCATGCATGTTTTAATGGAAACTGCCGAGTTTATAAGCAGGTTAAAAGTGGTTAAAATAAGCAAATAGATAACATATAAATTAGGTGATTGTGGGTCTTCTGATGAAGCTCTGAACTAGCCAAGTTAAGTAGTTGAGGAGAGGTAACACTGACTAAACATGCAGGAGTTTTAGAATGGGTAAGATCCCCTTCCTGTTTTATTATAATCAGATCTCATCTGACGTCTGAGAAATATTGTACACAATGTCTTTTCATAATAGATGATTTTACTGTTATAACCAAAGTGTGAGATATAGGAGAAGCAGGGATATGATTATAATGAAGATCCAGCACCAACTTTTTTTTTTTTATTTATTTGGATTTTGCTCACACCTTTTCAGTAGTAGCTCAAGTCAGGGTGAGTTACATTCAGGTACTCTGGATATTTCCCTGTTGCTGGAGGGCTCACAATCCAAGTTTGAACCTGAGGCAATGGAGGGTTAAGTGACTTGCCCAAGATTACAAGGAGCAGCAGTGGGATTTGAACTGGCCACCTCGCCCTGTGCTCTAACCACTAGGCTACTCTTCCACTCTTGAATTTTCTTTGACCTGTGAGCCTTGGACTTTTGTGCTCTGTGGAATCAGGATAAACATTAGCATCATCATTTGAGTACAACTTATTGACCCAACATTATTTCTCCAATCAGAGATTTCCCTAATGTTTTGCCTTCTGCCTTGTTATCATCAATGAAGCAGGATCCATGTAGGGAAGGGTTGCAGAGATGAGTGAATGTGGGGGGGGGAGGGGGAAGGGTTAAGGGGAACAGTCTTGATATTTTAGGATCCTTTGTGAAAGTGGCAAAATGATGACACAGATAACTCCATATAAGTAAACAAGAAATTCTGAGACATACAATGTTTTCTTCTAACGTTGAAAACATAGATGCCAACTGCGTGACACATTGGCAGCATGATCCAGTAAGGGTTACTGTGTTGACGTGTTCCTAATTTGTGTGGAATTAATCTCTGTTGCCCTAGCCAAAAAGGATTTTGTGCCTACAAGACTGTTTATGAAAGAAGACTGCTAAGTATGCCATCCAAAACTTGTGTGGCAGTTCTGAGGAAGACAGTTCAATATCTTTGGGTTTTTGTCACTGTTATTCTGTGATGCCAGAACAAACAGACTAGGGACACCACTGCAGGACTGGAGACCCAGTATTAAAATAGGGAACAGCCAATAAACCACCCACCCAAGAAGGTCTGGTGTTAAACATGCTGAGATCCAGGGCAGAAATTTGGATGAGGTCCCCAATGCCCACCTGAGGTTCCGATGCACAGAACTCCAGCACCGTAGGGAACATGGAATTACCGATCAATGCTCAACACTAACAGCTTGCAAATTATATGTACACTGTTAGTGTTCAGCATTGGTTGGTAAAAGGGTCTGAGCGTTCCTGGTGCATGCCCACAAGAGCTATGTGGTAGGTACAGCTCTTGTGCATATGTCCAGTGACTGGACCCCCTACCGACCCCACTGCAATCAAACTCCCTGGAGGTCCAGTGGACCTCTTTCCAAACCCCCCCCCCCCACAACCAAAGCCCCCCCAGGTGGTCCAGTGGACTCCCTTCCGACCCCCCCCCCCCCCCGAACCAAAAAAATGATGAACACCTACTCCCTCCTGCCTGTGAGCCCACCCTTGTGAAAATGGCAGCACTCAGCCCATGCCCGGTGCATCCTGGGATGCACTGGGAGAGGTCTAAGTATCATATAAAAGAAAAACTGGCTAGAACCAGTCTAAATGAAACCTGGCAAGCCCGGTTTGCCTTGAGCATCAGGCCTGGAGTCTCTTTCACAGGTCTCCCATGGTATATGCCCTGTCTGCACCCCCACAAATACCAACCCAGCTGTCAGGCCCAGCTAGTCAGCCCATTTTCACTTCCTCTTGGTCTTCATTTCAGTCCTCCAGAGTTGCTAGTGGGTCCAGTTTTCAGGCTATCCCTAACGAATATGCATGAGAGAGATTTGACTATTGTGGGATACAGTGGAGGTAATAGTACTTACCTGTAACAAGGGTTCTCCATGGACAGCAGGATCATCCTTTCTCCCAAACAGCCAAACAGGGACCTTCCTCACTTGTTTTTTTTTTGTTCTTTCTGTGAACTAATGCTCTATGAGACTATTCCAGAGCCACAATGTGCACTAGAGGCAAGGGGCTAACATCCCAAAGTGCAAGAACAATGTTGGAAACTAGACCCCCAATGATCAGTGCAAATGGGATGCAAATTGTATGTGCAATAGTAAACAAAAGCAAGGGGAAGGAATGTATGTGACATGTGCACAAGAGCTGCGCCAGGCAAGACACGAAGTGCAAGAGCACATCGGCACCCTTTCTCCATCCCATTAAATATAAGTCCACCCCACCCACAATTTTTTGCAGTTTACATTCCATAAGAGGTTCACACCAAAAAACAGGCACCAATGATCGCCCTCACCCTTGACTTTGCTCGGACTCGCAGACCTATATATTTTTTCTCTCACTATCAGAACTACAGGTTGCATGGGCATCTTTCTACTTTCAAAAGCAAAAACAAAAACAGCAATTTCATGTGAAAAATGCAGAAGAAATCCTCTCCTCAAAACTCAACCATCATCCCTGACCTGACGGTGAGTTCTCAGCGTTAAGGCCAGCGTTAGTTTCTACGCTGTCTTCTGAGCATTGGAGTGGATACAAAATCACCTGATTTGAATCCCCATTTCAATGTATTTAAATACAAATTATGCTGATCTTCACTGTGCAGATTAGCATGCACTGGAGAATTTTGGACATGCTGCGTACATTAACATGCTCAAAGTTCCAACGCTAATCGCTCCTACCTCTTGCATTAGATTTTGAGCATCTGGGCCCTGGTGCAGAGGATAGCGTTTGATTGCATTACAGGTAAATGTGTAATTAATAATTGAGGATCATCTATCAGTGAATTGTGAGGATGTCCAGAGTCTGACTATCAAAAAGCAAATTACAACTGGGGTTGGTTTAGTCCAATAAAATGTAAGCTGCAACTTGTTTGTTGACTTTTATTTATAGGTGGGCTGATTCTTCAAACACATGAATGTACAATGTAAGCAAAAAAGACTCCCATATAGGACTCAGTGATTGACTTATATGGACCACCCATAAAGAACACACCTCATTTTTCCAATTATAAACAAATCATAGTCCTTAAGAACCCCAGCTGCCTGGACCTATGACCAGCCTAGAACAGAACCCGTCACTCCTGTCAGGCATTCGTAGCTTTTAATCCCATTAAAGTATTTTACAGCGTGATCTCGTGCAATAAACAAACGCTGGACCCAGGACTAGCATGTGCTAATTCAGTTTATGTGAAGAAGCCGCCCAGAAAAAGTCGAATACATTTTTATAGCACTACCACATTATACTGAAAAAGGAAATCCACTCGTGCAAAACCAATAATCCCTTTCTCAGCATCTGCAGCTCGCAAGGACCCAGCACGTCTGTCCTTCCCCGGCGAGGACACGCCCATATGCACACGCCTGTCCCGCCCCGCCGGCTTCCTATTGGCCGAAATCGGGTTCCTGCGCCGTAGCTGTGGCAGCAGGGAGGTTGCCATGGACACGCGTCCCCTTGTGAATGCATGACGTAGCAGAGCTGGCGCCAGGCTGTCTGGAGCTGTGAGTTAGATCAACACAGCTGGAGGGATGGCGTTGCACAGCTGGGAAAGGGAGCAGATTCCTCAACAAAAAATAGGATTGTGAGAAAAGTTTCTTAAACAAAACAGTGCAAACAAAAGCCTTTAATGACATCCTTTCATACGAAATAAAGAATCGAGTGAAAAAAAAAAAGCTGCTAAAGAGCAGCAAAAGAAGGGGGAAAAGCAGCACTTTAAGAGATAACATAATGTCATGCTGCCTGCAAAACCAGCCAAGGACAAGTCTTTACAGTTCGAAAATATTTCAGATATATGTTACAGAACAATTGCCCAAGTGTATAAAACAGAATGAAAAGCTACCCTTGTCGATGTAATACTTGGGAAAAAAAAGGCAGAAATCGAGACAAGACACTTATTAATTGCGCAAGTTAATGTAAAAACAAAAAAAACAGGATCAGTGTTTTTTTTTTTCGTGTTGATAAACCAAATGTGTTTTGTAGGCCATTATTTTCTGCTTTGTATGCACTGTGCAAGCTGTTTGGAGTGATTTTCTACTTGATCCTTCAGATGGCTCAAATATATGGGTTTAAAATGGTATACTACTAGCTCTATGTTTGGTTTTTTAATTGTTAATATTAAATACAATTTTCGCATTCTAATCAGAAAGGCCTTGTGAAAAAAAACATTTAGAAAACATAACATAAACGTCGAAAGGAACAAAAACCCCTCACAAATGTTGTAATTAAACCAAAATTGGTGGGGGGGGGGGGGGAGGTTAAGCAATCTTGCATCTCTAGTGATCTGGAGTCATTTTGTCTTGTGACTGAGACAACATTTACAGTATCTTTACCCTCCCCATCCAAAGCACCGTTAACACGTTATGAAATTAATAAATTCAATGTACGAAAAGAATAACAATAGTAACAACAATTAATCGCTGTCATCGTCTGAGGAAGGTTATATTCTTTCAATCTCGCAATTTGCTAGTCTATAGAGAAATAATCGAGAGAGTTTCCCAATAGGTCTCTTCTAAGAGTTATTGAATATATTTATAGGAGCACAATCCGAGCTTTATGCTTCGCCCAGTAGGAAAGTGTTCAATCACGATTAAAAATCACAGCAAAAAAAATGTTCGCTCTGTCTTTCTTAAAACGCTTCAACAGGCACAGTAACCGACCCATATCTGTTTTCTCCATTGTAACCTCAGCAGCCTGGTGTAATTAATTTTATTTTTCCCTTTCTGGTCACCAGATTATTCCTGACGCCACAAAGTCTGGAGGTCATGTGAGTAGCAAATTGAGGTACAAGGCGGCACTAATTCTTTACAAGATCTCGCCTGTAAAAACTTCCCCCCCCCCCCCCCCCATCTTTTTTTTTTTCCTTAGATTTCTTTACTTGCTTGTCTAGGGATTTATGACTGCACAGATCGGGTAGGTGTGCGTGGGGGGGGGGGATTTGTTGGGTTTTTTAAACTTATGGGTAGAGAAAGGAGACGCAAGGCATTTATATAATGAAATAAAGGGAAAAGTGAACTTACTGCTTCGCCCCGCCCCCTGCGCAGTCTGCGCTTCCTCATTCCTTTCATCTGCGCTGCTATTCGGTGTCAGAACAAGCCAATGAAGAGCTACGTTTTTTTAACCATTTAATTAGCTTGTAAATGCCCCATCCATCCAGCATTTCCCCATGTCAGCGCACAGTCAGTGAGGGAGAGAGAGAAAAGGGAGGACTTTTACCTTTTTTTTCCTCTCCCCTAGCGTTGAACTATTTGCATGAAAGGAGGCGTGGCGAGACAGATGTGCTCCTATAAATGCAAAGGAAGCGCGTGAAGCCTTGCAAATAGAATCTCTACAGCTGTCCTTTAGAAGTGGGCGTGCAGGAGCGTTTGTGTTAAGCTTTCTTATACGGCTTAAAAAGAAACGTTTGCTACTTTTACTATTATTCATTTGGCGTTTTGACGATCACTTTGTTGCAAACGTTTGCCATCCTCAGTGAATTCTCGCCGTTCGTTGTTGGGAGCCATGAAAGCCATCAGCCCAGTCAGATCCGTGAGGAGTTGCTACGAGGCGGTGTGTTGCCTCTCCGATCAGAGTCTGGCCATAGCCCGCGGCAGCAGCAACAAGAGCCCAGCCTTGGAAGAACCCATGAGCTTGCTGTACGACATGAACGGCTGCTACTCCAAGCTGAAGGAGCTGGTGCCGGGCATCCCCCAGGGCAGCAAACTCAGCCAGGTGGAAATCTTGCAGCATGTCATCGACTACATCTTCGACTTGCAGATCGTGCTGGACGAGCAGCCCAAGGAGCAGAGTTCGGCATCGGAGGCGGCGCTGCTGGCCCTCAAGGTAATCGCGATATCTCGCGGTCCGTTCTTTATATATTGTAAATAAATGGGGCGTGGGATAATATACTCTGGCGTTCTTTTTTTTTCTGCATCTGCTGATCTGAATGACTTTAGTCTGCAAAAAGGGGTAGATGTAAGAATTTAAACAATAACGTTTGTGCTGAAATGTTAATGACGCTTTTTATTTTGTTTTGACAGACAAGTGACTTCGCTTCAGAGCTGTCCTCTGATGAAAGAACTTTGTGCCATTAGCGGAGATCACTTTACCCAGCAAGGTAAGACCTCACTCCTACTTTCCTGGCCTAACATTTTACTAGTATATACTCTGAGGGTATTTTAACTCTTGGAGCATGATCGCTGTTATCCTGTGATGGGTCCAGGACACGCTGACCTAGGTTCGGTGATAATGTCTTTTAAGAGCCTGTGATACAAAAGCGTTCTTATTTCCTCCTCCTGAAATGGGATCATGATTGTTCCAAATGCTTTTTATAGTCTGGCGTAGCTAAGTCTCTGCAGCTGGTTAAACAGCCCTCTTATTTTTTTTTTTTTTTCTCTCTAGTCTCGCTCCTTATTTAAAAAAAAAAAAATGGAGTGGATTCAAGGGTTGCCCCCTCCCTCCCCCCCGCCCTTAATGTTTTCCGTCAGGAAGGCGCCACTAAACATTTGTTTCTCCTCCCTAATCTGTAATTTTAGATCCATCTGTAAAGAGTTGGGACTGTGTGTGTGTTTTTTTTTTTTCTCCTCCCTACTGCCAATTAGCTAAAGCTGTGCCTGAGCGTCAAGCTCTCGATTTCCTTATCAGCTGCAAATAACGCGAAGTTTCCTCTCTGGCGCCAGGCTGTCTGCAGGCTTTACCTCTGATCTGGGAAAACTGACGTGGATTTTTTTTTTCTCTTTCTCTCTAGATGCAGGTGTGGGATCACAAACGCTTGGCTTGTTCCAAAGGGGTGAAAAGGACGAGCGAGGATTTTGGCCAGCTCACACTTCAGTTAGCCCCCCCCCTCCCCCCATTAAGTGAATCAGGGGGTAGACATGACAGCATCTTAATTATGAATCTCCTGGATTAACCATGGTTACATTTTGCTGATCGGTGTCAAGCGGCATGGAAGGAAGGCTAACAGACTTAAAAAAACTGTTTCAGGGGGTTAAGCTTTTTAACTTTTTTTTTTTTTTTTTTAATACGTACTTACTGAACTGCAAGGCGGATAAGCTTCAGCCCACCTCTTGTTAAGTTGAGCTTGGACTATGTTTTTGACGTTTTTAAGGACTATTATGCACGAGAAATACAATGGACTCGTCTTGCTTTCCGTCACCAAAATTTATATATATATATTTTTTTAACTGCACTGTTACTCCACAATTTTTTTTTTAAGTTTTTGTTTTTCTATCCTACATCTTTTCCCTGACGCTTCTGGGCGAAATGGGAGAGATCATGCTTTTTTTTTCTTGACGTTAAGAGTGCAGATCTGTATATTTTGTATCACAATGTAATAAGCTTGGAGAGATCTAACTTCAAGAATTAAAAAGTAGACAAAAATCCAGTGTGGGGCGTTGGGCCTCGTTTTATTGCAATCTCTATACTAGAGTAACATTTTTGTACCTTTATTGCAGGGGTGAATTTCTGCAAACATGCATTGTACTTCTTACTGAAACTTTTTATAAAAGTTCAAGTTTATATATAATAAAGGAAGCCATCTCCACTTTTCTTCCACTTGGCCTTTGTATATGATGTTGGAAGTGATTCTTTACTGCCTTTTTCAATGGGATAAGGTCAGTTTTATTGAACTGGCCAAACCCAACCTGTATCTCAATCCTGGGGGGGGGGGGGCAGTGCTCTTGTCAGACTAGAAATAGTTATAACTTATTTTATTGTAAAATGGGGGGGGGGGGCAGGGTGAGCCACCTAAACAGAGAACATAATTTCTTTACAATATAACATTTTTGGTCTTATATCTAATGACAATGTGACAAGGCCCCATTTTGGGGATTGGTGCAAGGTTTTCAAATAATGGTAAGCAAATTGATGGGGGACTCGCTTGGACCGTGGTGGTGTATGGAGTTTCTCTTTTGTGCCAGAGGCAGGGGTAATGCCATGGTGCATAAAACAGGTCAAGGGAAGAGGGCTGCGTCCAACTGCAGGACTACCATTCCCTAGAAGAGGCAGCTTCTCACAGACAGTAAGGAATGTTAAATGCAACATAGAAACTAATTACTAAGCTATAAGGAACGCCTTTGTGCTTGTACATGTTAAAAATTGTCATATCCTACTGAGCCTGGAGCAGCCTTCTTTGCATTTTCTTTACTTAAAGATGATAAAATTAAGATCCTGAACCCTCTAGGGACAGGAAAAGTACCTGTATCTGTGTACAGCGCTGTAGAAATGCATTAATGATCCTCAAAGCAGGACCTGTGATCTCTGCGCAAGAACTCAATTTTTGGAATAATCGGGGGGGGGCAGTCATCAAGATAACAACATGAATGTGTCTCCAGATCAGCTTTAATCAAAGGAGTAAGTTAGTCTCTTTTACACCTGGTTGGCTGACTTTTACTCCAAAGCCCAATGCACCAGTATGGAACTTCTGCAAGGGAGCATTCAGAGCGCTGCAACCCTAAAAATGGATAAATTGTTCTTTACTTTTCCACTTGTGGCTTACCTTTTCCCTGGAGGGGTTTTGGACGAATAGTAAACTTGCAGTAGCTTTTTTTTAACCTACTCAAGTTGATAATTCTAGTGCCATTCTGCAGTTTGAACAGTGCGACAGGATTATGATGAAAGGAAATGAACAGGGCAGGTTGGGGGGATGATTCAAGGGATGTGGCTTTTATCATAAATGTTGGGGTTTTACACATTCGTAGTGTCGGTGCTGTCGCAGGAAGGAGAAAAAAAAAAAAAAAAATCTAAAAAGAAATGCTTTCTAAATTTATATCTCTTCCACTACTGCAGTTTGATTTTTAGCCAGCTACCAGTGTACTTCGACCCTTCAGTCAAGTTTGGCTCGTGTATTACTGTTATAGCTATTCCAAATAAAAGGAGGGTTGAAATTAGAGCTGTATGGAATAGCTTATTTTAGTATGTGCTGAATATGAATAATGGGCATTGAGCTTTTAGCATAAGGACCGCTATCATTGATCAAGTACAGCCCTGGATTATTCATATATATATTTTGTTACATTTGTACCCCGCGTTTTCCCACTCATGGCAGGCTCAATGTGGCTTACATGGGGCAATGGAGGGTTAAGTGACTTGCCCAGAGTCACAAGGAGCTGCCTGTGCCGGGAATTGAACTCAGTTCCCCAGGACCAAAGTCCACCACCTTAACCACTAGGCCACTCCTCCACTGTTGCTACTATTGGAGATTCTACATGGAATGTTGCTATTCCACTAGCAACATTCCATGTAGAAGTCGGCCCTTGCAGATCACCAATGTGGCCGCGCAGGCTTCTACATGCAATGTTGCTAGTGGAATATCAACATTCCATGTAGAATCTCCAATAGTATCTATTTTATTTTTGTTACATTTGTACCCCGCGCTTTCCTACTCATGGCAGGCTCAATGCAGCTTACATGGGGCAATGGAGGGTTAAGTGACTTGCCCAGAGTCACAAGGAGCTGCTTGTGCCTGAAGTGGGAATCAAACTCAGTTCCTCAAGACCAAAGTCCACCACCCTAACCACTAGGCCACTCCTCCACTGTTGCTCCTATTGGAAATTCTACAGGGAATGTTGCTACTATTGGAGATTCTACATGGAATGTTGCTATTCCACTAGCAACATTCCATGTAGAAGTCGGCCCTTGCAGATCACCAATGTGGCCGCGCAGGCTTCTGCTTCTGTGAGTCTGACGTCCTGCACGTACGTGCAGGACGTCAGACTCACAGAAACAGAAGCCTGCACAGCCTACATGGAATGTTGCTAGTGGAATAGCAACATTCCATGTAGAATCTCCAATAGTAGCAACATTCCATGTAGCATCTCCAATAGTATCTATTTTATTTTTGTTACATTTGTACCCCGCGCTTTCCTACTCATGGCAGGCTCAATGCGGCTTACATGGGGTAATGGAGGGTTAAGTGACTTGCCCAGAGTCACAAGGAGCTGCCTGTGCCTGAAGTGGGAATTCTTTTGTCTGAATCAAATATGAATATTCGCTATGGCTCTAGATAAAATAGAACTAGGGTTCAGGGAGGTGCAAAGCCCAGATGTCTGGGACAGCTAGAAGGATAATAAAACGTGATAAATGGATGTTCTATTCAATCTAGGATGTATATAACAACACTGCAACACTCTTTCAACTTCCTTACGTGAAATGGTTGCAAATTATTCGTTATGCAGTTCAAACCCATCCTGATAGCAGTTTCTAAACTCACCGGGGCAGAATGCCAATTCTAGTGCATTTACGTGAGAAACGGCCTTTTGCACACTGGTTGGATTCCTCAGAAGGATTTCCTCAGTTCTTAGAGCTGGCTGCTTATGTGATGCCGGGTAAGTCACTCAAAAACTATCCTTAACTCCTTTCTCCCCGGAAGCAGAAAACAATCCTGTTACAACAGGAGCTACCAGGAATATGGCAAAGTCTGGTCATGCTCATAGAGGCTCTACAAGTGCTTAAAATTTCTCACACTAGCATTTAGGTGTTTATGTGGTGGCTGATGTATCTGTGGTTTAGAGGAAGTTCTTTCATCACTACCTTATTTACTCTGGATCTCAACTGGACAGTAACTCTGTCCAGCCCTTCCTCTGTTTATCGTTCAGGGCCTGGCCATATGCTATTATAGTTACGTGCACAAATGAGGAACCTAAACACTGTTCAACTCCGCTCACTCTGACCTTGGGTGGGGTAGGTCATAAGAATGTTGCTTTCTGTCATTTTTCTTATGCGGTGATCAAAAACACTGCCCTTTCAAAAAGGTGGTAAGTAAATCAATCAATCAAATCAGTAATTAATTCACAAACTAACACAAAGTATAAGCAGAGTGGAGTAGCAGCCTAGTGGGTTAGAGCATCAGTGTTGGCAGCCAGAGGTTGCTGGTTCAAATCTCACTGCTGTAATTTGGGATCTTGGGCAAGTCACTTAGGGGTCCCTTTACAAAGCCACAGTATAGGTATAGGTGCATGCTGGCAGAAACAAACAAAGGCAAAGATCTGGCACAGAAATAGCAAACCAAAAGAAAAAAAGCAGATCAAAAAAGACAAAAGGGACAGGAGGGTAACAGAAGTGGTTTATTACAAGTTACCGGACAGTGGTCACGTTTCGCCCTCAGGCTGCGTCAAGGGTACAAAAAACTGGTAGAGGTAAAAAGCAAAGTGAACCCTTAAAAAGTAGTCATACAACCACCTTACATAAGTGCTCAGTATGCTGCCAGTCAACATAGCATTGCTAAGACTGCTGGGTAATCTTGGGAAGCACTTATGTAAGGTGGTTGTATTGACTACTTTTTAGGGGTTCACTTTGCTTTTTACCCCTACTAGGTTTTTGTACCCTTGACGCAGCCTGAGGGCGAAACGTGGCCACGTCGGGTAACTTGTAATAAACCACTTTTTCTGTTACCCTCCTGTTCCATTTTTGTTTTTCTTTTTTTTATCTGCTTTTTTTCTTTAGGTGCATGGTGGGCCACCTTTTTTTTTTTTTTCTTTTTCCCATGGTTACATTTTTTTTTTTTTTTTAACGGGCCTGCACTAATAACTAGTGAGTGCCTATTTACAGCCTGAGCCTTTACCACCATCCATTTACCTTGGCGGTAAGGGCTCACATGCTACCCATGCGGTAACCATGCAGTGCACGCCAATGTGGGCATGCTGCCAGTTAACCGCCAGCAACACCCCTCATGTTAGAAAATAGAACATTATTTTCTACCATGGGATTTGGCACGTGCATTCGCTACGGGTGGTTGTATTCCATTTGGGTACCCGTGTGTTAGTCCTCCCTTTGTAAAAGGGCACCTTAATCCTCCATTGCCTCAGTTACAAAATTAGATTGTGAGCCATCCATAAGTACATAAGTGTTGCCATACTGGGACAGACCAAAGGTCCATCAAGCCCAGCATCCTGTTTCCAACAGTGGCCAACCCAGGTCACAAATACCTGGCAAGATCTCAAAACATTTTATGCTGCTTATCCTAGAAATACGCAGTGAATTTCCCCCAAGTCCATTTTAATAATGGCTTATGGACTTTTCTTAGCTAAACGACCCTTTTTTAAACCCTGCTAAGCTAACTGCTTTTACTACATTTGCTGGCTACAAATTACAGAGTTTAATTACACGTTAAGTGAAGAAATATTTTCTCTGATTCGTTTTAAATGTATTACTTTGTAGCTTCATTGTGTGACCCCCCCCCAGTCCTAGTATTGCAGTTTGATGGTCATTAACTTTAGAAGTTACAATATTCATATGCAGACCAATTGCTTGACCCAGCTTCAGAATAACCTGCCATATAGCTTCTAATGTAAAATGTTCCTGCAAGACGGAGAAAACTTTGAAAGCAAGCAGGCAACATACTGATAGACTTGTGTCTTTAGCAAGTAAATCTCTCGTTCCGTTGCCCCCGGTTCCAATTTCCAGTGTTCCACCAGCTTGGGAGCCTTATCCCCCCCAAGTGCAGATCACAGTAAAATCCCTTTCCTCCCAGGAACCTGCCCAGAGTTATTCCCTTTATGAAGGCAGAATTACACCACCTTCCATAGGCATTTCTCTGGTCTTTGCAGCATGGGGGGATGGTGTACTAGTCTTCACAGGAGTGTTCTCTAGGCTTAAAAGTGATATCCATACCCATTTACCCCAATGAGAGGGAGATCCTGGTCTCTCCTTTGGTTGCAAGTGGCATCTGATCAGAGGAGCTTTGTGATTGAGCCTCTCATTGAAGATTTGGATCTATGGATCCTGTAGTCCAGAGGTCAGGGTCTCTGAGGGAAAACCCAAGGCTGTCCCTTACACTTCCCCAATCCCCACAGAAGAAAGATTGCAGAGGTAAAAATGATGGGAGCTTGCCAGTTAGCCATTCACTCTCTTGGCTTCTCCCCTCCAGTCACCTGTCTGTCCTTATTAGAATTTTGTTGAAAAAGATACTTGAAAAAGCCTGGAAAGTATAGTACATCACACAACCCCCCCCCCCCCCCCCCCCCCCAGGGACAGAGAAATACCTAGTGTATCTGAATTACCTTGAGCTAGGACTGAAAAAGGTGTGAGCAAAATCCAAATAAGTGTATTGTAACCACAGTCCTTTCAGTTCAACGTATGCTGTCACCTCCAGCTCAGTGTGCAAGTTTCCAAATGAGAGAGGAGAACGAGCAAAGCCATGAGGGTTATTATCACCCAGTCAAACCTCGAAGCAGGGCAATACCATTTGTTTATAGATCACATAGCATGTGTTTAGTTAGCTCTCAAAAATTCTCTCTAAGATACATTTCTGTGCTGTAGCAGGTAGACCAATATGTCGGACTGACACCAGCTTCCGTATTCTCAATATAAAGGAAAATGGGGTGACCCTTAGCTCATTTCCAGTTGTTGCGATATTTTTTAAAGCTTTTTTTTTTTTTTTTTTTGTTCCATGGAAGGAAACTGACAGATCATGTGGCTTTGAAGCTGGTCTGGCATTTTTCTCTGGAAATTTTTACTGCCTGTTTATCCCTGCGCATTTAGGGAGGTAGAGAAGGGGGTCTGGGACAAGAATCTTTCAGCTGATTGACTATGCTCGGAGCCTCACACAGGACACCGGTGCCTCGGATCACACAAAGCAGAGATGCCAAGTGACCCAATTCCAGGCTGGAGACTTTCTGGCCATGGCGTCCAGGCTTTGAATTTACAGGCCAAAGCAGTGTGGGATTTCTAGTGCCTGATCCTGATCATTTAAATCAGTGCTACAAGTCCCATAATGTACCAGGACGAAATGGGCAGAAAACCAGGACTGTCCTAAAATCTCCAGCCTGGAACTGGGTAATTTGGTGTCTCTGCATAAAAAGACCCATGTGGCTGGTTTAAGTGGATCATCAGATAGCTGCAGGACAGTGATTCCTGCATAACCTGCATAGACTGTTTTCCTTCAATATGAAATGCAGAGAACCCTCTTTAAGGAATGCCAGCACATGGCTAGTCAGGGTTAGATCCAGGAGGATGGCCAATTGCCGTTATTTGATAAGGCAGTCCTTTATCCTGGATGATAACGAAAAATAATTGATTATGAGGGGCATAATGGAACAGAAACGCCTATCTCCATGGGCGTTTATCTCCGAGAACGGGTCCGTGAAGGGGCGGGGCGGATCGTATTTTTTAAAAGAAAAAGACGCCCATGTTTTATTCGTCAAGGTGTGAGCTGGGCGTTTTTGCTTTTCAGCGATAATGGAAAATGAAATCGCCCAGCTCAAAAACGAATAAATCCAAGGCATTTGTTCGTGGGAGGGGCCAGGATTCATAGTGCACTGGTCCCCCTCACATGGCAGGACACCAACCGGGCACCCTAGGGGGCACTTTTACAAAAACCAAATAAAAGGTAAAAGAGCTCCCAGGTGCATAGCACCCTTCCCTTGGGTGTTGAGCCCCCCAAATCCCCCTCAAAACCCACTGCCCACAAGTCTACATCATTACTATAGCCCTAAGAGGTGAAGGGGGGCACCTACATGTGGGTACAGTGGGTTTGGGGGGGTTGGACGACTAGTAGCATTAAGCAGCACAATTGTAACAGGTAGGGGGGGGGATGGGCCTGGGTCCACCTGCCTGACGTCCACTGCACCCCCTAACAACTGCTCCAGGGACCTGCATACTGCTGCTTGGGAGGAGGGTATGACATTTGAGGGTGAAAGTAAAAAGTTGTAAAACATCATTTGTTGTGGTGGGAGGGGGTTAGTGACCACTGGGGGAGTCAGGGGAGGTCATCCCCGACTCCCTCTGGGGGTCATCTGGTCATTTAGGGCACTTTTGGGGGCCTTATTCGTCAAAAAACAGGGTCCAGGAAAAGTGTCCTAAATTCTAGCTCAAAACTGTTCCATTATCGGCGAAGGGCGCCCATCTCTGTTCGCCCGATAACCACGCCCCAGTTCCGCCTTCGACACGCCTTCGATACGCCCCCGTCAACTTTGTCCGCATCCGCGACGGAGTGCAGTTGAAAGCGTCCAACGTTCGGCTTTCGATTATACCGCTTTATTTGTTTTTGTGAGAAGAACGCCCATCTCCCGATTTAGGTCGGAACTTGGGCGTTATTCTCGTTCGATTATAAGCAGGTATGTTTGTTTTGTGCCACAACAATATTATCCAGATTAAAGTGAATTGAATGGAGCTTCATACCAGACCCCCTCAATTTCATCCCATGCACAATATCTAAAAGAATTACTTTTGAAAGCTAACTTTGTCAGCCTGTACATCCCAGTCTAAACCCAGTTAGAATTTTCACTGTAGATTGGACATAAGCACATTAAGCCTACATCCTTGTTTGTTTTTGTTTTTTGTTACATTTGTACCCCGCACTTTCCCACTCATGGCAGGCTCAATGCAGCTTTTACATGGGGCAATGGAGGGTTAGGTGACTGGCCCAGAGTCACAAGGAGCTGCCTGTGCCTGAAGTGGGAATGGAGCTCAGTTCCTCAGGACCAAAGTCCACCACCCTAACCACTAGGCCATTCCTCCTCCACTGTTGCTACTATTTGAGATTCTACATTCCATGTAGAAGTCGGCCCTTGCAGATCACCAATGTGGCTGCGCAGAAGCTGTGAGTCTGATGTCGTCAGACTCACAGAAACAAGCCTGCGCAGCCTTTGCTAGTGGAATAGCAACATTCCATGTAGAATCTCCAATAGTAGCAACATTCCATGCAGAATCTCCAATAGTATCTATTTTATTTTTGTTACATTTGTACCCTGCGCTTTCCCACTCATGGCAGGCTCAATGCGGCTTACATGGGGCAATGGAGGGTTAAGTGACTTGCCCAGAGTCACAAGGAGCTGCCTGTGCCTGAAGTGGGAATCGAACACAGTTCCTCAGGACCAAAGTCCACCACCCTAACCACTAGGCCACTCCTCCACTGTTGCTACTATTTGAGATTCTACATGGATCACCAATGTGGCCGCACAGGCTTCTGCTTCTGTGAGTCTGACGTCCTGCACGTACGTGCAAGACGTCAGACTCACAGAAACAGAAGCCTGCGCAGCCTTCTACATGGAATGTTGCTAGTGGAATAGCAACATTCCATGTAGAATCTCCAATAGTAGCAACATTCCATGCAGAATCTCCAATAGTATCTATTTTATTTTTGTTACATTTGTACCCTGCACTTTCCCACTCATGGCAGGCTCAATGCAGCTTACATGGGGCAATGGAGGGTTAAGTGACTTGCCCAGAGTCACAAGGAGCTGCCTGTGCCTGAAGTGGGAATTGAACTCAGTAAGTTCCCCAGGACCAGAGTCCACCACCCTAACCACTAGGCCACTCTCTGGTAACATTTTCATGCTACTTTTTGCAAGGGATCTTCCGTTCAATTTTTGAGGCCTGGCCAAACGTTGATTCATTCCTAAAGTGTTCTGCTGTTTACCTGGACAGATAATTTCACCGCTCACAACACTGTTGTATTATGGCATTAGTAAGTTGACATCTGTACAGTGTCCCTGCCCTGAAGGTAAGTCGTAGAAAGGCGAAAGCATGTCTGAGAAGCCGTATGTCATGCTGATTTAATAGGATGCCTTCCTCAAAGTATATTTAATCTCAGTGGGCCAAAACTGACAGTATTTGGGCTAGGTCTAGGGTAATGGATCTTCCCCATCTGGAGAGGCACAGATCAGGGGAACAAGTCCCAGTTCACAATGTGGGATCTCTTATTAAGATGAGATTGTAGCCTACAAGATAACTGGTCTGAGGATGAGCCTGTAATGGAGTGGTTACAACTGAGGGCTCAGATATCCTGGTTCAGTTCAGGTTTCTAATACAACAAGTCACCTACTCCCTGGGCTTCTCAAACCTGGTTTTTAAAGTAGGAAATATGTGAGAAAATGGATTCTCCTAGGACAAGCAGGATGCGTCAGCCACATATAGGTGACATCACACGATGGCTCCCATTGCACAGAAAATGAGAGCCGTCAGGTGATGTCCCTTACATGCAGGGGCGTAGCCAGACCTTACGGTGGGAAGGGGCCAGAGCCCGAGGTTGGGAGCACATTTTGAGTGCCACCGCCACGCCTCGTTTCGCCTCACTTCCCCCCCCCCACTGCCACTGCCTCACGCCTTCCCGCACCCCCCCTCGTCTCGCAAATACCTTTGCTGGCAAGGGTCCCCAACCCCACCAGCCGAATCCTTCCTTCAGCGCCGTCTCCGGCGCAGCCATGTTCCTGCCCTGCTCTTCTTGCTTCTCCTGTCCTGTACACGCTGACGCTCCATCTCAGTTTTATTTAAAGGAGCGTCAGCGTGCACAGGACAGAAGGAGCAAGAAAAGCAGGGCAGGAACGCGGCTGCGCCAGAGACAGCGCTAAAGAAGTCTTCAGCTGGCAGGAGTTGAGGATCCCAGCCAGCCAAACCAGGGGCCCGGACATAATTAGCAGGGGCCCAGGCCCCCATGGCCCCCCCATTGCTACGCCCCTGCTTATATGTGGCTGACATCCTGCTGTCCACGGAGATCCTACATTACAAGTAAGTAACTCTACTTGAATGTCTTCTAAGATAAGGAAAAATTGGCAGGTTTGGGATGAATAAAATATAAAGGATCTCTTACTACCTCAATTTGGTGTGTGTATGTGGGGGGGCTGCTGTATTTACAAAAGACAAAGAATTCTGAGCATTTTAAGTACTGAAGATTGAAGTCTCATGATTTCTAATTGTAAAAAAATCAGTTTGGCATTTTGTCAGGGCTGCATATACATCTCAGCAGAGCTTTGTATTTAAGGTGATTTGCTTTCTAGGTACAGCAATACCAGAACGGTAGAAGAAAGCTGGTACTCTTACTGTGAAATACTCCTCACCTTTTGCCACACAAGGCTAATTCCACCACCTCAGTGACTGTGATTAGGACACTCTGCAGAGGGGCCTGTGGCCCCTTTCAGTCACTGGTCTATTAATAAAAAGCCCCCTTATTCCTCTATCATCTCAAACATTTCACCTCAGGAGGTTTTCAACTGTGGCTAGTGGGGAAGGGGGAAGCAAGAAAGTGCTGCCAACTGCAGAAAGCTAGGTCAACAGTACATAAGTATTGCCATACTGGGACAGACCAAAGGTCCATCGAGCCCAGCATCCTGTTTCCAACAGTGGCCAATCCAGGTCACAAATACCCGGCAAGATCCCCCAAAAGTACAAAACATTTTATACTGCTTATCCCAGAAATAGTGGATTTTCCCCAAGTCCAAATTAATAATGGTCTATGGACTTTTCTTTTAGGAAGCTGGTCAAACTTTTGTTTTTTTAACTCTGCTAAGCTAACTGCCTTTACCACATTCTCTTGCAACAAATTCCAGAGTTTAATTACACGTTGAGTGAAGAAAAATGGTCTATGATTTGTTTTAAATTTACTACATTGTAGCTTCATCGCATGCCCCCTAGTATTTTTGGAAAACGTAAACAGACGCTTCACATCTACCCGTTCAACTCCACCCATTCTTTTATAGACCTCTATCATATCTCCCCTCAGCCACCTTTTCTCCAAGCTGAAGAGCCCTAGACACTTTTGCCTTTCCTTATAGGGAAGTTGTTCCATCCCCTTTATCATTTTCGTCGCCCTTCTCTGCACCTTTTCTAATTCCACCATCTTTTTTGAGATGCGGTGACCAGAATTTAACACAATATTCGAGGTGCGGTTGCACTATGGAGCGATACAAAGGCATTATAACATCCTAATTTTTGTTTTCCATTCCTTTCCTAATAATACCTAACATTCTATTTGCTTTCTTAGCCGCAGTAGCAGCACACTGAGCAGAAGGTTTGAACGTATCATCAATGACGACACCTAGATCCCTTTCTTGGGCTGTAACTCGTAACGTGGAACCTTGCATGACATAGCTATAATTCAGGTTCTTCTTTCCCACATGCATCACTTTGCACTTGCTCACATTAAATGTCATCTACCATTTAGATGCCCAGTCTGTCTCCCAGTCTCGTAAGGTCATCTTGTAATGTTTCACAATCCCCCGGTGATTTAACGACCTTGAATAACTTTGTGTCATCAGCAAATTTAATGACCTCACTAGTTACTCCCATCTCTAGGTCATTTATAAATATGTTAAAAAGCAGCGGTCCCAGCACAGACCCCTAGGGAACCCCAATAACTACCCTTCTCCATTGAGAATACCCTTCTCCATTCTCCTGACCATTTAACCCTACTCTCTGTTTTCTATCTTTTAACCAGTTACTGATCAGAAATATGAAAGGTAAATATGATTAGAAAATCCAGTGTTTGTGCTTGGGGGGGGGGGGGGGGGGGGTTTGGATGAAGAACAGTCTGGAGCTGGCTTGTAGGTTGTAGTCCAGCAGTGAGGCAGTTACATGGCCCAATGTACTCAATGCTAATACATGGTACAATGAGAACTTGATAGCAGACTTCTCCTCCCTTCAGCTGACTACTCAGGGTCCGGAACGTCCTCTGGATCTCCGTGGTCTATATTTGAAGAGAGGATAGGGCTGCCTCTATCACTCAGTGACTGTAAAACAACATAGAATATTTAAAAGTATGATGTCCCAATGTTTACGTTTATTAGATATTTGATAACCCACCAAAATTCCAAAAGGATTGGGTCTAGCGGTTTACAATATAAAATCACACAGAGCATAAGAACGCCAATGTCAAGATAGGCCAGAAAAGACAACCAAACAGCAATCAAACAACATAACTAAAAATACAACATCAAATAAAATAAAAGCATATATGTTTTTATAGAATTGATGTGGAAGGATCATGATTGAAATGTTGGAGGGGAGAGCTGATGGGGCCAGATATAAGGCTGAAGGTTCCCCTAGGACACCCAATACTTTTGCACTGGCCCTGCTCCCTATTATTAATATCACACATGGCCTCACTTTTCAGTTCCTACTGACTTATGCAAATGAGCTTCTGCACTTAGGAGCAAACTTTTCAAAATGCTTGGGAGTGCTAAGTCCAATGAAAATGATCTCTCCCTGGATACAGTCAAGGAGTTTATTCGATATTGGGGGTGCTACGCTGGCTCTTATGGCCCTGCATTCCTTTACATCACCACAGGTTGCTCTGGGCCCTGAGACAGGACCCATCCTTGGACTGTAAAGCTGATGAACCTCACCATCCCTTCCTGATCTAAGGCAAGTTATTCCAGCCTACAAAGTATATGGCTCCTCTCTAAAGATTGTTTTTATGCCTGGTCAAGGTATACCAGTAGAGCCAGGGCTTTTTTTGAGGGGGTACTTGGAGGTACTGAGTACCATCACCTTTTCCATTGTCTGCTACCATTGACCTATGGACCCCAAGTTTCAATTAAAGAGCTCAGGCTCTACACACCAATTCTGCATTGTCATTGCAGGGGGCCTGGCTATTGTGGGGTGGGTCCCTCAGTGATTACCCCACCCTGAAGGATAGCCTAGCATTTGAGTATCAGCACCTTTTTTGCTATTCAAAAAACGCACTGAGTAGAGCACTGTATAATTACCCACCACCAAGCTTGCTTTATGGATAACTATGACAATTAAACACTTTTCCCCTCCCAATGTAGTTCACATGATGACATGATCTGTTGAACATCTAACAAGTAGACCCTTGTCCTCAAAAACATCCACAACAGCTACCTCACTGGAAGATTCAGGGGTGACTTGCGAAGGATGTGTTGAGAGTCCTTGCAGACCTCATTTGCACATCAGTAGGGCTGAGACTCAGGGTTATGTGCAAAAACACAGCTATTCAGTGGTCGGGCTGGCCCTGGGAAGATTTGCTCTGCATCAGTGCCTAGGAAATTAAGGCCCAGATGCATTAAAGACATTGGTAATTCCCGTTCCCTACCGATTCCATAGCGAATCGGTAGGGAACGGGAATGCATCAACGATAGGGAATGCAAATGAGCTACTCGTTGTAGCTCACTTGCATTCTCTAGTCCTTCGGTACCTGAGTCGGAGAATCGGGACGTCCCTTTAGATTAGGCTCCTCTTCCTGGTCTCTTCAGCCAATCAAAGCGGGCTTAGCTGGCTGTTGTCAGTGAAACGCGCTCTGATTGGCTGAAGAGACCAGGAAGAGGAGCCTAATCTAAAGGGACGTCCCGATTCTCCGGCAACCAGGAAAATAGAAAATTTTCGCTGTGGAGGGGTAAGTGGCGCGGCGAAGACTAAATAGAAGGGGGGAAAAAAACACGAGCGCCGGCAGAGCAAAAAACTGCGAAAAAAAAGACGTCTCTCACAAGCGCAGGGAGAGTACGTCCTTAAAGGACGCCCCTCACATGCGCTCCCGGCTTTTTTATTTTTTATTTTTTACCTTTTTTGGGGGCCCTTTTCCTTTCCAATTCCGTCACAGGAGCCCTAACAAGAGGTCAGACATCTCGTTAGGGTTCCTACGGTAAGGGAATCGGAAAAACGGTAGTGCATCTCATTATAATAGCTTTTCAATCATTTGCATTCCGTTTTCGTTGCCTGTTACCGTGGCAGGGAAAATGCCCTTAGTGCATGCCCGGGGTGAACTACTTGCGTTTTAAACTGGCTGGAACCAGTTTAAAACGCAAGTTGTGGGCTCGTTAGGTTTTGTGCATCTGGGCCTAAATGGTTAACATGCTACTTCTTGTGGAAATATTGGGAACCTTCTTGCCATAGTACCAACTGTTTGGGTGCAGTGGGTGCTTGAGCACCCCTGGTACTGAGCAAATATTTTCACTGTGTCCAAGGAAGGGCAACATGTGTTTTCTTTAACACTCTCAATCGTTTTGGAAACTGGGTCCCTATAGTTCTTGCAGCTGTGCCCTGGTGCCTTCTTAAACACTTTCCCTTCTGTGCTGCTCACCTCTGCTGGCATCATTTAAAAGTGTTACCTCTGTACCAAGCCTTACACCCCTCTAGAATTTGATGGTGCCCAAGCTAACAGCTGAGAAGAGTCATGAACAGATGTCTCTAATCTCTCAGCTTGCCATGGGACAGGCATGGAGAGGAAAGCAGGTGAGGACCCCAGCCCCACAGCATGTGCTAAAGTCCAATGACCTATTGTCACCAGAAGTTTCTCGTTCTGACATATAAGGCCAGACCTGTATTTATAAAGCTTCCTATATGTACAAAACATTCCCAGGATAGGCAAAACCAGAACACCTTACGGTGGTAACTTCATACATAGAAGCAGAGAAAAATATAGGCAGATAAACACAGATAAAGACTATCCAGCTCATTTTCAAAAGAGAAGGGCGCCCATCTTTCGACACAAATCGGGAGATGGGCGGCCTTCTCTCAAGGTCGGCCAAATCGGCATAATCGAAAGCCGACTTGGCCGTTCCTCAACTGCTTTCCGTTGCGGGGATGACCAAAGTTCACAGGGGCGTGTCAGCAGTGTACCAAAGGCGGGGCGGGGGCATGATTAACAGATGGGTGTCCCCGTTCGATTATGCCCCTCTATATGGCCTACCCAGTCCATCCATCCATGCCATCTACTCTCCCTATCACTCCCTTAGGGATCCTATGTACTTGTCCCAAGGCAGCTCTCTTGAATTCACCTGTACTGTTTTCATCTCTTCCACCAGGAGGCCATTCCACAAATTCACCACCGTTTCTGTGAAGAAGTATTTGTTCAGGTTACTTCTAAGCCTGTCCCCTTTCACTTTCATCCTATGCCCCCTCGTTACAGAGCTTCCTTTCAATCGAAAGAGACTGTGCATTTATGCTGCGTAGGTATTTCAAATTCTCTATCATATCTCCCCTCTCCCACCTTTCTTCCAAACTATACATACTGAGATCTTGAAGTCTGTCTCCCATACACTTTATGGTGGTGATCACTGACCAGTGCCGTATCGAGGGCTAATGGCACCCGGGGCGGGTCGCCGCTGCGCACCCCCCCCCCGGGTGCAGCATGGCGCGACCCCCCTCTGCAGCGCACCTCCCTGGAGCGCAACCCCCCCCCGGACCGCATTCTTACCTGCAGGAGGGCCGATCCGCCCCGAGTGCACGTCACTCGGAGCTGCGTCGGCCCCGCTGGTTCCCTGCTCTCTCTGCCCCGGAACAGGAAGTAACCTGTTCCGGGGCAGAGGGAGCAAGGAACCAGCGGGGCCGGCACCCCCCGAGCGCGTGCACCTGGGGCACACCGCCCCTCCCGCCCCCCCTTCCTATGCCACTGTCACTGACCATTGCAGTTGCCGCCCTCTGGACCAACTCCATCCTGTTTATCTCTTTTTGGAGGTACAGTCTCCAGAATTGTACATAATATTCTACATGAGGACTCACCAGAGTCTTATACATCGCCTCCTTTTTCCTACTGGTCATTCCTCTTCCTAGGCACCCAAACATCCTTCTAGCTTTTGCCTTTGCTACCTTTTTGGCCGCTTTAAGATGATCACATACAGTCACACCCAAGTCCCGCTCCTCTTTCATGCACAAAACTTCTTCACCCCCTAAACTGAACCATTCCCTCGGGTTTTTGCAGCCCAAGTGATGATCTTGGGTTTTATTTAGCATTAAATCTTAGCTGCCAAATTCCAGACCATTCCTCTAGGTTTGCTAAGTTGTTGCTAATGTTATCCACACCATCAGTGGTGTTTACCTTATCGCAGATTTTGTTATAATTCGCAAAGAGGCAAACCTTGCCAGACAACCCTTCAGCAATATCGCTTCCAAAATTATCGAAAGAATCGGCCGAAGAACCGAACTTTCTGGCACCCTTTTTCCTCAGAATGAGCTCCATTTAACGCTACCCTCTGTCGCCTTCCACTCAACCAGTTCCTGCCTAGTCAGTCACTTTAGGGCTCAAACCGAGTGCACTCAGTTTATTTATTAGTTGTCTATGAGGAATCGTGTCAAAGGCTTTGCTAAAATCTAAATACACCACATCTAGCGCTCTCCCTTGATCCAACTCTCTGATCACTCAGTCAATCAAAACAAGATTTGTCTGACAAGACTAGGGTTACCATATTTTGTCCCCCCAAAAAGAGGACACATGCCCCGCCCCTTTCACACTCACCCCAACCCTTTCACGCCCTTGCTCTGCCCCATGTCACATTTTCCCCTCCCCCCTGTCACACACCCCGTCACCCCCCTCCCCTTACCTTACTACTGCCCTGGTGGTCTAGTGACCTCTCCAGGGCAGGAAAGAGCCCCCTCTTTCCTGCCCAGAGCGCTGCCCTGCATGCATCCTTCCTGTTGGCGATCTCAGCGCCAATTCAAAATGGCCACAGAGAGTTGAAGTCTCGCGAGGTCACTTCAACTCTCGGTGGCCATTTTGAATCGGCGCCGAGATCGCCAACAGGAAGGATGCATGCAGGGCAGGAAAGAGGGGGCTCTTTCCTGCCCCTAAGGCGGAAGAGTCACTAGACCACCAGGGCAGTAGTAACTAAGGGGAGGGGAGGCTAGCAATCTGCTAGTTTGTCTGGATTTCTGGACAAACGGGCAGGCTGGCGGGCGGGCCATCCAGGACGGCCTGCCCGCCAGCCTGCCCGTTTGTCCAGAAATCCGGACAAACGGGCAGATTGGCAAAACCCGCCTGGTTGCCCGGACATGTCCTCAAAAAGAGGACATGTCCGGGTAAATCCGGACATATGGTAACCCTAGACAAGACCCGCCTCTAGTGAAATTATGTTGCCTCAGATCCTGTAATCCATTGGATTCCAACAATGTTACTATTCTCTGTTTTAAAAGCCCTTCCATTCGTTTACTTACCACAGAGACTTACCAGCCTGTAGTTCCCAACCTCTTTCTTACTTCCAGTTTTGTGGAGAGGGAACACATCTGCTCCTCTGGGACCACTCCTGACTGTAGAGAAGCATTGAAACGATCAGCCAGTGGAGACATTAGAACTTTACTAAATTCCTCCAGTACCTCAGATGTATGACATAAGATTGATCTCTCTCTCTCTCTCTCTCTCTCTCTCTCTAATAGATATTTGTTTTAAATTGTTGATAGTGGTGATTGGAAGTTGAACATCACAGATAAGTAGGGTCCATTTGAATGATATTGGATTTAATTGGCTAATTGTTTTCTGATTTCATGACATATCCACTGCCAGATGTGCATCTTCAGCTAATCACAAAGTAATTAGAGGTTAGGCCAGTGGTTCCCAAACCTGGTCCTGGAGGCACCCCAGCCAACCAGGTTTTCAAGATATCCACAATGAATATTCATGAGAGAGACTTGCATGCACTGCCTCCACTGCATGCAAATCTCTCTCATTAATATTCATTGCATCTTTAAATATCATAAATCTAACAATTATTGTCTAAAATTCCCAATATACCAATCATTCATTCATCCACTCAAACAATCTTAAATCCCTAAAATCAGTGACATAAATATACCATTGCAGTGCCCAGAATAATTGTGTCACTCATAATTTCACCAAAAATTTCAAGAACAGTATTGTTACAGAGCCTGTCAATTACACAGTCAGACCTCGGCTGGCTGGGGTTGGGGTCCCCTGCCAGCAAAGGTAGGCGACAGCGGGTTGCCGGTGGGAGGGGGGGGGTCGAGATTTACGGCGGCAGGGGGGTGGCAAAGTCAGCAATGGTGGGCGGGGGTTGGCGCCACTGGGGGGGGGGGATAAAATGTGCCCCCTCACATCGGGCTCTGGAACCCCCCTACCGCCGAAGTCTGGCTACGTCCCTGCACCTCAGGACTTTCACATGGGACATAATTGGGTTAGGAAATGGCTTAGCGTGTTTTAATGCAGGACTTTCCTCTGTGCTAGGCCCAATTCTAACCTGGCAGTATTTAAGACATTAAAAAAAGATTTTTTTTTTTTCAGGTCGTGCGCTAATATTTGCATGACTGCAATGGTATCTGCTGAAAGGAGTTAATGGGTGAGCACTTGTGTTCTTCCAGTTTAAAAAAAACGTGATAAAATATGAAAAGGAAAGGAAATTTATTTAATATAAAAGAAGTTAGTTTACAATAGAAGTCGTAGAATGAAGAGAGAAATAACAATTATTTAAATGCAAGGAAACAAAGCCCTCTTTTAAATGCCTTTGAGTGTCCAGCTTCAGACTAAATTAAAATGAAAGGTCTGAACCTGCTGATTGACGGCATAACAATATTAATCATAGTTTAAAGACGTGGCTTTCACTCTGACGGCTGAAGCCCGAGCCTAACCTTGCCACTAGGCCGGTTTATTTTTTTTTTTTTTTGTTTTAGTGTTTTGTTTTCCCCACAAACTTTATTAACCAACAAAGCAACAAGAGCAAAGATTCAATGTTACAAAAAAAAAAAAAAAGGTTGCATCGATCAGAAAGAAGATTTCAGTTTAAATAAAATACACCGCAGTAACTAAATATTATTTTGCTTCTGGCCACCTGTTGGCAAGGGCGCAGTAGTAGCGCAGCGCCGCGGGACTCTTACTTTGACACGACTCCTCCCACCTGGCTTAGGCCATTGTGTTGCTTTTAGCTTGCTCGCAGGTGTCTGCTGGCGCCAGGCTGTCTGAGCCTAGTCCCGGCTCATTCCTCTCATCTCCTCCCCTCCCCGATCCCTGTCGTTTCCACACATGCATTTCACTGCCTCTCCCTCCCTCTGATTCACAGCAGCCCGGCCGGAGCCGTGGCGATCCGTCCCCGGGACCAATTCCCAGTGCCATCAATTACCCCAGTGCAGCTGGCTGGGCTTAACTGTGCCCCCCCCCCCCCCACTTCAATCCTAAACTGCTTCCGCTACCCCCGTCTCACACCATCCTCCGATCGGATCTTTCTGTACGTTACGCGATGGCTGGAAAGAAACAAAATAAATAAATAAAAACTCTCCACACACACAAAAAAAGAGAAAAATGTAACTGTTAAATCCATGTCATAAGGAAAAAAAACCCAAAACGACTAGATTGGGAGAAAAGAATCAAGAAAGCCCTCACAGCAGAAACGTTTAACTTTTTATTAACATCCAAGAGCAGACAGCAGACTCCCCCACCTCCCCGCCTTACTGAGGTTTACTTAAAAAGGACTTTTCCCATCTGTGTCTTTTGGAAACAGCCTATAGATAGAAAAAGAAAGAGGCTGGCCAGCTGATGTTAACAAGGCCCTGCAGGACAACCCCCACTCCCCAGTCCCTTTTATCTGAGGAGGGGAGGGCATTGACGGTCAAGCCAGAAGAGGAGGTGAAGGCCAGGAGGCTCTCAGGAGGAGAGAGGCAAACCTGGGGGCCAGTTGGGTGTGGAATCAATTTTGAATCCCACACTCATTCAGCAATCTGTGGATTGGGACTCAGGAGCCAGTGCTGTGGGTGATGGAGACCCCCCCCCCCCCCCAATTGAGCAAACTTCTTGACTGTGTCCACGTGTGGGTCATTTCCGCTGGGTTCAGCACCTCCAATCATTTTTGAAAGTTGGCTCCTATGGATTGGGTTAAGGGCAGAACATGAGGCAGGGAGCATGGAGAATTGCAGGGCCTTGTGCCTCATTCTCTGCCGGGTGCCCACTCTCCTGCCTGTTCTTACTGGTCCTAAAATCCTTATCACAGCCAGGGCAGTTTCCCAAGACACTTGTGGGGATGAAGCTAGGAAGAAGGTCCAGTGAAGCCTACCAAAGGGCTATTGGTGCTGTGCAGTGGACAGGATCAGTTGACTGATGGTCTTCTGAGTGGATAATTTTTCAAGGCCCTTTGGATCCCGCTGGGCTCATGGGGGGCATTAACGTGGATGGAGCATGGGGGGGGGGGGGCATTGAGTTGACATAAGTGACTGTGCCTATATTTTGCTGTGCCAATGCCACCGTATGCCTATATTTTATAACGGCTTAGGCGTGCCTAAGCATCATTATAAAACTGCTTTTTGTGGTGCGTAATTGATGGTGTCAATTTACAGACTTGCCACCTAAGTCCTGACAGTCACAAATTCAAAGAACAGTGCCTGCGTTTACCTGTAAAACAACATTGAATATTTAAAAGTATGATGTCCCACTGTTTATGTTTATTAGATATTTGATAACCCGCCAAAATTCCAAAAGGATTGGGTCTAGCGATTTACAAGATAAAATCACTCAAACCATAAGAAAAGAATGCCAATGTCAAGATAGGACAGAAAAGTAAAGTAAATCAAACACCAATCAAACAACAGAACTAAAAAAAAAACAACATAAAATAACATAAAACATATGATATGTTTTTATAGAATTGACGTGGGAGGATCTTGATTGAAGAGCTTAATTATCAAAATCTTGGAGGGGAGAGCTGATGGGGCCAGGTATAAGGCTGAAGGTTCCCCTAGGACACCCAATACTCTTGCATTGGCCCTGCTCCCAGTTATTATTACAAAACAACAGCAACAAAACAGAAATACACATGATTTCCTGGATTCTATATATGGCACCCAAAGTTGTGCATGCAACTTAAATGAGAAGCAGGCCCTTAACTAGCAATAATTGGGAACTAGCAGCCAATTGGGGGTCAATTAGGATTTGCGTACGCATCTGGCTGCACTGTATTCTCACACTGCGTAAGTCCATCGCCCAAAAGTTAGGGGCAGGATCCAGGGTAAGTGATTTTCTATATATTTTTTTATTTTAGTTACATTTGTACCCCGCGCTTTCCCACTCATGGCAGGCTCAATGCAGCTTACATGGGGGAAATGGAGGGTTAAGTGACTTGCCCAGAGTCACAAGGAGCTGCCTGTGCCTGAAGTGGGAATTGAACTCAGTTCCTCAAGACCAAAGTCCACCACCCTAACCACTAGGCCACTCCTCCACTCCAAGGTGATGGTCCCAATATTCAGAAATTGCTGAGTAATGCTCCAAAGATATCTTTCTAAATTTGTGCCCTATTGTCAGCCAGTTTTATGAGCATAACTTTTCAGTTGAAAATTCAGTGATGCATGTAGGAAAGAGAAACCAGAACTATAGCTACGTAATGCAAGGCTCCATATTAGGAGTCACCGACCAAGAAAGGGATCTAGGTGTCATCATTGATGATATGTTGAAACCCTGCTCAGTGTGCTGCTGCAGCGGCTAAGAAAGCAAATAGAATGCTAGGTGTTATTAGGAAAGGAATGGAAAACAAAAGTGAGGACATTATAATGTTTGTTTTGTTTTGCTTCCTGTGTTGTTTTAAAATATGTTCTTTTTTGTTGGGCAACGTATAATGCACAGTGTTGCTCTATGACATAGTTTCGGGATGCAAATGACATGCAATGACGTAGGAATGTTGCTTCAAACCAAGGCATGTCCCTAGAGATTTTCCCTGAGTCCCTCTTCTCCACCTTACTGCTCTGATAAATAATGTAATACACCCTAATAACAAGGGGGAATCTGGTGGTAGTTTCATAACTAAACAGGGGCTTTAACGTCTATTTAAAAAGAGACCCCCCCTTTTTTTTTAAACTTTGGTCATTGCAGGAAGAGGTCCTGAGGCCTGGAGTCATGCACCAGGGCTCCAGGAATCCTTTTATCAGAGGCTTTAATTCCTACCACCAGGTGTCACCCTTACCAATGACCATGAGTCCTTCCCCCTCTCAGGGGTTATGAACACTGCAGCTGAAGCAAGTACCAGGAGCAGTAGAGAGTCTAATTAAGGAAAATTGATGATACTCAAGTTCAAGTTCTTAGCTATTTTTTTTCGCAATATTTTCAGCATTACAACATAATACCTCATTCCTCTTCAATCTGTTAAAAGTTCTGCTGCATGACTTGTATACTGCCAGTGTCGCTGTGCTCATGTTCAAACTCCTCTTATTGACTTACAAGTGCATTCACTCTGCAGCTCCTCAGTACCTCTCCATTCTTATCTCTCCCTACACTTCTCCCTGGGAGCTCTGTTCACTGGGTAAATTTCTCTTAGCTGCACCCTTCTCCTCCACCGCTAACTCCAGACTCCGTTCCTTTTATCTTGCTGCACCATATGCCTGGAATAGACTTCCTAAGACGGTCCGTCAAGCTCCATCTCTGGCCGTCTTCTAATCTAGGCTAAAAGCCCACCTTTTTGATGCTGCTTTTAACTCCTAACCCTTACTCACATGTTCAGTACCCTTCTTTTATCATTCCCACCTTAGTAATTCCCTTATCTCTTATTTGTCCTGTTTGTCTGGCCTAATTAGATCGTAAGCTCTTTCAAGCAGGGACTGTCTCTTCATGTTCAAATGTACAGCACTGCGTACATCTTGTAGTGCAATAGAAATGATAAGTAGTAGTAGTAGTAAGTCCAAAGTAGCAAAAGACAGCAGAGTTCCACAGTTTTGCCGTTGCAATGAAGTGGAGCTGACCTGGCTAGGCCTTTACAGGACAGTCCTTCAACTGCAATAACCTTCAGCTGCTCCTGACTCCTGGGTGATGCCACCAGTTGAGGATTCCCAGAGGCATCTGGAAGTCAAGTGGCTGATGGGCGCAGCCCAAGCCCTGTCACCATATGAAGGGTCTGCAGAGGGTACTGTCATGGCTACCTTTGGAACCTATGGTACATGTGTTTTCTCTCTTTCAGCTCTGGATAATTACATTTCTGACAGCTTGGGTGGTTTGGCTAGCAGGGGAGACAGTGGAGCAGAGGAGGCAACTCCCTGAAAAGTTAGTATGGAGCCAATTTGAAGGCTGATCGATCATCAAGGACACAATTTGTGGCTAGAATGAGCAATACTTTAAAATGATGTTTTAGAACTTGGAGTTTTCTTCTCCAGCCAGGGTTACAGAGCTTTTGGGAACACAATGGCTGCAATACAAGAAGCTTGTGTCGCTCTCATAAGGGATAAAGGCAAGCTATCCAAATTAGCAGAGAGATCAGCTTTTGAGGAAAACCAGCATTCCACAGGCTATCACAGGTCTAGAGGTTATTAGGGAAAGCACCAGTGACTTCTTCTACTTGTGTTTCTTAAGCAAGACAGAAAAGATTTCCAAATGCTTGAAGCAACAGAAGTGATCCTGTGGGCCAATGTAGAAAGCTATCATAGCTACAGAACGCCCTCAAACTAAGGTCCATGAGTGCATGCGAGCATGGCCGCGAATAACGTGGCAGCTGCTACGCTTGATGCTTGGACCAGGGCTCCGCCCTCCAAGGACGACATTCGGTAAAGCTTGAAAAGGGTGATGCACTGGAGGCATCACTGCGATGTTCTGGGAAGCGATTGGATGCCAGGCCTTTGGAGGGTGGAGCTCCCTCCAGTGGTTTTCCCCGGGTAGATTTAAATCACCCGTGCACCCCAGACTCTTCCTCTTGAGTGGCAAAAAACTTGTGGACCTGAACTGCTCTGCGATCGGTAGGCAATCGTTGGTGGATCTCCTTCCCTTGGTAGGCTGCTTCTTGTGAATTCCCTGGTGACCTCTCCTGCACAGATCCTGGCCCCGGAGCCTACTTTTGCCTTGTTTCCCTCTTCTTCTCCGCCTGCTGCCAGGAAGCCAAATAGCCGCTGGGGAATCTTTGCCTGTGATCCCCTCCTGTGGGGCAGGGGAGAATGGATTATCCTTTACCTGAGGAACAAGGGGCAGAGGTCCTATCATTCTGCATAGGAAGAAAAAGAAGCAAGAGATCCCCTTTTGCTTCATGTGTTTTGTTTTTTTTTTGTTTGCTGGCCTGGGCTAGCAGCTTTCACTTTCACTTTTGCTCTAGGAGGCTGGGGCTGTGCTGTGCATTGTATTCTGCAGGCTCCAGTGTTCAGTCCTGGCTCAGGGCCTCCTGTCTAGCAATGTAACTAGGCAGCAATGCCTTGTCCTTCCAAGAAGCAGCCCAAGGCTAATGTTAATCTCGCTGCCCTTCAAGCAGCTGAGAGTCTCACAATGAGCTATGAATCATTTCATCCTGGAGAACTAACTGGTGATCCCGAAAGGGGCTTCCCGCTTACAGAGCAGGCAGCCAAGAGACGCTGCAGACCTCCAGTGCAGTATATAAATTCTGCAGACCTCCCATGGCTTTGCCATCTGAACTGGCCACCAGGCTGAGCTTCCCTTCACCTCCAGCAGTTGAAAACCCGGTTGTATATCCTGAGGCCAACAAGCAAGGGTCTGCTGTTGAAAGAACTCTGCGCAGCGGAGCCACACGAACTGGCGCTCCTATTGGATCTGGCTCTTGAAGCCCCACTTCCTGGCAACATCATGACTCAGCCCCACCCCTACGCGACACTGTTTCAGCTCAAGAACTCCTCGCCACACTCCTGTGGGAGCCAACAGTCCCATCAGAGCCGGGGACCCTCATGGCATAGCAGCGTCCAACACAGGCGCTGCTACCATAGCAGATCATCGCGGGACTCAAAATCTAGATGTCGGCTGTATAAATATAGTACAGGCCTGGGGCCTGATGGTAGAGGGTCTTTTGCTGTTACTTGCATTAGTCCCAACTACACATCCGTTTAACCTTTGACTTACATGACTGAGACAGACTCAGATAGTATCCAGTCCTCCCTTGGCCTGTATCTCCCAGCAACCCTTAGGCTGGGAAAAGCTCTGAGTTTCGAGAGAGTGAACAGAAGCGGATCATGAACCTGCTAGAGAATTTCTGATACATTCACACAAGACAATTGTTCTGTTACCTCGCAGAACAGCTAATGCAATGAGGTTTCATGGCTACCCTGCTGAGCCTTGCCAGAGACTCAACTCAAGTGACACTTTTAGAACAGCAAATATATGAATGATTTAGAGCTCCAATTCATCTCAGAGGCAGAAGCCCTACCGGTACAGAAAACGAAGGAACTCTCGTCGGGGTTCTACCAGCAGATCTTCCTCCAGGCATTCGGTGAGAAGGCGTGACTAAAGAAGACGGTCCAGAACGCGCTCTCACTGCAGAGGTAGGAGAAGCAGCCATTGATGGTCTTGTGGCCAGAGGCAAGGCACAAGACAAGGCAAGGTCACAGTCGGCACAGCCCGTCACACAGCAGGCTTCAGGGAGGAGTCAGTGCACGTCAGATAGCTCAGGTGGGAATTACAACACAGACAACTCCTATCTTAGCACCCAGCGAGGCAGCAAGAGGCTCCTGCACCCCAGATCTCTGGAGCGCCCAAGGTGACAGCAGCTGATGTGGCATCTACTGAACACAGACAAGCTCAAGGGGAAGGATGCGGCAGAGTCACGCCATGCAGAGGAAAAAGTAAGAAATGGAAGGTGGAAGCAATCGAGGTCACCTTAGGCCCCCACCCAATGACCTGGTGCCTCTTGATGGAGCAAGAGCAAATGCCCATTCACTCAGGTGCTGTCATTTTCAAGATGATGGTGCTCTGCCCCTCCCAGTACATTCTGGGATTTTATTTATTTTTGTTACATTTGTACCCCGCGCTTTCCCACTCATGGCAGGCTCCATGTGGCTTATATGGGGCAATGGAGGGTTGTGACTTGCCCAGAGTCACAAGGAGCTGCCTGTGTCTGAAGTGGGAATTGAACTCAGTTCCTCAGGACCAAAGTCCACCACCCTAACCACTAGGCCACTCCTCCACTGTTGCTACTATTTGAGATTCTACATAGAATGTTGCTATTCCACTAGCAACATTCCATGTAGAAGTCGGCCCTTGCAGGTCACCAATGTGGCCACGCAGGCTTCTGCGAGTCTGACGTCCTGCACGTACGTGCAGGACGTCAGACTCACAGAAGCAGAAGCCTGCGTGGCCACATTAGTGACCTGCAAGGGCCGACTTCTACATGGAATGTTGCTAGTGGAATAGCAACATTCCATGTAGAATCTCAAATAGTAGCAACATTCCATGTAGAATCTCCAATAGTATCTATTTTATTTTTGTTACATTTGTACCCTGCGCTTTCCCACTCATGGCAGGCTCAATGCTGCTTACATGGGGCAATGGAGGGTTAAGTGACTTGCCCAGAGTCACAAGGAGCTGCCTGTGCCTGAAGTGGGAATCGAACTCAGTTCCTCAGGACCAAAGTCCATCACCCTAACCACTAGGCCACTCCCTGGGCAGGGCCAGGTCTGCCATATAGGAGGGAACAGAATCCGGTGATTTGGGGTGCCACTAAAAACTGTTCAAAGGGTTGGGATGGGACAAGCAAAATACCGTGGCATGCTTGCCTTGTTATTATTTGTTTCTATGTCACCCTTCCTGTCAATGCCTGAGCCAGTCACCACTCAGACACTGACAGGAACGCTGACATTTATCAATGAGCTGCCCATGACTGCTGTGATTTGAATGATTATTGCATGCTCCGTTTTTTAAAATTTGATGTTATGTTTTTTTTTTTTAATGTTTTGCAGTAGAGCGGTGGCTGTACTGCAAGGCTTGCTGCACCCCCCCCCCCCCCTCCCGGATGCAGGACCACACAGAGCATCCTTGGGCTTTGTTAGAGGAAGGGTGCAGTGTTGCCAGGTGGGCGGTTTTACCACCCAATTGGGCGGTTTTCCGTGACCCGCTGTGGGAAATTTTTGCCCGCGGCGGGTTGCGGTTTTTTGGGCTTCTTTTGGGTCTTTTGGATCTTCCTCCACCCCCATCCCCTTATCTGTTGGTGTTCCCCAGGGATCGGTCCTTGGACCCCTTCTCTTCTCAATCTACACCTCTTCCCTGGGCTCCCTGATCTCATCTCATGGTTTCCAATATCATCTCTATGCTGATGACACCCAACTGTATCTCTCCACACCAGACATCACCGCGGAGACCCAGGCAAAGGTATCGGCCTGCTTATCCGACATTGCTGCCTGGATGTCCAACCGCCACCTGAAACTGAACATGTCCAAGACCGAGCTTATCGTCTTTCCACCAAAACCCACTTCTCCTCTTCCTCCACTTTCTATCTCAGTTGATAACACCCTCATCCTCCCCGTCTCATCTGCCCGCAACCTCGGAGTCATCTTTGACTCCTCTCTCTCCTTCTCTGCGCATATCCAGCAGATAGCCAAGACCTGTCGCTTCTTCCTCTTTAACATCAGCAAAATTCGCCCTTTCCTTTCTGAACACACCACCCGAACTCTCGTCCACGCTCTCATTACCTCTCGCCTGGACTACTGCAACTTACTCCTCACTGGCCTCCCACTTAGCCATCTATCCCCCCTTCAGTCTGTTCAGAACTCTGCTGCACGTCTCATATTCCGCCAGAACCGATATACTCATATCACCCCTCTCCTCAGGTCACTTCACTGGCTTCCGATCGGATACCGCATTCAATTCAAGCTTCTCCTTCTTACCTACAAATGCACTCAGTCTGCTGCCCCTCACTACCTCTCTACCCTCATCTCCCCTTACGTTCCCGCCCGTAACCTCCGTTCACAGGATAAATCCCTCCTCTCAGTGCCCTTCTCCACCACCGCCAACTCCAGGCTCCGCTCATTCTGTCTCGCCTCACCCTATGCTTGGAACAACCTTCCTGAACCCTTACGCCAAGCCCCCTCCCTGCCCGTCTTCAAGTCTTTGCTTAAAGCCCACCTCTTCAATGCTGCGTTCGGCACCTAACCCTTACCGTTCAGTGAATCCAGACTGCCCCAATTTGACTGCCCCTATCGGACCGACCGTTCACTTGTCTATTAGATTGTAAACTCTTTGAGCAGGGACTGTCTCTCTTTGTTAAATTGTACAGCGCTGCGTAACCCTAGTAGCGCTCTAGAAATGTTAAGTAGTAGTAGTAGTAGTAGTCTTTTGGGCGGTTTTTAAAGCGTTTTTTTTCGGCCGCGGGGGGGCGGGGTTAGTGACGTTTTGGGCGGGGTTAGTGATGTTCTGGGCGGGGCCGATGACGATGGGGCGGGGTTGATGACGCGGGGGTGGCGGTGTCAGGGGCGGGGTTTGACTTTGGGCTCGTTTGGGTGGGAAAAAATTTTTCCACCTGGCAACCCTGGAAGGGTGTATGGTCACAGGTCACAGTGCACTTATTTTAAAAGTGATTCTCAATTCAACCATTAGGCCACTCCTCTTCCTTTATAATTGGAGACCTTTGGGGGGGGGAGGGTCTACAGACCTTCATTTAGCATTGTAATCTCATAGGGACAGGTGGATAATTTATTTAAGTGCCTCTTTACATGGGCTAATTTTAATATTAATGAGGGGGTGATAGAGCTGAAGAAGGGAAAACTTGAAGAAGATGGTGGTGAGGCTGAAGAGAAGGCGTAAATGTCTGGACAAGGGTGAGGGAGGAGTGTGAAGAGATTTATACCCCTCAGGTGCAGAATGAGTTCTGCACCTGTGAAGTGTCTCTTTGCTAAGACAAATCCGACTTCATTTTCCAGGGCCACCATTAACTGTCACTTTGCTTCCTCGAGACAGGATGGAAGGACAAGACAAGGGGGAACTATCAAAGCAGCTCTTTATGAGTGTTGGCACTCTCCCTGGGGGTCCTAAATAGAGTAATTACATGGTAACAACCCATTGGGAAAGAGAGTGAAGAACATAACTATACCCTTTAAAGGCTGTTGAAAGGGTCCAGAGCTTGCTATAAAAAGTGGATCAAAGCTAATGACATCAGAATGCAGATTAACCCCACTGCCTTCAGAAACACACAGTTTGAATGATCTTTATTCAGGATAACTGATATTTTAGACTGCTCAGTAAAACTCCCCAGGTCAGAAGCTTCAGACTGGATCCTTACACATGAGTTTGGGACCATCTCACTGTAGGTGGGCCCTTAAATTTTGGGTGTGCTCCTTACTGGGAGCCCTTCTGGGACAGAGAAATAGCCAGTGTACCTGAATGTAACTCACCTTGAGCTACTTCTGAAAAAGGTGTGAGCAAAATCTAAATAAATAAATACTACCTCCCATTTCCCCCCTTTCACAGTCTGAAGTGAGATCTGCCCAGGTAATTGGAAAATACATTTCAGACTGAGGGCAAGATGCCAAAAATCCTTGTTAGAGCCGTTCCGTACCGAATTCCATAACAAATTGGTACGGAACGGCTATGCACGAAGGAAAGGGAAGGCAAATGAGCTGATCGTTGCAGCTCACTTGCATTCTCTAACCCTTCATTAAAAACGTTGATAATCGGCCTGTAAAGCATGCGCAGAGCAGCCAAGCGTTATGCTGGCTGCTCTGCGCATTCCAAAAACATAAAAAAACAAAACAAAAACAAACACGTCCTTTATGGACAGCCTTGCCCCCCCCCCCCCCCGCCCTCACGAGATCGCTGCTGCTCCCCACTCCACAAACTCCTGTATTTCCAGACCTATCGAGGGAAACGAAAAAACGACGACAAAAGTTTTTGCAAATGAAGCAGGAGGTACTCCGATTGGGAGCATCATTTTGTCTTAAGTACCCATGTAAATGTTTGATTTCCTACCAAGCAGTGAAATATGTGTATTTTGATCCAGACCAATTGTCTTCTTTTATAACAGCTAAAAGTGCCTCTGTTTAAAGATAGTCGAATTTGAAACATGTCTATATCTCATTTCGATTTGGACTTATATGAAGCTATAAATGTACTTATTTGTGTATTGAATATTACTGCAGGATTTAATTGTATAGTGGATGTTTTTCTTTTACAAGTGATATGCTTGTGTAACAGTTATAAAATTGAGAAATTAAAAAAAAAAGTCGTGACTTTTTTTAGGCAGCTCCAGCCCCCCTCCCTCTCTCCCTTCCTCTCTTTCTCCTTTTTTAGAAAAAACAGCTCCTGCCATCCTCCACCCCCGTGCCTCACCCTGCTGCCCCTCCTGAGGTTGTCGCCGCCGCTCCCCCCTCCACCGGGCCCCCCCTCCGTGAAACCGGGCCCGTGCAGCGCCTCTCACCTCTGTGTGAAGGTTTTGCACGGGCAAGAACAGCTGATCGCCTCCTCCTCTGTCCCTCCGTTCCTCCTGGGCTCGCCCTCGTCTGACGTCAGACTCACAGAAACAGAACGAAACCTTGCGCCGGAAGAAGAGGACCTTGGCTGGCGGGGGTCGGGGTCCCCCGCCAGCAATGGTAGCAGATGGCAATGGCGGCAGGGGAGGGTTGGCGGCGGGAGGGAAGGTTGAGAGGGTCATCGTCAGGGGGGGTCCAGGGCCAAATCTACGGGGGCCCAGGCCCCTGTGGCCCCACGTAGCTACACCACTGCTATGTGCATTTTAACAAACTACGTGGGTACGCTTTAACCAGGGCTATTTTTGTGCCGGTGCGAGCCAATACAGTGTAGCGACACCTTTTTTCCATCTCCCGCCTCTCTTCCATGGCCACAGCTGCTTTTCCCAGCGAGCAGCAGCAGCAGCGAGCAAAGCAAGGAGTAGCAGGCGTGGGGAGCTCTGCTGATCCCCTGCCCCGGATCAAGAAGCTGACATGGAAGAGGGAAGCCTGCAGGGCTGACACAGGTAGGGCATGTGCATCATTGCTGCACTGGCAAAGATGCTGAGGGGGTTTGCAAATGTCGTATCCAGGTGCGGGGGGAGAGCAGAGCGAGGTGGCTGCCGCTTAACTTTTTTGGTGGGCCAGACAAGGTGGGCCTGTGCCCACCCAGGCCCACCCGTAGCTATGCCACTGTCACTGACCCTACTGCAGAAGAATAACCCTTCTACACCTCCTCACACCTGAAGTTCAAGTTTCTGCATTGTTCTCTCCTTAAGAGATGCCACCAAGGGTGAACCATCCCAAAGAGTGAGATTTACCATGTCAAGAAGTGAGATTGAAGGCCAAAGAGTGAGATTTTTTCAGACGGTACATCAAGGGTATAAATCTAGAATTACTTAATTTAAGTGTAGTATTGCTTTGCAAATGATGGTGGCTTTTCTTTGGAGCCTCTGAAAGAAGAGAGACAGAACGGGGAGCAATTTGGGTACATTTTTGTGCTGAAAATTGTTGTCCATCCAGTAGTTAAAAGTATGTACATCGTTTTCAGGTACTTGCAGTAAAGGGAAAAGGGACAGGGCAAGGGCAAGCAGTAGGCAGAGGAAGGTGTGCTCAGATTTCTTCCTACTGGTTGGGCCACTTGGTTTACTTCTCTAAGGCTTCCCTCTCATGAAAGCAGTGATCAAGATTAGTGCACTGGTACTGAAGCTCTGATGAGTGAGAAATAGGCCTCAAAGAGTGTGAGAGTGAGAGAGCTTTCAAGTGAGCATGGCACACTCCTAATGAGTGAGATTTGGCACCTCTGTATAAAGTCTTCTGCAAAGCTGGCTCCATCAGGGCGGACTAGCTCATAACCTCATTACCACTGATTGTAATATGCTGTGCAGCGGTGTCTCAGGCTTAGATGATATGCAAACCCCTTTTCTGAATCATGCCCCAGAAAACCATGCGCAGACATCACGCTAACCATGCCCCACCGTCTGCGCTAGCTTTCTGCATCGTCCACAGAACTTTCCCAGTAACTTTGCTACATTGAAGGGCTCCCTTGATGCCTTCTGAGATGATTACTCCTCAATCTTTTCTAATTGTTATGTAAGCCACATTGAACCTGAATTCAACTCGGGCTAATGCAGGATATAAATGTCAATAATAATAATAATAATAATATCTACATAAGAACATAAGTATTGCAATACTGGGACAGACCAAAGGTCCATCGAGCCCAGCATCCTGTTTCCAACAGTGGCCAATCCAGGTCACAAGTACCTGGCAGAAAAACAAAGAATAGCAACATTCCATGTAGAACCCCAAAGAGTAGCAAGATTCTAGAATTCTAAAGAATAACGAGATTCCATGAAGAAGTGTAGCAACATTCCATGTAGAACCCCAAAGAGTAGCAAGATTCCATTCAGAATCCCAGGTACATAAGTATTGCCATACCGGGAAAGACCAAAGGTCCATCGAGCCCAGCATCCTGTTTCCAATAGTGGCCAATCCAGGTCACAAATACCCGGTAAGATCCCCAAAAAGTACAAAATATGTTATGCTGCTTATCCTAGAAATAGTGGATTTTCCCCAAATCCAATTTAATAATGGTCTATGGACTTTTATTTATTTATTGCATTTGTATCCCACATTTTCCCACCTTTTTGCGGGCTCAGTGTGGCTTACTATAAGTTGTGAGTAATAGAAATACAATTTGTTACAACTCGGTTATAGATTACATTGTGAGGAGTTATGTGAGACAAAGTCAAAGTACCATTAAGGAAACAAAGTAACATTAACCTTTAGGAAGCCATCCAAACCTTTTTTACACTCTGCTAAGCTAACCACCGTTACCACATTTTCTGGCAACGAATTCCAGAGTTGACTTACACGTTGAGTGAAGAAAAACTTTCTCCGGTTTGTTTTAAATTTACTACTTTGTAGCTTAATCGCATGTCCTAGTATTTTCGGAAATCATAAACAGATGCTTCACGTCTACCCATTCCACTCCACTCCACTCATTATTTTACAGACCTCTATCGTATCTCCCCTCAGCCATCTTTTCTCCAAGCTGAAGAGCCCCAGCCGCTTTAGCCTTTATGTTTGATAATTTCTAGTGCCTGTTCTTCTCATTGACATGTGGTTAGTGGATTTGTTAAAAGTCTTTCCTGGATTTTCAATATCTGCCTTCACTGTTTTGCTGGAAAAACCACCAATGAAAGCCAGCTTGAATCAAATCCAAGCCACCTACCCTGTTTCCCCGAAAGTAAGACATCCCCCAAAAATAAGACCTAGTAGAGGTTTTCCTGAATTGGTAGATATAAGGCCTCCCCCGAAAGTAAGACCTAGCAAATTTTTGTTTGAAAGCAGGGCCACCGAGGGCCGGACAAGGCCGCCTCCCCCACCCCAGGTCGCCGGGCCCCCCCTCCACCCACCCTCCGTCGCTCCTGGAACTAACCTTAAACGCCGCCTTTCACCTTCGCAGCAAGCAGCAGCAGGGCAGACCTCTCCTTCCTTCCGTGCCCCGCCCTCGCGGACGTTATGTCAGGCGAGGGCAGGACACGGAAGGAAGGAAGGAAGGAAGGAGTGGCCTGCCCTGCTGCTGCGAAGGTGAAAGGAGGCGTTTAAGGTTAGTTCCGGGAGCGACGGAGGGTGGGCGGGCCAACCCCGATCCAACCCCGATGTTTCCCCGAAAAATAAGACAGCCCCTGAAAATAAGACCTAGCACATTTTGGGGGGCAAAAATTAATATAAGATAGTGTCTTATTTTCGGGGAAACACGGTATGTGAAAATTAAATAACTCCTGCAGTAGCATAGCCAGGTTGAGGGCACAGGGGAGAGCGGACTGTCGTCGGCGCGTATTTTAAACGTGACAGATCATGTGAAAAATAGATGCCGGCGCCATCGGAAGTCCGTTTGGGGGAGCGTCGGCGCCCCTGACGACCCACCTAGCTACGCATCTGACCTCCAGCATATAGTTCTGAAAATCCCTTGGGGAGTTTAGGGTCTGGAACAGTATTTGCATTCAAATGACTTTTCACCAGCAGAAACCCATCCTTACACTTTCCTGTGCTGCCCTCAAGTGGACAAGTGTTTTATTTGCTTACACATATATGAGTACAAGGAGTGGTAAGTTTAAAATGGCAAGAAATATTTGAAAATGAAACATTGTATTCCCATCTCAAAGTGGACTGAGAAGTTCTCCGCTGGCACGACGTTCTGGGAGGTCTGCGGCCCCTGGCCTAGTGCTAACTGACTGAAATTTCAGCTCCAGATTTTGGCCGCTGCCTGCATGGAGATCATTTAAAACCAGAAGTACATCTCCTGGCAGACGATGGGGCAAACCCGAGACCGGACTGGGTTGATTGGGAGCAGCTGGCAGCCCTGCTGTCACATGCACATGGGTAAAGGCTCTTGGCCCAAGAAGGCAAGGTTCGAAGAGTGACCCCGATGGCAAGGAAAGCGCATCTGTAGCTTAGTGTGGGTGTCTGGGCTCATCATTGTCCTTCTGTGTGGATGCATCAACAGCATTCGAGGAGGAAGGCCTGGCACAGTACAAGAGGGTGGATTTGCAGAGTGGAATGAATCCCTGCCAGTTAACAGGATATGCATTAATGAAAGTTAGCAGGATATGTACTCATGAATGTACAGTATAATTGGTTAGACTCCCTCCCAGACAAAGTAGGTGGTGAAGGATCATGGAGTGGCAGATCCTATTTCTCCGGTGCCAGCCCGAATCTCAAAACAATGGAGCTATACGAACTCTCCAAAAACATTCTTCTTTTATATTCTTGTTTTTCTATTATTATTATTTAACTATCTACAAGAAAAATCATGTGAAGACCGCAGCACTCAATGTCTCTGAAATTAAGCTTTCGGCAATCAGTGAACTTATATATCGCTACCAATCGACTAAGACCAAACATTGGCCAAAAACCTCCACATCAATATATGTCATATGTCTGTGCCAGGCCAGACATAAGGAGAGAGAGGGGGGGGGGGGGGGGGAGAGAGAGACCCTGAACAAAGGTCTCTTCTCGGATTCAGTTTGCATTAAATAAACTGGAAACACTGGGCAGCCACAGTCTGGGTCTCCAGCCTTCCTGCCCTCAACCTCAGATCCAGCTAATGGTCTCAGCAGCTGTGCACAGGGCCCCAAACCCTGGGCCCCTCACTGTTACAGAATTAGATCTTATCACTTTGAAAACAATAATGATCAGCTGAAACGGTTTCTTCAGGCACTGCTTTGAAGACTTTGCTTCCTGAGGTGCTAGACCATTCGTCCCGGGTCAGAGCATCTTCTTGGCTTGGTTCCCATTGCTGTCCACGTGGAAAGCAGAGCCATTCTCCTGCAGCGTTGCCTTCAGTGGAATGCCTTTTGTGCCGGTGGCCTCTCTCGAAGGAGCTTGCCTTCGCTTCGGCAAGAGCAAGATCAGGAAAAGAGCCAGTAGGTGCAGACAGAACCAGCAGGATCTACAGGGGACAAAAGGGAAGAGTTTAAGAGCAGATAATTCTAAGGTATTCCACTTTCAGCTTTGACAGAGACCTCCAGCTGAAACCTACGTCTAAGCCTGCCCTTTCTGTGATACTAGGTGGATTCCGATAGACAGTGCATTTTTTTCCAGCGGAAAAGGTGCTGGTACTCAAATGCCAGGCCACCCTTCAGGGGTGGGGTGATAAATGAGGGACCCACCCCACAATAGCCAGACTCCCTTCAACCAGTCACGGAATCTATGACAAGGCAGAATTGGTGTGTAGAACCTGAGCTCTTTCAAATTCGTTATCTTAGATGTTTTGGACATTTTGGAGCAAGCATTGTTGTACTGTATTTATAAAAATAATAATAATTAAAAAAAAAAAAAAGAACCTGAGCTCTTTCATTAAAACCTGGTGACCATGGGTCAATTTTAGCAGACAATGAAAAAGGTGCCGGTACTCAGTACCCCCAAGTACCCCCTCAAAAAAAGCCCTGCCGATAGATCACATTTAAATGCTTTTTTTTTTTTTTAAACATCTGGAAAGGTATTAATCCGCAAACGAATCTTTTCCGGAGATGGGAAGGCGGTAAAACGAGAGGACATGAAATGAGATTGAAGGGGGGCAGACTCAGGAAAGATGTCAGGAAGTATTTTTTCACGGAGAGGGTGGTGGATGCTTGGAATGCCCTCCCGCGGGAGGTGGTGGAGATGAAAACGGTAACGGAATTCAAACATGCTTGGGATATGCATAAAGGAATCCTGTGCAGAAGGAATGGATCCTCAAAACCTTAGCTAAAATTGGGTGGCAGAGCAGGTGGGGGGAAGAGGGGTTGGTGGTTGGGAGGTGTGGATAGTGGAGGGCAGACTTATACGGTCTGTGCCAGAGCCGGTGATGGGAAACGGGACTGGTGGTTGGGAGGCGGGGAATACTGCTGGGCAGACTTATACGGTCTGTGCCCTGAAAAAGACAGGTACAAATCAAGGTAAGGTATACACATATGAGTTTATCTTGGGCGGACTGGATGGACCGTTTAGGTCTTTTTCTGCCGTCATCTACTATGTTACTATGTTACACTTGGGGCGGGATCTACTTGGGAGGGCTGCCATCTCTCTTGGGCAATGCGCTACTTCACGTAGTCAAACAGAGAGATTTGTTCCTATCGCCATGATAAAATCAGGTCCGTTCAGTTTTATGCCTCACGTCTCATGAGCTCCACCTAAACACAAACTCATAATCACTCTTCCCACATCAGTGCAATTATCAGGTTCTGCCAGCCAGTGCCCGCCCCTGGCATCTTTTTGATCCTGCATTTCCCACCACCACATTCCTTATTCTTGTAGGCTTTTCCTCATCCCTTAATCAGGTAACAGGTATGAAATATATCCCAGTTGGAGCCAGAGGTGTCACCCTCAGGCTGTACAAGCAGAGCTGCTGTCACGCCCACTAATGGAAAAAGGTCTGGTAGCTTATCCTGCTGGTTGTGAATTTTGTGTCTTTGGTTGGGCTAAATGCCAGATTCAGGGTCTGGCCTCAGCTCACCTGTAAAACTTGAAGGAAGGTCCCAGATAGAGAAGGATGAAAGGGGCCACAGTATAGCTAACGGCGACCTGGGTGGTAGTCCACGTGACCACGTCATAGAAGATTTTGTGTGATGGTGAGACAAGGAAATGATGACGGAAGTTTCTGCGGACCTGAGAGAGAGAAGAGTTGGTGAGCAGTGCTGTTTGCCAGGCAAAGGGAGCTTAATATCAGCAGTTCTGTGCCAGAGATCCCTCTGTGACTTACTCTCTGAGGGGCCAATGCAGAAAATCAAGTGTTAGAGCCACTGACTGCATGGCTTCTAAGGCAAGTTTTTCACAAAAAAAAAACAAAACAAAGTATAACACCTGAATGCAGTGATCAGTGAGCATGCACATTACTGCTGCATTAAAATTGTCAGGGAACCCCCCCCCCCCCCAATATTATGGCATCCCTCCCAACAACCTCCCTGATTCTAGCAGCATCCTCTCACCCCATCAAACACTAAATTACCAGCTAGTGGCACCCCACCGACCCAAACTAAAAATCCCTGGTATCTAGCAGGACCCCCTCCCATCCCCCTAACCCGATCTGACATGACCCGATCCCCCTTTCCTCTAGTGAAAAAAATCCCTGGTGTCTAGTGTATCCCTCCCTCTCTCCCAACCAGACCCCTTCCCCAACCTTAAAAAAATTTCCCGGTGTTTATTGGTACCCCCCACAACTCTGACCCATTCCCTAGGTTCCTAAGGCCCCCATACCTTAGGAGGCAGGAGTGATGCCCGCTTGCTCCTGTCTCTGTGCTACCATATTTGAAAATGGCAGTGCTTGACCCCGTCTGGTGCACCCTAGGATACACCAGGCATGGTCGACCTATTAAATAAGGGATTTTTTCCTCATTATTTGGTAGTATCTGCCTATACCTAATAAGGGGAAAAGTTCTGGATCCAGTGACCACTAATGAACATGTAAATTGCTTATTAACAGCAAGCTACAGCCCACAATAATTGTGTGCATCAACCCCTGTGAGACGTTTGTGTCACACAACATCTCCTCTGCACATCTCCTCTGCTGGGCTGGTCTAGTGCCATACTGCCTGTGCCCCCTTCCAGTCTGCATTATGCCACTTCTGCCCCCAGCCTCAGCTCTAACCCTCCTCCATGCGAATACCCGCTATGTTAGCCTTTGTCCTGATCCCAAAATTCTTTGAGAGCTAGACACAGTGACATAGTAACATAGAAAATGATGGCAGATAAAGACCTGTACAGTCCATCCAGTCTGCTCAACAAGATAAACTAATTTTACATGGTATGTGATACTTTATATGTATACCTGAGTTTGATTTGTCCTTGCCATTCTCAGGGCACAGACCGTAGAAGTCTGCCCAGCCCTGTTCTTGTACTAAATACTGAAGCTAACGTCGAAGCCCCTTAAAATTTACACTCCAGCCCATCCCTATCTATTCAGTCACGATCAGGGTGTAGACCATAGAAGTCCGCCCAGCACCGGTAATGCTTCCGAATTACCGGCGTCGCCACCTAATCTCCGCTAAGATTCCCTGGATCCATCCCTTCTAAACAGGATTCCTTTGTGTTTATCCCATGCACATTTGAATTCCATTACCGTTTTCATATCCACCACCCTCTCTGTGAAAAAATACTTCCTGACATTACTCCCCCCCACAGACTTACCGCTCGGGCTGCCAAGGTCATCAGCATGGCCGTCAGGAAGGTGAGGTAGTAGCCGGGGTGAACTCCGTGCCAGAGAGCAGACAGCACAAACGTAGCTAAGGTGGGGCTGGAAGTACAGCGGTCGTAACAGATCCTGCAAACCGTTGGAAAGGCTCCATTAAACAGATTCAGATCTGCACCAGAGCAAGCCCAGTGCTCGTACCTCCTGGGGTGCATATAATGCTACTCTATTTCAGGCACCAGATGCATGGCATCAGCAGCTAGGGAGCTTTCAGGGGGGGGGGAGAGAAGTAAAGGTTACTTTGCTCCCTCCAGAGCCCCTGTTTTGACTCTGACAAGGGATGACAAGCTGCCTTTATAAGGTAAGACTGAATAAATGGCTCTTGATCATCATCAGAGATGGGTCCTGCTTTTACCCCGTTGCCCTTATAGTCCTGTTTTGTTTTGTTTTTTTTGTTAGGGGCACTGGAACCACATGTCTCCACATGCAGTGAAGTAAGACCAGGACTTGTTCTACTCCTTTGCATGGATCTGGATGAGAAAGGAAACCTACTGAGACAGGGCAATGAGAAAACTCCATGTGAACAGATAGACAGTGTTGCATCTGGTTTTACTCCCCGCCATGCATTTTTTGTTGTTGTTTTTTTGCATTTCAATTTGAATGGGAATGAAAAGTGCGCCTAACGTAAGGCACTAATTTGCATGCCAGATTCATACAATAGCTGCATTTACATGCATGACTGGTGGCGTATATTGACAGTTGCATGCGTGCCAGTCGCTATTCTTTTAAACTTGGCGCACGCATTGCTTTGCGTGTTACTGCAACTAGACTGTACCCTTAGGCACAGCATGGGTGCATCATGGGTATTCCACCTAGCAATGCACAAAAAATTGTAGAATACAATCAGCTATTGCAAGACGCACGCCATCATACACTAGTTACTGACCTGGCGTAAGTGGGGTACCTACATTTTGTCTCAATCACATCGGTGCTAGATGTGCCCTAACATCATTATAGAGTTACCTCTTATTGTTTGTTTGTTTTTGTGTGAAATAAGGATTTATTTGTATTTTGTTGAATGCTTTTGGTATACCGCCTATCATTGCAAAGACTTCCTGATATCTGCATGCATATAGGGTTACCATATCTGCCCTGTCAAACAAGATGACACAATAGCCACGTCCCTCCCCACCCCCACACCCTCTGTCATGCCCCCTCCCTACCCCCACATCACACAATCACCGTGACTTGACCCCCCCCAAAGAAAGCCATCCCCTTCTATATACGTCCCTCCCCCAAATTATTTTCCAGCCTTCACCCACCTTTTTTTTTTTTTACAGCTCCCTCATCCCCTTACCTTCTACCCACATTCCACATCCTCTCCCCTCCCCTACCTTATTGTGCCCTGGTGGTCTAATGGACTATTTGGGGCAGGAAAGGACCTCAGACTTTTCTGCCCAGCGATGCAACTGCCCACTCGCTTCTGGCGCCACTTCAAAATGACTGCCGACACTTCAAGTAGTGACCTTGCAAGACTTCTGGAAGACTCGCGAGGACGCCGATTGAAGTCTTGGCAGCCATTTTGAAGTGGCACCGGTAGCAAGTGGGAGACTTACTTGTCCTTTTCTTGAGGACACTATAAGACAGCGGGAGATTCCAGCCTGCCCGATTGTCTGCAAATTTGGACAAATGGATAGGCTGGAAAAACCCACTTGGACATGCCACATTGTCCTCAAAAAGAGGACATGTCCAGGTAAAACCGGACATATGGTAACCCAACATGCATGCAACATGATAAAACCAGGCTTGGGCTAGTCTGTCCTAGGTGACGCAGAGCTGTATCTGCGCCTTACCTCAGGGGGAAGCAGTTTAGCCAAAAATGTCCTTGAGAAACATGATAAGAGTTTCATACACACTGATACATTACTCTTTAAGCCATAGAGCCGTTTGGATGTTCCAGTTGTCAATGAACATCTTCAAGCTTGTAGCCAGCTGTGAAGAGAGAGCGAGACAGCAGATTTTAAGAGGCCCAATCTATCCTTTCCAACAGTGAAAAGAAGGTGAGAACCACTGGTTCCAGTGAGTGATAGGAAGCCCAAGTCGGGTCTGGGTTAAAGCAGTGACACCAAAGAGCACCAACGGAGTTCCACACAAATCACAAATCAAAATGGAAGAAGTGGAATTAGCCAATCAGAATGGCCAAGGTTTATTTTAAAAAGAAATAGCTGATAAAATGACCCAACACGGGCCGTGTTTCGACCAATACAGTCTTCGCCAGGGGTAGCTTGAAAAGAAACAAACATGAAAACATAAATAAATAAATAAAATACAATTGCAAATAGATGATAGTCCAACAGACTTGATAATAAAATCTTCCACAAAAACGTTTACATGGACATGTATGTACAAAGAATAAACCTTGGTCATCCTGGACATTTTGGTTGGCTAATTCCACTTCTTTCGTTTTGATCTGGGTTTAAAGCTCCCAGAAACCATATATTTAATTTCTGTTCTGTTTTCCCTGCAGATCTAGAGTTTTGTGCATGAGATGGAAGAGGAAGGTTGAGCTGAACTGTTTTTATTTGTTCCCCAATGCCCTGAAATCATTTAAGGACGGTATTAACAGAGCAGAGTTGAGCCCTGGATTCCTATCCCATCTCTGCTACCTATGTGTGCACAGCTTCAAGGACATTACCAAATCTCTCTGTCCCCCCCTGCTTAGACTATAGGTAGGTTTATAGCCAGAGAACCTGCCTCATGGGATTTCCTGCTGCTTCATCCAGAGCTGAGGTACCACAGGGCTTTGTTGGCATTATCACTCCTTACTTATCATCGGCTGCTTTGTGTCACTTTGCCCCTTACCTCGATCTTCAGGATAGAGAGATTCTGTATAAGGTCCCAGCGTGGCTTCCCATTCTTTCTGTACCCGTTGAATCCGAAACCAGCTGCATTGTTGATTGCATCTGCTGCTCATTTCAACCAGGAAAAGAAATGTTCAGGTGCTTATTCAGGACAGCTGTGCTCCATTTAACATCAGTTAATATTTTTGAATATTTTGGCCACAGATAATCATGCAGTGCTGAGGGTGAATTCAGCTTTACTGGTTGTAGTTAACATGAGTATCATCATTATAGTCAACGCCTCCGTGCCATTCCTGATAGCACCTCCTGGTGAGAGAGGCTGGGATTGCAAGAACTATGACTTTTCCACGACCCAGCTCTCCTGCGCCTTTTATTACATCACTTCCTGCTGGAAGAGGCTGGCAGTGCAGATGCTGAGAGCTCCCCCACAGCCACTACACCTGCACCAATCCCTACAACATCTCCAGCTGGGAGAGGCTGAGACTGCAGGATCTCTAAACTATTACTCGTTATCATTTCTATAGTGCTACTTAGGGTTACCATATTTTGTCCCCCAAAAAGGAGGACACATGCCCCATCCCCTTTCACACCCACCCGCCCCTTTCACGCCCTCACTCCGCCCCCTGTCACATTTTCTCCTCCCCCCTGTCACACACCCTGTCACCCTCCCACCCCGTCACCCCCCTCCCCTTACCTTACTACTGCCCTGGTGGTCTAGCGACCTCTTTGGGGCAGGAAAGAGCCCCCTCTTTCCTGGCTGGAGCGCTGCCTTGCATGCATCCTTCCTGTTGGTGATCTCGGCGCCGATTCAAAATGGCCACCGAGAGTTGAAGTCTCGCGAGGTCACTTCAACTCTCGGCGGCCATTTTAAATCGGCACCAAGATCACCAACAGGAAGGATGCATGCAGGGCAGTGCTCCGGGCAGGAAAGAGGGGGCTCTTTCCTGCCCAGAAGGCGGAAGAGGTCACTAGACCACCAAGGCAGTAGTAATTAAGGGGAGGGGAGGCTAGCAATCTGCCCGTTTGTCCAGATTTCTGGACAAATGGGCAGATTGGCAAAACCCGCTCGATTGCCCGGACATGTCCGGGTAAATCTGGACATATGGTAATCCTAGTGCTACTAGACGTACAAAATACTACATGCTTATCCACCCTGCCATACAGCGCCTCCTGCTTGCGAGAGCTGGGACTTCAGAAGCTGTGAGGTTTCATTGGGAATTTAATGCTATTTTTATTTCCTATGCAGAGCATTTCCTACATTTAAGGCACATACCCAGCGTCCAGGCGATGTAATACTTTGGCCTACAGGCAGCCAAGGATATGTAGAGATAGAACAGCCGATGAAGGAGTGAAGCGGTCTCGAGAAAAGATTCCTCTGTGTTATAGTCAACTGGAAAAGCTCTGGACACTGCTATGTGGATGCCAAGGATCAGGAAACAGGTGGCGAGTTTCTCCAGCACTGCATTCTGCAAAGACATCAAACCACAGTGTGACACAGTATCTGTCCAGGGAAAATTCAGGAACTTCAATGCATTATCACTTTGTATTCTATTATACCACGTATGTGCCTTAATGCAATACATGATAGAGGTATATAAAATAATGAGTGGAGTGGAACAGGTGGATGTGAAGCGTCTGTTCACGCTTTCCAAAAATACTAGGACTAGGGGGTATGCGATGAAACTACAGTGTAGTAAATTTAAAACAAATCAGAGAAAATGTTTTTTTCATCCAACGCATAATTAAACTCTGGAATTCGTTGCCGGAGAACGTGGTGAAGGCGGTTAGCTTAGCAGAGTTTAAAAAGGGGTTAGACGGTTTCCTAAAGGACGTCCATAAATGGACTTGGGAAAAATCCACAATTCCAGGAATAACATGTATAGAATGTTTGTATGTTTGGGAAGCTTGCCAGGTGCCCTTGGCCTGGACCGGTCTCCAGCGCGCCGCGTTTGCTGATCTGTGCTTTCTTGAGTCCTGCACGTTCCTTTAAGTGAAACTGAGCATGCTCAGTTTCACTTAAAGGAACGTACAGGCATGCCATGTTCACTGATCTGTGCTTTCTTCCTCCTGATGTCCTGCACGTTCCTTTAACACGAAGCACAGATCAGCGAACGCGGCGCGCCTGCACGTTCCTTTAAGTGAAACTGAGCATGCTCAGTTTCACTTAAAGGAACGTGCAGGACATCAGGACTCAAGAAAGCACAGATCAGCGAATGCGGCATGCCAGAGTCCGGTGCTGAAGAAGGCTTTGGCTGGCGGGGGTTGGGGACCCCGCCAGCAAAACCAGGGCCTCCTTGGCCCCACCTAGCTACACCCCTGGGTTGAAAAGTGCCTGTTGTCATGACTTGGGGATGGTGTGTGGTCACAGGCTGTGCATCAGTCAGTGGCACGTGAACAGCAAAACTGTGCGGAGGACTCACTGTGGGGGACGGCTCTGGTCGCCTCTGGACGCCGTTCTCCTTCACGTGCTCCGAGTCTCCACTCCGTTGATAGTGCCTTCCCTCAATGAATGCCACATAGTCATTATATGAACACAAAGGACCGGCAAGAATACCCATGAAGTTAAAGTTGTAACTCAGGTATTCCAGTGGACTCGGAAACTTTCTGTGTTGAGAGAGAAGGGGAGAAAGTCAAAGAATTCAGTTTTAATGTCTCGGAAAGCCACCGTGCACCCTCCCCCACCCCCGTAAAACAGACATCTTATTCCCAGTCACCGGTGACATCTAGGTACATTAGGTGGGTTCCTTCCAGAAACAGCTGACGTTGGTGGCTCTGAATGAACATCGATAGTGTCACAGCTGGGTTGAGCTGCAGAGATGCCAAGTTATTTATTTTTTATTTATTTTATTTATTGCATTTGTATCCCACATTTTCCCACCTCTTTGCAGGCTCAATGTGGCTTACAATACATCATGGATAGTGGAAGTATAATAGAAAAATAGGCATTTAGTGTTACAGAGAATTTTTGGCAACATGATAATGATAAGACATGATAGTAGTATAACAAGCAGATATTATAAGACACTAGTAAAAAAGTCCCGTTTCTGACACAAATGAAACGGGCGCTAGCAAGGTTTTCCTCGGATTGTGTATGTTTGAGAGTGTATGTGAGAGTGACTGTGTGTGAGAGAGAGTGAATATGCGAGTGTGTCTGTGAGAGAGACAGTGTGTCTGTGAGAGAGACAGTGTGTGTGTGAGAATGAGAGTGTGTGCGTGAGAATGAGAGTGTGTGCAAGTGCGTATGTGAGACACAGTGTGAGAAAGAGTGTGTTTCACACAGATACAGTGTGTGCGAGAGAGAGAGTATGTGTGAGACACAGACTCTGTGAGACTGAGTGTATGAGACCAAGAGAGTGTGTGAGTGACTGTGTGACACATAGAGAGTGAATGTGATACAGTGTGAGACATAAAGTGTGTGAGAGTGAGAGAGAGAGTGTGTGTGTGACAGAGATAACTCTCCCCCCCTCTCTGGTGTCAGGCCCCCCCTCCCTCCCTCTCTCTTGTTTCAGGCCCCCCATCTCTCTCTCTGGTGTCTGAGTGTTACTGTGCAGGACACTGAGCTCTGGCTGTGCTTCAATTAACTGACCAATCGAATAATAGAATCGGTAATAGAATGCACCTCCAACATTCTGAAGCCGAGAAACCTCGTGTGGTTGGTCACTTCTGTTTGTGACGAACCCGGAAGTACGTGATGTCAATTCAGGAGATGTGGGTTTCACCACCATGCATTTAGAACGTTGGGAGTTGTGGAGGCTTCATAGAATGTTGGAGGTGCGTTTTATATAGAGAGATTTCTAATTACGTGTGGAGGATTTATATATATATTCACATTGGTTGATCTTTGTGGTAAGCCTTGCTGAAGATCTAGGCTGGAGATTTTGGGATAGTCTTGGATTTCTGATCACCACATCCTGGTGCATTATGGGACTTTCAGCACTGATTTCAATGGGCAGGATCAGGCACTACAACCCCCACACTGTTCTGGGATAAAAGTTCAAAACCAGGACTGCCTAAAAAGTCTCCAGCCTGGAATTGGGCAACTTGGCATCACTGTAGCTGACAGGACAGAAGTACTTGTGTATGCGTCGGGGATGGGGGTGGGGTGGGGGAGGAAGGTAAAAAAAAAAATAGAGGAGAATTTTGAATGAAACCTTATGGCAGTGGTTCCCAATCCTGGTCCTGGAGGCAACTCCAGCCAATCAGGTTTTCAGGATATTCATAATTAATATTCATGAGAGTGCATGGAAATCTCTGTCATGAATATTCATTATGGATTTCCTGAAAACTAGACTGGATTTTTTGTTTTGTTACATTTGTACCCTGTGCTTTCCCACTCATGGCAGGCTCAGTGTGGCTTACATGGGGCAATGGAGGGTTAAGTGACTTGTCCAGAGTCACAAGGAGCTGCCTGTGCCTGAAGTGGGAATCGAACTCAGTTCCTCAGTTCCCCAGAACCAAAGTCCACCACCCTAACCACTAGGCCACTCCTCCACTCCTTTTTATCACTTTTCCTCCTCTTTCTTTTATCCTCTAGGGCAGTGGTTCCTGAAGGCACCCCCAGGCAATCCAGTTTTCAGTATATCCACAATGAATATTCATGGATGTGGCCCCAGGATTGGATTGAGAACCACCTGGCTTAATGGTTAAGCTGACACTAATATGTATAGTAAGAAAGAGGAACCACTAAGAATTGTGACCTCCAGTGCCAGGAGAGAGACTTTTAGCTCAGTCCTGGTTTTAAACTTACATCTAATTTACATAGACATCATATGAAAAATGCCAGTACCAACAAAGATGTCACGCCTGTGGGACAGCACTTTACAAAACCAGAACACTGTACCAGTGATTTTATGGTAAGGATCCTGAAAGGGAACTTTACAACAATACAGGAACGTAAGACCTTTGAAGTCAGAATGATTAAATATTTTGACACCCACCAGACAGGACTTAACAAAGATCTGGGTTTTCTAGCCCATTATAAAGCATAAAATTGTATTTCTTTGTAAATTGTATTGCTCTGTCACTTTCCTGTCTCCCTGACTCTCACCTATCCACCCCCATCCTGTTAGACTGTCACTGAAATGCTTTGATGTTTCACTCATATATACTGTCATCTACCAACATTTGCTTATTTCCGATCTGACGAAGAAGGGCAACCTTCGAAAGCTAATCCAGAAATGTATTAAGTTATGTCCAATAAAAAAGGTATCATCTTATTTTCTTTTCCATGTTTTATTTTGTTTTATTTCTACTGATTACCTTTAAAAATGGACTAACACGGCTACCACACACCTCTCTACTCAAACTTACATCTTATATCAGTGTGGTATTTGTGGTCCCTGATTCTACTCACTGAAATCAGTTCCCACAATCCCACAGTGGACCAGGATAAGGTGGACAGAAATCCAGAACTGGCTTTACAATTCTTCCCCCCTGGCAGCTCTGAGGAAGTCTGGCAATCCCTTCTGCTTGTCCATAGGTCCACTCCTGCCCACTGTGTCATTTAAGGTGGGACTGTCCTCAGCTATTCCCTGATCCATCCAGATCTTACCTGAGTGCGCGACTAGTCTGGGATGGACTGAGAGATTCCGGCTTCCTGGCAGTTCCTGGAAAAGAAGCATTTTATGGGGTGAATCTTCTTGTTTTAAAGGCTGAAAAAAATATTTTCCCATTTCTCTTTCTTAAAATGTCACTTTATCCAGAGGCATTTCGGAGAGAGACGCCAACATCCCCTCCTTGGCAAGCAGAACACAGTCGCATTATTTTCTGTATCTGAGAAAATGTCCCTTCCGACGTATTCTTAATTCCTAAGGAAGTATCATGTTTAATGTTTGTGAAAACTCCTCCTACCCAGTTTCTCTCACTCTTTTATTGCATTTTGTAAGTTATTCTACATCACCCTTTCTTTGCTGATTTCCTGGGGACTCCACCGAGAAGAAAAGATGGCTGCTTATCATTTCTATAGTACTGCAGAAATGATAAATAGTACCACAGTATTTTTCAAAAAGATGCACATTTATAAAAAGTTCAAGTATATTAGAACTGAAAAGAAAGAAGACATAGTAACATAGTAACATAGTAGATGACAGCAGAAAAAGACCTGCACGATCCATCTAGTCTGCCCAACAAGATAAACTCATATGTGCTACTTCTTGTGTACACCTTACCTTGATTTGTATGTGCCATTTTCAGGACACAGACCGTAGAAGCCTTGCCCAGAACTAGCCCCACCACCCAAACACCAGCCCCGCCTCCCAATCTCAGTTAAGCTCCTGAGGATCCCTTCCTTCTGCACAGGATTCCCGGCCCCGACCGTATTATCGAAACGAAAGATGGCTGCCCATCTTGTTCGTTAATACGGTTGGCTCCACCCCTTCCCGGGGCCATCCCCAGAGATGGCCGCCCCGTTCAATTATGGCCCTCCACGATCCCAAAAAACCAACAAGGCGACCGACCTGCAAACTCCAACCAGGAAAACAAAGCAGATCAATGGAAATAAACATTTTTTTTTCCCATTGATCTGCTTATTTTGTTTTCCATCTAGCTGAGTGCGAGTCCTTCTCTCCCCCAAGAGCCTCACTCGTAGCATGCTGCTAGCCCGATTTCAAGTTGCAGTATCTTTATGTCCTGCAAACAAGAGACAAAGCTACTGTTTCACTGTGCCACATCACATGCATGAAAGACCTCGGAATAAGACCAGAAGTGGAAATCAGAGAATTAATAAGGTTCATGTGTAACGGACACATTAGGGAATTGTGGAGAAGAGGAGGTATTTTATGTCCATTACGATCTTTGGTTTCGTTGTGTTGCAGGGTTCAGGCATTTAAGTTGGGTCGGTAGGGTATGCCTTTTCGAACAGGTTAGTTTTTACTGATTTACGGAAGTTTAGGTGGTCATAGGTTGTTTTCACGGCAGAGTTTAAAAAGGGGTTGGACGGTTTCCTAAAGGACAAGTCTATAAACCGCTACTAAACGGACTTGGAAAAATCCAAAATCCCAGGAATAACATGTATAGAATGTTTGTACGTTTGGGAAGCTGCCAGGTGCCCATGGCCTGGATTGGCCGCTGTCGGGGACAGGATGCTGGGCTCGATGGACCCTTGGTCTTTTCCCAGTGTGGCATTACTTATGTACTTATGTCCTCTACTTGGCTCACTTTTATTACATAGAGCAGTGATTTAACCTATTGTGATGTCATAGTGGCTCATTCCACCAATAAGAGCCAACCTCATTAGTGATGTCACAATGGCTTGATTGTATAGAATGTTTGTATGTTTGGGAAGCTCACCAGGTGCCCTTGGCCTGGATTGGCCGCTGTCGTGGACAGGATGCTGGGCTCGATGGACCCCTTGGTCTTTTCCCAGTGTGGCATTACTTATGTCCTCTATTTGGCTCACTTTTATTACATAGAGCAGTGATTTAACCTATTGTGATGTCATAGTGGCTCATTCCACCAATAAGAGCCAACTTCATTAGTGATGTCACAATGGCTTGATTGTATAGAATGTTTGTACGTTTGGGAAGCTTGCCAGGTGCCCTTGGCCTGGATTGGCCGCTGTCGTGGACAAGATGCTGGGCTCGATATGGACCCTTGGTCTTTTCCCAGTATGGCATTACTTATGTACTTATGAAATCTGGTAGGGGCACCAGGGCTAGGGGAAGGGGCTTCTCTGGAGTCTCAAAAAGAGTTTTCTGGGGACTGACTGGAGTTAACAGCCTTCTTAATGAACCCTCTTCTCCAGCCTTCCCTCCAACATCTTCCTCCCTCCCAGCCTTCCCCGTTCCATCCCACTGCAAACTGGTGTCTCTTTTGTGTTACCATCGTGCAGCTCGAAGGCCACTTTGGTGATTTTCTGTGTAAGAATCATCATAGGTCTGCAAAGAGAGAAAGACCAGAAACGCAAGTCAAAACATTGAAAATGTTCCTTGAACAAACTAACTAACTATATATAAGAATGCTTCAGAGTTAGGGGACAGGAAGGAGGCACAGCAGGCCTGATATCCGCTACACAAACAGCTGCCCCATTATTCTATGACAGGTCACCTGAAGTTAGGTGCCAATTGCGTACACGTGAGCCTGTTACAGTTACGGTATTCTGTACTTACATACACAATTACTACTAGTAAAAATCAGTGGCGTAGCTACGTGGGCCACGGGGGCCTGGGCCCCCATAGATGTGGCCCTGGACCCCCCTGCCGACGACCCTCTCGACCCCCCTCCCGCCGCCAACCCGCCACCGTGGCCTACCTTTGCTGGTGGGGGACCCCAACCCCCGCCAGCCGAGGTCCTCTTCTTCCGGTGCAAGGCTTCGTTCTGTTTCTGTGAGACTGACGTCCTGCACGTACAACATGCAGGACGTCAGAAACAGAACGAAGCCTTGCACCGGAAGAAGAGGACCTCGGCTGGCGGGTACTGGGGTCTTCCGCCAGCAAAGGTAGCCCACGGCGACGGCGGGAGGGGGGGTCGAGAGGGTCATCGGCGGGAGGGGGGGTCGAGAGGGTCGTCGGCAGGGGTCATCAAAGTTGGTGGTGGTGGAGGTGGCGGGGAGGGGAGGGGGGTCAATGGCACCGGGGGGGGGGCTAAAATGTGCCCCTCACCTCAGGCTCTGGACCCCCCTCCCGCCGAAGTCTGGCTACACCCCTGCTAAAAACTAATCTGTTCAAAAAGGCATACCCTAACGATCCAACTTAAATGTCCTAACTCTGCAACATAACGTAACCAAAGCTCACGCAGGACATAACTATTTCTCTTTACGATTACCCAATGTGTGTGTCACACCTGAACTCTACTCTGCCACAACATCACTCTGTATTTGTTCATACCGATATTGGCGATCGCCTTTACGGTAACATGTAAGCCACATTGAGCCTGCAAATAGGTGGGAAAATATGGGATACAAATGTAACAAATAAATAAAATAAATAAATTACCTTAGCATGTAAATACAAGGGGGGTGTGTCTAACATTTACACGTGTAACTTCTAGAATGCTGTAAGTTATGTGCTAACGTGGCGAATTTAGGAACACACATTTACGCCTGCTAGTGACATGGCATAAGTGGGTGCGTCTAAATGTAGACGCTTTTATGTATTTAAAATTTTATATTCTGCATTATCACCAGTGCTCTCGGCAGATTAGATCATTCACATACGTAATAATCAAATGTATTATATATTTTAAAAAACCTCATTCTCACATATGTCATTTATACCAAGCCTTCTTCCACCTCACCTCCATTCGATAGAAATTAATCCTTAAATCCCTTTATGTTATATCTGTGTATATTCCTCCTGTCTTTACACTCCTTCATATGCCTGCATAAACATGTTTGTAAAACCTTTTTCAAATCCTCCAGATCCTGGATCTCTCTCAATTTTAAAGGCAACTTATTCCAGGCTTGTTGCCCAGCAATATAAAAAATGAGTTTCGAAACTCCTCCAGATTAACTATGTGACATGCTTGAACGCTGACTTACGCTAGTATTTATTTATTGGGATTTATTAACCGCCTTTATGAAGAGATTCACCCAAGGCAGTGTACAGAAGGTACAGTTTAACATAAAACTTAAAATTTTGTTAACAGCACAACAATAGTAAAATAACCAAGAATAAACATAAATACAATAAATGAGGTAAACTTGAAAACAGTAAATTGAAACCTAATAATAGAACTACCATGAAACAGTATCAAAAACATACACATTTAACAGCAGTGGAATTCAAATACCAGAGATATAATACAATGATAGCATAATATTAACGTTACACCTAATAAGCATGCATTAGCATGCATTTTTATAAGAATGCTTATGTACATAAATAACTCTTATTTGGCACCCCAGCCGGGGAATGCTCTGCCACAGGAACTTCGGGAGGTGCAATCCTTGGTTTGGTAGGTTCGGGCCCCCAAGGTCTGCTGGTTTGGCTGATGGGGATCCCCAATCCCTGCCAGCAGAAGCTTTCCTGTGCCGATATTTGGCACTGTGCTGCCTGTCCTGTTTTCCCCCTCCCCTGCACACATGCTCAGTTTTAGTGAAATTGAGCTTCACGTGAGCTTAATTTCACTAAAACTGAGCATGCTGAGAGCGGTGAGAAGGCGGGACAAAATGTGCCCCCCCCTTTGGGCTCAGGCCCCTCCAAAATCAAGATCTGGCTATCAGGGGCGTAGCTATGTGGGGCCACGGGGGCCTGGGCCCCCAAAGATTTGGCCCTGGACTCCATGCCAATGACCCTCTCGACCCCCCCTCCCGCCGCCAACCCTCCCCCGCCATCGCGGAGGAGATACTTCAGGAACCTCAGGACGGTTATTAGAGGAAAGTAGATCCGGTTAGAACGGAATTTATAACATCATAATTTTTCTTGTAACGAGTACTGGAGTACTCCTATGGGACTTTGTGCTGCTAAAGGATCACGTTCTTACCTTGAACAAATGTACACCTGTATAGGAATGTGTTAGGAGGAATGAATGGTGTGTAGTTTGGGTGGGTAAGATTGTAAGATTGTAATATGACAATATAATATAGATATATCCCCAATTCCCTCCGGTGGTCATTTGGTCAGTTGGGGCTCCTTTTTGAACCTTGGTCGTGAAAAAAAAAGGGACCAAGTAAAGCCGGCGAAATGCTCGTCAAGCCTGGCTTTCTTTTTCCATTATTGGGCGAAGCCGGCCATCTCATGAGCACGCCCCCGTCCCGCCCCCGTCCTGCCTTCACTACCCTACCGACATGCCCCCTTGATGTTTTGCCGACTCCGCAATGGAAAGCAGTTGAACGGCCAAAATCGGCATTCGATTATACCGATTTGGCCAGTTTCAGGAGATCGCCGGCCATCTCCCGATTTGTGTCGGAAGATGGCCGGCGATCACTTTCGAAAATGAGCTGGCTAGTGACCTTTTAACTTCTCTCTGTCGTTATTGTTATTTTTATTCTTATTTTCTGTTTTATTATTTTTATTCCAATGTTTATATTAATGTTTACATAGGTCTCCTTTATTTTTTTTTTTATGCACTGTCAACAGTTATGGATTTTCCTTCACTTATGCATGTCCGTATATTTATACATTTTGTCGAACTGAATTCACTTTCAATCAGTATTGTTTATAATTTGAATATATTGCGCTTTTGATCTTCTCACCAATATTACATCTCAGTTTCTTTGTTGGTTCATAATTTCATTACCATTTAAAAATGTTAATATGATCTTATCAATGCAATCTTAAACTTGTCCTGACAATCCCTATGTTGTTCTTTCGTTTTTTAATTCATGTTCATTTTTACTAATTATATTTGTATCTTAGTAGTATGTTTCGTTTATACATTGTGGAAAATATGAATGGTTGCATCTATATATTTGAATTGTATTAGATTCTGTTATATTTAGTTGTATTTATTTGTCATTTATAGACTCCTGAGGCAGGCACGCTCAGCTGAAACACAATGCTGTGTTGAGTCTTTAAGCTGCTATCAATAAAGAGTTTTTTTTTCCTCTGCTTGGGTCTCCCTTGGTTTGTTTGTCCTTGAAGAGCTATTATCCATTTCCCACGCAATCCTTCCTTTGTGTTGAGTGAAGTGTAATGAATGAATGTGGAACTGACCTCCACACAACAAGGGTTGGATTTAGGATTATGGTACCCCTAGGCAGAAGACCAGAGCAAGGGAAATAGGTGAGTGGGAAAAGGGGTGTCCCCTTAGAAATTAGAGTGGTGGGGGAGGGTACACGTTTTTAGGTACCTTCAGAAATTAACATCCTAGAAACACGCCTATGTTACCGTTCCTAAATCCAGTCTTGCACCTGGCTACAACGGGACATTCCCTTGGAAATACAATACAATACAATAAAAACAATTATATTCCGCTACATGCCATTACAGGATCTTTGCGGAATACAATAATTAAAAGAGACTAGGCAACCCTAGGAAGTAACATCATAATTCAACAAGCAGTAAAAGCTACTAAATGAATACCTCATGCTTATAACTATAAATATAATGCAAATAAGTGGGTTCTTAGCAGTTTATTAAAACATAAATAATTGCTCATTAATCTTAACTCCAACGGCAACGAATTCCAGTATTGTGCCGAAATATAAGCAATTCCTTTGGGCATAGGAAATAAACCTTGGCCTCACAACCTAAGAGATCAACCTAACTTCCCCAGCATTATCTATCAGCTAATCAGGAACAAACCCATAAAATACTTTGTGTACTAAAGTACATCATTTGAACTGGCAACAGGCCTCCAAGTTGAAAGGGAATAGGGTTGGCTGCCATACTCAGAACTCCACTACACTAAGGAGATGAGTAAGAAGAGGAGAGGGACAGAGGTGTCATTGAGTCCTCCCTTCTGGAGATGGATTACCCTTACACTGTGAAGTCGGAGGACCCCTCGGAGCTCTTCAGAAGGCGGACAACTTGGAAAATGCTGAGGTAGCTCATTGCAACCACCAAAGAGTAGCTGAAAGCAGAAAAAAAAAAAAAGAAAGGGAGGTTGAGGGCATCTCAAGGTCAGATGTTAATCACATGTTCACTGGTACCATGCAGAGCTTGGCAACTATGAGGTACTCATCTGAAAGGGCTTCCCAGGACTCAATACTTTATATCTAATCTTGAGGAGTACAGAATTCATACAGGGGCGTAGCCAGACACCCAATTTTGGGTGGGCCTGGGCCCAAGATGGGTGGGCAGAAGAACTCCGCCCTGTCCCACAAGTGATTTGGTCTCTCCCTCTCTCGCCTGCATGCCATATGGTCACTCAAACATCCCACTCCCCCCATACCTTTTAAATGACAGATTTTCACTGGCAGCAAGGAGCAAATAATACACACTGCTCATGTTGGTTCCACAGCCTTCCCTCTGATGCAACTTCCTGTTTCCGCATAGGCGGGAATACATCAGAGGGAAGGCTGGTATGCAGGAAGGCCAGGAATTTTCAGCTGGTGGGGCTTGGGAATCCCTGCCAGACACTTCATAGGTGTGCTGCTACTGGGTGGGCCTGAGCCCAACGTAGATGGGCCCGGGCCCACCCAGGCCCACCCTTGGCTATGCCACTGCCACAGACCCTTCAGGGCATAAGATTTGTCCCTACAGTATGTAAATGATACAGAATCACATAAAGAAAAGGTTCATCCTTCCACATCTGAGCCTCCAGGAAGAAATATAGAACTCTCTTCCCAATGAACAAATGAATCTCCCGTGTCTTTGGGTGTGTCATGCTCCCATTTCCCTCATGCTGCATTGTGGCCTGAGATGTCCCACCTCTCCTTCGTCATGCCATGGGCAGGCACTCACATGTGCACATGGTTCCTGTCAGCCAGAAGCAGCACGATGTAGGACAGAACCACCTCTCCGAGGATAAGGACTGTGCACCTGTGCAAAGAGAAGGCAGGAGGCATATTTATGGTTCCTTCCAAACATGAAAGAAATATGTGCAGGACAGGCCTTCAGTGACATGGAAGTGTGTTTGTCACATAGGACTAGAATCTATATATCATGCCTAAAAAATTGGTGCTGCACCAAAATACGCCTCGGCATATTCTATAAAGTACGCCTAAATTTAAGTGTAAGCCTAAATTTCCGCATAATTTATAGAATATACCGAGTGCCTGTCTGCGCAACTAAATTTAGTTACGGGCAGTTATGCTAAGTAAAACTTGGTGAAAATACCGATACCTAAATTAGGTGCAGACTGGGTGTATTCTATGACAATGCGCATAAATTTTAGAAAAACGACCATGACCCGCCCATTCCACACCCATGGTCACGCCCCCTTTCAACTATGCAACTTAGAATTTACACGCATCACATTATAGAATACGCTTAGACAGTTCTGTGTGTAAATTCTAATTAATGCCAATTAGTGGCAATAATTGATTAAGTGGCAATTATCAGCGCTGATTGGTTTGTTAACTAGTAAGTTGTGCGTGCAAATCCAGAATATGACTAGATTTGCACGCGCAACTTAAGTTGCGTTATATAGAATCCTGGGGATAGGGAGGAATACTAGAAATAGCACTCAAAATGAGTGCCGAAAAAAATTGATGCAACGCACCGTTCTGTAACAAGCACAGTATCCTTTATAGAATAGCGTGTAGTGCTGATTCCTGCGCTTAACTTTGGATGCCAGACTTACACCTGCGGAAGCCTGGTGTAAATGCTGGTGCCCAAGTTAGGCGTGCTGACCCATTATTCTATAACTACATGTGCAACTTTTCCAAATGCCCCTGACACGCCCATGCCCACGCCCCCTTTTGGGATATGCGCTATAGGAGTTTAGCACCTTGCCTTATAGAACAGCGCCCAGCCAGATGCATGCACAAATTTTAATGAGTGCCAATTAACGTCAATAATTAGTTGTTGACACACAATTATTGATGGTTAAGAGTTCTTTAAGCAATTAATTTGCATTCACATCTCGGCAGTATGTCCAAATTTGGGTGCCATATACAGAATCTGGGGGTTAAAGGGTAATTCTATAACATGGTGTCCTTATTTACACACCACCTGAGTGTGTAAGCTTTCAGAATACTGTCTCTTTTGCAGGTAAGTAAACATTTATGCTCGGAGGAGGGGGGGGGGGGGGGACAATCACGGTAGGTACGTTACTGTGAAAACCTGACTGACTGGGGAGCTCCCAGGACAGATTTGGGAACCAGAACTCTAGATTAACTTTTTTTTTTTTTTTTTTGCTGTTTGACAGAAGGGCGGTGACAGCAGCAGTAGCGATTCTCATAGGCTGCCCTTCTCTTTACTACGGCCCATCTCTCTGAAGCAGGGGCATAGCTATAGGGGGCCATGGGGGCCTGGGCCCCCGCAAATTATGTCTGGGCCCCTGGTTTGGCTGGCGGGGGTCCCCAACCCCCGCCAGCCGAAGCCTTCTTCAGTGCCATCTCCGGCGCAGCCGCATTCCTGCCCAGCTCTTCTTGCTCCTCTTGTCCTGTGCACGCTGACGCTCCTTTACGGGAAACTGAGGAGCGTCAGGAACGCAGCTGCGCCGGAGACAGCACTGAAGGAAGGCTTCAGCTGGCGGAGGTTGGGGACCCCCACCAGCAAAGGTATTTGCGAGGCGAGGGGGATGCGAGGGGGGTGTGAAGAGGCGGGGGTGCAAGAAGGTGCGAGGCGGTGGCGGGGGGGGGGGGGGAGGTGAGGCGGTGAGGTGTGGCAGTGAGGGGGGGGTGTCGGCACTCAAAATGTGCCCCCAACCTCGGGCTCTGGCCCACCGTAAAGTCTGGCTATGCCCCTGTTCTGAAGTAACTTCCTTCTTCCTCAGAGGCGAGTAGAGAGAAGGTGCTGGGACCAGTGGCAGGGCAGCCTATGGGAATCACCGCTGCCGCTGTCACCGCCTACTTTTAAAACACAAAACAAAAGAAAAAGTTAGGTCAAGGAAGGGGGTTGGGGAAGGAACGGAAGGGGGGAGATGCCGCCTCAGAAGAGTGCCGCCTGAGGCCCCCACCAGTGGCGTAGCTAGGTGGGTTGCCAGGGGAGCAGCCACTCCCCCAAACAGACTTCCAATGGTGCCAGTGCCTATTTTTGACGCAATCTATCGCGTTTCAAATATGCGCCAGCACCGTCGGCAGTCTGCTCTCTGCTCCACCTGTGTCCTCAACCTGGCTACGCTTCTGGCCCCCACCTCAGGTGGCCTAATGGTTGAGCCGCCACTGCCAGAGAGTCTCACACATATGTGAACTGGAGACGCTGCAGGTGATCCAGAAAGTGTGGTCACAGGCTATGAACCAGGACATTGGAGCCAACTCTGTGGGTGCTGTGGGTGCTTGAGCACCCCCAATATTGAGAAAATTCCTTGTATGTGTCCAGGGAGGGGTAATTTCCATTGGGCTTAGCACCCCCAATAATTTTGAAAAGTTGGCTCCTATGAACCAGGAAGTAGACTTTTTAGTTCTAGGTGGAACTTCTTGCCTTTTGACTGGAAAAACATTGTATCTTCTTTCTGTCTCACTTGGAAGCAAGAGATACACTCTTCTGTGCTTTGTTCTGGATTCGTAATTATTGCTCATTTCTTACGACCTACGTGGCTGTTGTTTTCCTTATAGCACTGGTAATGTGTCTAGAGCTGCCAAGGAGTTTTCTTGAATCGATTGTGGATGGTCACCTCAAGAGGACCTGCTGGAAAATCTACAGAACCACAGACAAATGGAAAGCAAGTCGCTTACCAACTGTAGCAGAACATACAGAGGTAGAAGCCCAGCAGGGTGGCCACTGCATGCCTGATGGTGGGACTGGTCTTTGTGGGGTGCAAATACTTCCGGAAAAGAACAGCTAGAGGCAGTGCGCAGATCTGGCCTATGAGAAAATTCATCTGTGAAAAGAGGAGCATGGAAAGGTGATGAAAATGAGGACACAAAGACACACAAAGTCCTTTAGTAATTCTTCTGCATTTAGAAGGCTGACGGGAAGTAAAGGGGGAGGGGCCGCGACTGTCCTTTTTAATAGGGATGTGAATTTGTTGGTTCATATTTCACTTATTTGTTTGCTTTAACAAATATATAAGGGTCCTTTTATTAGGCTGCGGGAAGAGGGGGCTTGCGCTGGTGTCAACGCATACTTTTGAAGTGCGCTGAGGCCCCCCTATTACCATAGCGGGTAAAAGGCTGTTTTTTTTTTAAAGAAATGGCTGCGCTGCAAGTGAAGCACTTGCCACGCGGCTATTTTGGGCGTGGGGAGCACTTACCGCCACCCATTGAGGTGGTAGCAAGGGCTCCCGTGCCAATCCGGCGGTAACTGGGCAGTGATTACTGCCAGGTAAACACCAGCATTATAAAAATAAAAATATTATCATAGCGCCGGAAATGGCGCTGGCGGTGGGAACTACCGCCGGGCTGCTGTGGTAGCCCAGCAGTACTTAAAGTTTAGCGAGTGGTAAGCCTGCATTGGGCTTACCGCTGCTTTGTAAAAAAAAAACCTATACTGCATCCTAACTTACTTTGATGTTAATTAACCTACAAATTAATATGTGTTAGTCAATTAGAGCATGTTAAAAAGTTCAGAAACGGGGAAAAAAAAGTGTAAATGAGCTAAAAAAAAAAAAAATACCCCCTCACACACACACACACATTTTTTCCCTGTGCACATTCCTACTTTCATTTGTTGGTCAAGGCCTAACCCTCACCTATGGGCACAGCTGCGGAGTCAGAGGGCCAGATGCGCTAAACTTAACGAGCCAGCAACGTGGTTTTTAAACTGGTTCTAGCCAATTTAGCGCGCAAGTAGTAAGCTGGGACAGGCACAAAAGGGTTCTCTGTGCCATTTTCCTGTCACGGTAGCAGCTAACGAAAACGGAATGCAAATGAGCTAATTACTATTATAATGTGAATGCGATGCGATGCACTACCATTTCCGACCCCATGCAGCGTGGAAAACCTAACAGGAGGTCTACACCTCTCATTGGGTCTGCTGTGAGCGAGACCCATGCAGAGGAGGACGCCCATCGCAAAAATCGGAAGAAAAAAAAACGTCCAAGTGCTCATCAGGGATGTCCTTTCAAGTGCTAACACTTGGACGTCCTTCCCTGACGAACACTTGGATGGTTTTTTTCTTCAGATTTTGTGATGGGCGTCCTTTTTGTACGTGTTTTTCTTATGTGCCTGAAATGACCACAGCCGGAGAGAATTGGGGATCCGGACGTGCGAGGATGTCCAAATCAAAACTATTTGGACGTCCCTTTCGATTATGCCCCTCCAGGTCTCTCTCAGCCAATTGCAGCGCTTTTAGCTGACACCAGAGACAGCTAAACTCACTGTGATTGGCTGAGAGAGACCTGGAGGGACATAATCAAAAGGGATGTCCAAATCAGGGGCGTAGCTACGTGGGGCCACAGGGGCATGGGCCCCCATAGATTTGGCCCTAGCCCCCCTGCTGACAACCTTCTCGACCCCCCTCCCGCTGCCAACCCTCCCCCGCCGCAGCCGTCGCCATCAGGTACCTTTGCTGGCAGGGGACCCCAACCCCCGCCAGCTGAGGTCCTCTTCTCCGGCATGGTCGCGCTGCTGATCTGCAAAGTTTCGTTCTGTTTCTGTGAGTCTGATGTCCTGCAGGACGTCAGACTCACAGAAACAGAATGAAGCCTTGCAGATCAGCCAGCAATGCGGCCGCGCCGGAGAAGAGGACTGGCTGGCAGGGGTTGGGGTCCCCCGCCAGCAAAGGTACCCAATGGTGGTGGCGGGAAGGGGGGTCGAAAGGGTTGGCGCCGGGGGGTGGGGGGGGGGGTCAAAGTTGGTGGTGGCGGCGGCAGCGGGGGGGGGGGGGGGTCAGAAATGGCAGGGGGGGTCAGCAGCACCAGGGGGGGCTAAAATGTGCCCCCTCACCTTGGGCTCTGGACCCCCCTACTGCCGAAGTCTGGTTACGCCCCTGGTCCAAATAGTTTTGATTTGGACATCCTCACATGTCCCAATCCCCAATTCCTCTCTCCGGTGTGGTCATTTCGGGCACGTAAGAAAAACACGTCCAAGAGAAGGACGCCCATCATAAAATCTGAAGAAAAAAATGTCCAAGTGCTCGTCAGGGATGTCCTTTTTTTTGAGAGTGACATATATGAAGCCGTCTTTGGCATGCGCAGATCAGCCAGCATAACGATTGGCTGCTCTGCGCAAGCTCGGCTGGCCGACTGGCTTCCCCTCCTTAGGAAGGAAATCGCATGCAAATGAGCTAACAGGGAGCAGCTCATTTGCATGCGATTTCCTTCATGCATGCCCGTTTTTTACCGATTCGCTAAGGGATCGGTAAGGGAAGGGCTCTTTCCGTGGAGTTGGTGCATCTGGCTGTGAGAGTTGGAAGCAATTGGAAACGGAGTCGGTTAAAATGTTGGGTGTGAAAGCTGTCAGGGGGTGTGGCATGGCCAGAGAGTGGGTGTGGAAGCATTAGCTAACCAGTACATTATGGGACTCATTTTAGACTTACAAAATTCCATAGGAAGTCTAAATGCTTTGAAAATACACCTCCATACATACTGTGTATTAACTGGCTAACACAGAGTTAATGCAGGACCAGGAAAAAGCACATCTTGTTAACCTGAATATTTACACTTGACCTGCAATAAAAGTAATGGGAACACCCTGTCTTGATGCAGTGTTAGTTTGAGGCTTGCCCCTGTTAAAATCCTGTGTTATAGCATGTTAAGCCCAAAACAATGCAGTTCAGTAGAAGGACCTGTTATTTAAAAAGGAACTTCACGGGCGGCATACAGTAAATGCCATCCCAAGTGCTGGGATAAGCTTTTTTTTTTTTTTAAGGTTAGTACTGCAACCTCGGACAAGAAAAGTGACCCACTGGCGTTTTAAAATCAAGTTCTGCCTAGGAAACAGCTAGTGTTTTAAAGTTTGGTGAGAGAGTAAAGGAAGGATTTCTTACAGACAGCTTTCCTCTTCTGTTTCTCTCTGCAGGCATGACAGTATCTTAAAATGTGTCAAACTCACCCACATAAGCATTAAAAGAAAGATCATTGGAGGATTTATGGTACTGAAAAAAACTACTACTACTACTACTTATCAGTTCTAAAGCACTACTAGACGTACGCAGCGCTGTACACTTGAACATGAAGAGACAGTCCCTGCTCGACAGAGCTTACAATCTAATTAGGACAGACAAACAGGGCAAATAAGGAATAAGGACAAAGAGTAGCAAGATTCCGGAATCCCAAAGAGTAGCAAGATTCCGTGCAGAACCCCAAAGAGCAGCAAGATTCCGGAATCCCAAAGAGTAGCAAGATTCCGTGCAGAACCCCAAAGAGCAGCAAGATTCCGGAATCCCAAAGAGTAGCAAGATTCCGTGCAGAACCCCAAAGAGCAGCAAGATTCCGGAATCCCAAAGAGTAGCAAGATTCTGTGCAGAACCCCAAAGACTAACAAGATTCTGGAATCCCAAAGAGTAGCAAGATTCCGTGCAGAACCCCAAAGAGCAGCAAGATTCCGGAATCCCAAAGAGTAGCAAGATTCCAGAATCCCAGAGACTACTACTTATCATTTCTATAGCGCTACTAGACGTACGCAGCGCTGTACACTTGAACATGAAGAGACAGTCCCTGCTCGACAGAGCTTACAATCTAATTAGGACAGACAAACAGGACAAACAAGAGAGATAAGGGAATATTAAAGTGAGGATGATAAAAGAGGTAATAATTCACCAGGAGACACAAAGAAAACTGGATATCAAAGGATGAGGAAGTTTAAGTATGGCTAAAGATAATGTATTATCATGCACTTCTTTGATATCCAACTGTCTCCCCCCCCCCCATTCTTTGTAAATAGATTTGGGTCAGAGAGGACTGAAAAGGAGGTGAATGACGACACACAAGGGGACATCTGTGAGTGACAGGGAGAGTATTTGTGGACTATCTCTGGCGGATTCTCATACATGCTGTATCATCAGGCTATTTATCTCCTTTCTCTATTTATTATTTATATATTTATCTTATTTATAGCCCGCCTTTATCCAAAACGGTTAACAGGCTAACATACATAACAACTTACATGGAGACACAGACAATCGCAATCAGCAGAGTTCAAATCATTCTTCAGAATAAGCCTTTACAAAATAATGGGTCTTTAGATACTGTTTAAATTGTTGAATGTTTTCACAAGGTCTCAGGAAGCTTGGCAAAGTCTTCCATAGTGATGGGCCAGCAAAGTGGAGGAGTAGCCTAGTGGTTAGGGTGGTGGACTTTGGTCCTGGGGAACTAAGGAACTGAGTTCGATTCCCACTTCAGGCACAGGCAGCTCCTTGTGACTCTGGGCAAGTCACTTAACCCTCCATTGCCCCATGTAAGCCGCATTGAACCTGCCATGAGAGTGGGAAAGCGCGGGGTACAAATGTAACAAAAAAAAGGAAAAAGCTTGTGACTTTGTCTCTAGATAATGGTATGACTCTGGGGAGGGTAGACACAGCTGTTGGACCCTCAGCAAACACCTTTATGTGTTTTTGACTTTCTTCCCTCTATTCTGTATCTCTCTCTTCAATTTTTGCATGGAGTTCTTTTCTGTTTCTATTGCATCTTATAGTCTTATGATGTAAACTCAGTGCATTTTAAAAATGTGCAGGTACTCAAATGCCAGGCCACCCTTCAGGGGTGGGGTGATCACTGAGGGACCCACCCCATAATAGCCAGACCCCCTGCAACCAGTCACAGAATCTATGACAAGGCAGAATTGGTGTGTAGTGCTTGAGCTCTGTCATTAAAACTTGGGGTCCATGGGTCAATTGTAGCAGACAATGGAAAAGATGCCGGTACTCAGTACCCCCAAGTACGCCCTCAAAAAAAGTCCTGTTAACTGCTCTGATGGTTTGTCCCTAGAGCTGTATATCAAGATATCTAATAAACTTGAAACTTATAAGAGCTTTTGTCCCACTGTGTGGTCTCCAGAGACCAAACTGAACGTGGGTGATTCAAACTCAGAGTGGATAATAGTTTCCCAGTGTAGTTTCATGATTTCCTAGGCCTCCTTCACATTTCCTATGTATCTGTGCAGATATGGACAATCAGATATTTTGGCTCAGTTCCAGAAACCGGATGAGCAAGGAGGAGGCAGAGGCGTAACCTCCTCCCAGAGCACTGAAGGATGAGTCAGGAGAAATCTTGAAGTGCAGGTTTCACTGCAGGTCACTTAATTTGTCCTCTCACCTCTTGCAGTCAGGGCTGCTTCTTCCATTAGAGAAACTAGGCAGTTTGTCTAGACTGCTGAGATTTGGGAGGCCACAAATCTGGCAGTAGGCAGCCTGATCATCCTCCCCCCCCCCCCCCCCGCCAATAAACGGCGGGCAGAACAGCCAGAACTAGCAGGGTAGGTTGACAGCTAAGTAAAGAAGCATGCCCAATGGGTTGAAGGTCTGCCATGTCCCTGCCTACTTCAGTATAGACTTCCTGTTATGGAGTGGATGGGATGTGGCACCTTTCGGCATGTGCTGAGGCCCCACATGTCTTCACTGTTCAGCTGCAGGCCTGTCTGCTGAGTTCTGGCTCTTCTGCACGGCCACCACAGCAAGGGATGGGGGAAGAAGAAAGGGACGATGCTGGACCAACAGGTAAGGGAGACTTAAGATGCTAGATGCTGGAGGGGGGGGGGGAGGGGGATATTGCTTGCCCAAAATGGGAAGGTGCAGAGAGACAGGAATATGCTAGAGGCTATATGACGAAGACGGGAACTGAGAGATGCTGGACTGGTGGGGGAGGCACAAAATTAGAGGGTGACCTAGAACGCTTATACCTTCTACCAGCCCTCTTTGCAGCTCTATTAATCAGTGACGCATTTCAGAAGTAGTGTGCACCTGGATTGATTTGATCTGAATTATTGATTTCTAGCACATCTTTCAGTGATAAATTGCTCAAGCTGGGAAAGAATAAGAAATCAAAGACAGATGAATTTATGTAAAAATATGCATATGTTGCAAATCTAAAAATGCTCAGTGGCTTTCAATCATAAACAAGACGTAAACAGATACAGATCGTACAATAAATAATACAAAACAATAATAAAACCAGAATTAAAATCAATCAAACCAGAGAACAAGTAAAATAGCATTCAAATAAGTTGCACGTATATTGTACAGGATAAAATACATCAAATAATGTGGGCCTGACAGTAAAGAGGAAATTCATTCAAAGTCATTGAATAAAGGAACACAACCCACAGTTAGAATCTATAAACTGGGCCATAGGGTTGAAGTTAAGCCTAAACCTAAGAAATATTTAAGACTGAGCCCAAATAACTGTGACCTGAATAATTAAAACATATACCAAAAAGGAAATAGCTACAACCACATACTGTATGTTGTAATGAATGCCAAAATCACGATGAGCAGGATTGATGAATAAAGATAAAGCGCCGTTAATGGCTTCCTAAAACACCAATTATTTCTAAAATCATGCTTAAAGAATACCCTAAGAGCCAATAACCTAAAAGAGCCTGATTTTCCTTTATGTCTGAAGGATAAAGTTAGTCTTTCTGCAGGAAACCTGCAGGAGTGCATCCCAGAGCTGGAGTGGAAGGGGCAAGACCCAGAATGGGGACAATAGCCGAGAACTGGAGAAAATATCCATAAATAGGGCCAGTGCATAGGTATTAGGCATTTGGAGAAAAAAAATTCAGACTTCACCCCCCCCCCCCCAAAAAAAAAATAATTTTCAGCTTCCTGCTTACTCTCAAAGATTTCCATAATTCAACTCAATAATCATTTTCACTAACAAATTCCAGAGCAATCCTGTAAAACACATAATTGGCCATCATACATTATACCTTTTAAAAATATCTATCTATCTATACAGAAAAGCTTTGGATTAAGAGGTTCTAGATACGATTTTCTGCTCTGCACATTTCGTAGCAGAATCTCTACAATTTGAAATGGGTTTGGACCGTTTTATGTTCCATACATACATCTCCCTCCAACGTAATAAGGAGAAATAGGTTATATTCCCATGCAGCTCTTTACTGGGTTCCTGTGCTTGCCTGTAAGGTGTGTTCTGTAAATGCCTCTGAGCCAGGTGGATCTGAGTGTGAGAGAGTGTGTGTGTATGGGGGGGTGGGGGGTGGGATAGGCGGAGGGAAGGAGGACGCTGTCTGTCCTCTCCCCTACCTCACTTTCCTCTGTGGTTGCAGTTTGGGCTCTATCATGCTCTCAGCTGTGAGCCAGACCTGACCCTTGCTCATCCCTGATGTCCCAGAAAGATCTCTGAGCAGTGTTACCTGTTCAGGAGGCAGGCTACCCAGAGCCTCCATCCTTCCTGAGCTGTGCATGTTGCTGTCTGGCTCTGGTATCTCCATATCTGTCACTTCTCTTGTGCTACTGGTGCTTGGACTGTAGCCCAGGAGAAAAACAAGGTGTTATAGAAGCAGACCTGATAGGGAACACACACCCTTGTCCAGGTGAAACTCAGTTCTTGCTGTACCTCCCCCCCAGGCTTGTTCACCTTTCTATTCATTGGGCAGAGGAGAGACTATGGGCCAGCCCTGTGCACACCTCTATTGCCAAATCTGAGCCCTGTATACACCACAGGCTGCTTAGGAAACCTCTCCCCTCCCTTTTAGTTAATCTACAACAGGGATTGTTCACTCCCAGACACCTTCTGACGAATTAGATGATAATTTTCAAAGCCATTTGCCTTGAATGACTTGGCTGAAAATTGCCTTCCTCTGCCCCAACTCAACGTTTGCATGAGTGCTCCTCATTTCCTGGATATTAACAGACTACCAGATAACCAACTGTTCCTGGGCTCTAAGAAAGTCCACCAAATGATCTGCCACAAAAAAATACATAATCTTTATTTTGATTTTAACCAGATATCTTCTAAGATACTTAAGAAAAATAGACATGTCTAGTGCTATTTGCTCCAGGCCCTAATTTAAATAGCTCTTCAGGAGCCTCTTAAACATCAGGATAAACATTTTGATGATGGAAGCATGTTAATCGCTCCTTAAAGAAACCTGAGAACAGTGTTCATAAAGGTCATTACCAAGGTGGCCCCTATAATCTGATTCTTATACAGAAGTCTCAAGCAGAGCTGTCAAAACTAACTAACATCTACTGTACAGCTTCCCAAACTGTGGGTCTTAATTCAAATTGGCGTCACCAAACCTACATTTAGGGTCATGAGCTGGGTGGGCTGTCCATAGGTGCATCAATACTCTGCACCCCTGTAGGATCACACAATTTTATTTGGTTGTAATCATGGGGTCACAGCCACAAAAAGATTGACAAGCACTACTAGCCTCTCATGAAGTCATTCTTAATAGAATTAGGAACGTAATGAATCTTAGATAGACTTGGGTGGGAATGGAGGAGTGGCCTAGTGGTTAGAGCACCAGTCTTCACATCCAGAGGTACGTGGTTCAAATCCCACTGCTGCTCCTTGTGATCTTCGGCAAGTCACTTAATCTTCCATTGCCTCAGGTACAAACTTAGATTGTGAGCCCTCCTGGGACAGAGAAATATCCAGAGTACCTGAATGTAACTCACCTTGAGCTACTACTGAAAAAGGTATGAGCAAAATTCAAATAAATAAATGATTGGTCCATATGAGGAATATCAACCAAGTACTGAGTCAACATTTCCTTAGTGGAGATTAAATTACAATAAGGAAAACTGATAAACCTCATATTGTTAGCCCAGAGATGATTTTCAAGCCTTTCAATTTTCTTTTCTAGCAGTGAGTGACTTTTCAAGGGCAGCATTAATTGCCTCAACAGAATCAAATCATTTGGAGTGTTCCTGCAAAGAACAATCATAGTGCGTTATTCAAGAAGGACAAAACTGGGTGACACATCAAGGGAGAGTCATATCTACCTTAGAAAGAGCTCTCCAGACCTCAAAGTGTGGGGTATTTATTGAGAATGACCCCTCTCCCCTCAACAGAAAAAGCAGGGAGAGGTTTCAGAGATACAAAGTTTAGGCAAAGTACTCATAACATTCTTAGGTATCAAATCTTATAGATCCATTCATCCCTGGAACAAATGTAACAGATGGAGGAGGAGTGGCCTAGTGGTTAGGGTGGTGGACTTTGGTCCTGGGGAACTGGGTTTGATTCCCACTGCAGGCACAGGCAGCTCCTTGCGACTCTGGGCAAGTCACTTAACCCTCCATTGCCCCAGGTACAAATAAGTACCTGTATATACTATGTAAACTGCTTTGAATGTAGTTGCAAAAACCACAGAAAGGTGGTATATCAAGTCCCATTTCCCTTTCCCTTATGACATCACAATGTCAGAAGTGAGCCAAGTATCAGGCAATCAAGCCATTGTGACATCTTATTGGTGGAATGAGTGGAGGTGTAGCCCAGTGGTTAGTGCAGTGGACTTTGATCCTGGGGAACTGAGTTCCATTCCATTCCCACTACAGCTCCTTGTGACTCTGGGCAAGTCACTTAACCCTCCATTGCCCCAGGTACAAATAAGTACCTGTATATAATATGTAAGCCGCATTGAATCTGCTATGAGTGGGAAAGCGGGGGTACAAATGTAACAAAAAAAGGTACTACAACGTATCATTTCTATAGTGCTACAAGGCATACGCAGCGCTGTACACCATACACACACAAAAAAAGACAGTCCCTGCTCAAACAGCTTACAATCTAGATAAGAGGCAGGCAGATAGAACAATTAAGGGTAAGGGAATAAAGAGGTGAGGATGGCTCGGGAAGTTTATTCCAGGCATGAGGTGCAGCAAGATAAAAGGAGCAGAGTCTGGAATTAGCAGTAGAGGAGAAGGGGACAGATAAGAGAGATTTATCAACAGAACGGAGTACCCGAGGGGGGGGGGCGTAGGGCGAGACAAGAGTGGAGAGGTACTGGGGAGTGGCAGAGTGAATGCACTTATAGGTCAATAAGAGAAGTTTGAATTGAATGCGGAAACGGATAGGGAGCCAGTGAAGCGACTTGAGGAGAGGGCTAATGTGATCATAGCGACTTTGGCGGAAAATGAGTTGCGCAGCAGAGTTTTGGACTGATTGAAGAGGAGAGAGATGGCTAAGAGGGAGGCCGGTGAGAAGCAGGTTACAATAATCAAGACGAGAGGTGATAAGAGTGTGGATGAAGGTCCTGGTAGAATGCTCAGAGATGAAGGGACGGATTTTGCTGATGTTATAGAGAAAGAAACGACAGATTTTGGCAATCTGCTGAATGTGAGCAGAGAAGGAGAGAGAGAGGAGTCAAAGATGACCCCAAGGTTAGGAGCAGATGAGACAGGGAGAATGAGAGTGCCATCCACAGAAATAGAGAAAGGGGGCAGAGGAGAGGTAGGCTTAGGGGGAAAGATGAGAAGCTCGGTTTTGGCCATGTTAAGTTTCAGATGACGTTGAGACATCCAGGCAGGGATATCAGACAGGCAGGCTGAAACTTTGGTCTGGATGCTGGTTGAGATTTCGGGGGTGGAGAGGTAGATTTGGGAGTCATCAGCATAGAGAGGTAGAGGATTCATTTCTTGTTTACTCTTTCCAAAAATACTAGAACTAGGGGACACGCAATGAAGCTACAAAGTAGTAAATTTAAAACAAATTAGAGAAAATATTTCTTCACTCAACGCGTAATTAAACTCTGGAATTCGTAGCCAGAGAATGTGGTAAAAGCAGTTAGGAGTTCCATTCATGTTCGCCAATGGCGGTGAAGGCAGTGAGCACTAATTAGGACTTAAAGAAGTAGTTTCTAAATCGGGATCTTCCAAAACTACAGTCACTTTAGTTCCCTCATGGGATAGAGGATATCAAAATGAATCCATAGGTCCCTGCATTATTGATGACTGAGACACAATAATCTCTTTTACTTTTCCTTTCCGTTTGCCCATATCCAGTTCACACAATAGTACCCCCACATGAAATTGAGCACAGTAAGAAGCTAAGGGAAATCCACAAAAGGTATTAGTCTTCCAAATATCACCAAAAAAACTTTCAGCATTCTGAACGGCTCCTTCCTTGCTCCTCAGTTGCTCTGAAGGGGCTCCAAAGGGGTCTGCCTCTTTGGAACTCCTTTGGGCACGCATTCATGGGCATGTGACCAGGGGGCCATGTATCGTGGCTAGTGCTAGATTTTTATGCTGTGTAGAGGGCGGAGCCCGTAAGATGTCAGTGGGGTACCCAGGGTCAGAGGTCCGATCTTCCGGTGGTGAATAAGAGAGGGCTCCCCCTCAGGCACCTTTCATATTGGCTGAAACTTGGGCTCCGCTTGCCTCCCCTGGAAGAGTAGCCTAGTGGTTAGTGCAGCGGATTTTGATCCTGGGGAACTGGGTTCAATTCCCACTGCAGCTCCTTGTGACTCTGGGAAAGTCACTTAACCCTCCATTGACCCAGATACAAAATAAGTACCTGAATAGATGTAAACCGCTTTGAATGTAGTTGCAAAAAACATAGAAAGGCAGTATATCAAGTCCCATTAACAAGATTCCATGTACAATCTCAAAGAGTAGCAACATTCCATGTAGAACCCCCAAAGAATAGCAAGATTCCGGAATCCTAAAGAGTGACAAGATAGAATCTAAGTAGCAACATTCTATGTAGATCCCCAAAGAGTAAGGATTGGAGGAGTAGCCTAGTGGTTAGTGCAGTGGACTTTGATCCTGGGGAACTGGGTTCAGTTCCCACTGTAGCTCCTTGTGACTGTGGGCAAGTCACTTAACCCTCCATTGCCCCAAGTACAAATAAGTACCTGTATATACCATGTAAATCACTTTGAATGTAGTTGCAAAGAACCACAGAAAGGCAGTATATCAAGTCCCTTTTCTACCTCTGAGTTTTGTATAATTCTTACTTTGTTTGGAAAAATCTTTAATAAATATATAATTTGTACGAGTAACCCAAGTGCATGCATTTCTGCCTTGGGGATTTTCCGTTGTAGACATTTGGCTGTTGCCTTTCAGATAATAGGTACAAACTGTGCAGATGTATTTACCACATGTATTCTGCACTTGCTGATTTTTAGAGGAGAAAAAACCCACCAGGGCATTGGAGCCGACTCTGTGGGTGCTGTGGGTGCTTGAGCACCCCCAATATTGAGAAAATTCCTTGTATATGTCCAGGGAGGAGTTATTTCCATTGGGCTTAGCACCCCCAATAATTTTGAAAAGTTGGCTCCTATGCACCAGGGTAATTTCTCTTTGAAAATCCCCACATACTTTGCAATCAATGTGGGTTCTCAAAGACCTGAGCCATCCAGTAAACCTACGTATGTTGGATGACCTGATTCACAGATAATCAGACCTGTGCGTGTATTATGGGTGTGATTGAATGTCTACTAACCTATGAATTAAGGAGCAGTAAGTCAATTAGTGTGGAGGGGTGTGAGAGGTATATAGAACACTGCCCCTCACCCTTAAGAATTATCCCACTCAGGTACTACCCTTAGTCCTGCTCAGAGAGGAAGTGAGATGGGAGGGGTGGAGCCAAAAGGACTGGAACCAGGAACTATAAAAGGCAGGGCCAGAGTAGGGTTAGAGAGGCACTGGGAGAAGAGAAGCTGCCTTGCGGTGTAGGCTTTCCTTTTGTGCTGCAATCTGCCTCCCTCGGATGCAATTTCCTGTTTCCATCTGGGTGGATTGTGGCAGAGAGTGAAAACTTCATGTGCTGGGGTCCCTCTGAGAAGGGAAATAAATGACCGCAAGGTGAGGAGAAGGGAGGGAGATTGACCATGGTAGGGAGAAGGGTAAGAGATGCCTGGATCGCATAGTAGCAATGCAGGTGGGGAGATCAGGGTGAGAGGGGATCAGGGATCGGGGTCCCCTCTTTAATTTCTGCCCTGGGCTCCACCATGTCTAAAACTGGCCCTGGGTAGACAGGGGGAGAAAGGGAGAAATGTTGGACATGATAGTGGAGGGCAGGGGGAGAGAGATGCTGCAAGGGGGAGGGGAGGGAGAGAGATGCTGCAAGGGGGTGGGGAGGAAAGAGAGAGAGAGAGAGAGAGAGAGAGAGATGTTGGACCAGGGGAACAAGGGAGGGAGAGAGAGATGGTGGACAGTTGGAGAGAGGAAGAGATGTTAAACATGGGGGTGGATGAGAGGGAGTGAGAGATACACAGGAGGTGGAGATGAGAGAAAGGGGGAGATGTTGGTTCCAGGAGCAGAAAGGAGTGATGGAGAGATTGAAGAAATAGCAGCGCAGTTATGGATCAAGGGATGTTGTTAAAGGTGAAGGCCGACCAAACTAGCAGACAAAGACTGTAGCTCGAATGGAATGTGCACAGGAGTTCAGGAAACAGAACATGAGGTAACAGATAAAGTAGCAGGGAGTTTTGGGCTGTATAACATAAGAGAAAAAGTTGATAAGTGAAAAGAATGAAGTAATGTGTCTTTTGTGAGTTTTGCTCCTACAGTTGTTACAAGATGCTTGTCTGTTTGCTTTGACAACACAAGCGTTTGGTAAGGTCTACAGCTTTAGACACAAGCAGGGCTGCGGTCCTGTGCTTCGATCTTGAGATTCCTGTCTGACCCCTGATGTAGTCGCTTGTGTGCGTCGAAACACGGCCCGTGTCGGGTCCTTCTTTTAAGTATAACAATAAAGACTGTTGGATTCTTATCTCCAGTGGTGATTCGTCTTTGGTCAGCCTGTACTTTTGCCTTCTGAGCTTTGGGAAATGTGCATAGCAAATGTTTTTGTCTTGTGTTCGGTAGAAAAGGACATGCATTTCTATTTTTATTACTTCAGTGTTGCAGTACATGCTAAGTTTAACTTCTTGGGGTTCCCAGTTCAGTTTTTGTCTAAATATTTTTATTTCTAATCTGTGATCCCTTGTTCTGTATCTGGTGGGGATTCCCAAGCATCCCCAGCTGAGGAACTCTTCCAAAGATGCCGGAACTTCCTTCTACCAAGCTCTGAAGTCCCAACAGCATCCTTGAGCCACTAAGCATGTGTAGGGCATGGTCTTAGGCACATTGGTGCTGCCTGCCCAGCTTGATAAAAGGGAGTCCTGCCCACCTTCAGAGGAAGTCTTCAGCTGACAGAGCTTGGGTTTCCTCATTAGCTAAAGTATTTGTATTTTGAGGTGGGGGTAGGGCGGGGCAGAGAAAACTTTGTGCCTGCCCACTTTGGGCTCAGACCCACTCAAAATTGGCTGTTGTTTATACTTAGATTTCTGTTTAGGAGTTAGGTTTTTGTGTACTAAGATCAGGGCTTTTTTTTGAGGGGGTACTTGGGGGTACTGAGTACCGGCACCTTTTCCATTGTCTGCTAAAATTGACCCATGGTCCCCAAGTTTTAATGAAAGAGCTCAGGCTCTACACACCAATTCTGCCTTGTCACAGATTCTGTGACTGGTTGCAGGGGGCCTGGCTATTGTGGGGTGGGTCCTTCAGTGATCACCTCACCCCTGAAGGGTGGCCTAGCATTTGAGTACCGGCACCTTTTTTGCTAGAAAAAACACACCGACTAAGATATTTATTTATAATTTGTGATTATTTTTTTCTGAATGTAATCTTCTACATATGTGTGTGTCTGTTTCTGGGATTCTTGGAGGTACAGGTACCTCTATACCAGTTTAGTTTCCATTAAACCAGACGGAATCCTAATTCAGCTCTGTCTCCTGAGCTCTGCAGGTGCGGAAAAGGAACTCATTTCATGGCTGGCTGTTGTCAGACCCCTGGCACAACTCAGTGGCCAGGTGGGAGTGAAGTTGCTGGAAGCCTGACCGGGCAGCTGGACAACGGGTTGCTAATTCACACCAAGAAGCAAAAATCCATGTGAACCAGAAAATGTGGATTTTTCATGGGAGCTGGGTTAGAAACAGCTCTGAAAATGGTCAAAAGTCAATTTTGCTTCCAAACAGAGGCCTCAGAGTCCTGAGAAGCTGTAAGTAAAACTTTCTACAGCCGGAGATAGAGGTGCACTGAACCGAAGATATCGGGCTTACAACCTGCTTTTCTCTGTGTGACTTGTCACCCATTAAAGCAATGGAACTGTTCGATTTTTGTGCTTGATAGATCAGCTCTTGTGTGTGAAAATACATTTACGGGAATCTGGTGTCCAGGATGTGCCCAGATCCAAGTTCCCTCAGCAGGGCAGTGGCAGGGCAACATGGTGCCCAGGGCATTGGTTGATTTAAGTGCCCCCTTCCCCTTTAGGCTTGTATTCTGGCAGACTCATAAAGGGCAGTATGATTTGGTAACAAAGCTTGGCACCCATGTGGTTGCCCTTCTTCCCCACTCTGTGCCGTGCCCCTGACCTTCAGACTCAATCAGCAATGATTTTCAACTGGGTCGTGCTGGGCTGCCCACCCTGAATGTTTCTGAACAGAAGCAAATTTGCTTTTCACAGGTTTGACACAGTCGATGGGAAAGGTGCCACATGGTAAACCACTGGAAAAATGTTCAAAACTGGCAGGATGGAACTTCCTGCCTGGCTGGCAGTGGCTGCTGACTTTGGGAGTTTCAAAAATTCCTGAAGAGCTGTGAGGGGGTTGGTTGACAGAGCTTATCCCACCGGCTGCCTAGAAACGGAGACTACTGTCACCCACCCGACGAGCTGTGGGGACCGGTGGGAAGAGCAACAGAAGAGAGGATGAAGCCAAGCCCAAGCTTTTGGGGAATATTTGTCAATATATACAGTCATACATATATATACAGGGTTCCCACGCCTGTTGGGCAACATTTCACAGGACCAGGACACTGCACCAGTGACTTCACAGTGAGAATCCTCAAAGGTAACTTTAAAACCATACAAGAACGTAAGACCTTTGAAGTCAGAATGATTGAATATTTTAACACCCAACAGAAAGGACTTAACAAGGACCTGGGGTTCCTAGCCCATTATAAACCATAAAGCTGTATGTCTCTGTTGATCACCCTCCCCTCACCTGTCCACACCCACCCTGTTAGAATACCAATGATATACTTTGATGTCCCCATGCATACTTCCTACCCACCCCCATCCTCCCACCCTGTCAGACTGTCATAGCAATGCTTGAATGTTTTCACTTATATACACTGTCAGCTAGCACATTTGCTTATTTCCGATCTGACGAAGAAGGGCAACCTTCGAAAGCTAATCAAGAAATGTATTAAGTTATGTCCAATAAAAAAGGTATCATCTTATTTTCTTTTCCATGTTTTATTTTGTTTGATTTCTATTGATAACCTTAAGAGTGGACTAACACGGCTACCACACTCCTCTACTACAGTCATAGTGTAATGCTGGTGGTGGGCTTCCGGGTGAGGATGAGTTATTCACTGCCTAAGGGTGGGGGAAGGTATATTTAATCATTAAAGGGTCCTTTTACTAAGGTGCGCTGAAAAATGGCCTGCAGTAGTGTAGACACGTGTTTTGGGCGCACGCAGAATTATTTTTCAGTGCGCTTTTTTTTCCCTGAAAATGGACGTGCAGCAAAATGAAAATTACTGCGTGTCCATTTTGAGTCTGAGACTATTATCGCCAGCCATTGACCTAGCGGTAAAGAATCTGGGCTGTAATGTCCTACACGTATCAAATGCCACTTAGCACGTGTCCATTACGTGCGCCTAAAAATAAAAATATTTTTCAGACGCACAGGGGTGGTAACTCCATTTTGCCACACGTTGGGCACGCGTAGACGCTTAGCGGCTTAGTAAAAGGGCCCCTAAATACACTATTTTTCCCCTAGGCAGTGAAAAAACGCCCACGTCCTTCACACAGAAACCCACCAACATTAACAAAGGTCATATTTGGGTTTTTTTTTACATTGGTGCAAGTTTTGGGTGGAAAAACAGTGCCAAAGTTAAAATGAAAATAAATAAATTAAAATTTTATATTTAATGTAGGTGGGATTCTGGGTGGGGATGGGCTCTTCACTGCCTGGGGAAGAGATATATTTATTAATTAAATATACCTTCTTTTCCCCCTAGAGAAAAGAAGGTATAAGGAATGTCAAGTCAAATGCAAAGGGATGATAAGGAAGGCTAAGAGGGACTTCAAAATAAAGATTGCGTTGGAGGTGAAAACACATAGTAAAATTTTTTTTAGGTATATTAAAAGTAGGAAGCCGGCAAAAGAATCGGTTGGACCGCTAGATGACTGAGGAGTAAAAGGGGCGATCAGGGAAGACAAAGGCGTAGTGGAGAGATTAAATGAATTCTTTGCTTCGGTCTTCACCGAGGAAGATTTGGGTGGGATACCGGTGCCAGAAATGGTATTCGAAGCTGATGAGTCAGAGAAACAATGAATTCTCTGTAAACCTGGAGGATGTAATTGGGTAGTTCTACAAACTGAAGAGTAGCAAATCTCCTGGTCCGGATGGCATTCATTCCAGAGTACTGATAGAACTGAAAAATGAACTTGTGGAGTTATTGTTAGTAATATGTAATTTATCCTTAAAATCAAGCGTGGTACTGGAAGATTGGAGGGTGGCCAATGTAATGCCGATTTTTAAAAAAGGTTCCAGAGGAGATCCGGGAAATTATAGACCGGTGAGTCTGCTGTTGGTGCCGGGCAAAATGGTAGAGACTATTATAAAGAACAAAATTACAGAGCATATTCAAAAGCATGGGTTAATGAGACAAAGTCAACATGGATTTAGTGAAGGGAAATCTTGCCTCACCAATCTACTACATTTCTTTGAAGGGGTGAACAAACATATGGATAAAGGTGAGCCGGTTGATATTGTGTATCGGGATTTTCAGAAGGCGTTTGACAAAGTACCTCATGAAAGACTCCAGAGGAAATTGGAGAGTCATGGGATAGGAGGTAGTGTTCTATTGTGGATTACAAACTGGTTAAAAGATAGAAAACAGAGAGTAGGGTTAAATGGTCAGTATTCTCAATGGAGAAAGGTAGTTAGTGGGGTTCCCCAGGGGTCTGTGCTGGGACTGCTGCTTTTTGACATATTTATAAATGACCTAGATGGAAGTAACAAGTGATTTTTCAAAACTCACTTGTCCCAGTTCCCCCCACCCCTCACGAAGCTCTGGCCCAGGTATGCCCACCCCAAACCAGTTGCTGCTCATAACACATCATGACTTGCCTATCTGCTTCCCTGGTTTAGAGGGAACATCAATTCTTACAATAGTAAGTATATACACAGATACATTCTTACAACAGTGTATTAATACACACATGAATCCATTCTTACAACACTGTGTAAATACACACAGATATCCATTCTTCCAGTAGTGTGAAAATACGCAGATAGATCCATTCTTACAATAGTATGTACACAAATAGATCAGTTCTTACAACAGTGTGTAAATACACACATAGACCCATTTTTACAATAGATTGTAAATATACACATAGATCCATTCTTACAATAGTGTGTAAATATGCACATAGAACCATTCTTATAACAGTGTGTAAATACACACACAGATTAATTCTTACAACAGTGTGTAAATACACATAAAGTTCCATTCTTACAACAGTGTGTAGATCCATTCTACTACTACTCATCATTTCTATAGTGCTACTAGATGTACTCAGCGCTGTACACCTGAACATGAAGAGACAGTCCCTGCTCGACAGAGCTTACAATCTAATTAGGACAGACAAACAGGACAAACAAGAGATAATGTGTAAATATACGCATAGATCCATTCTTACAACAGTGTGTAAATACACACCAGGGGTGTAGCCAGACCTCGAAGGGGGTGGTGGTCTAGAGCCCAAAGTGAGGGTGAATATTTTGACATGCCTCCCCACTGCCACATACCTTGGCTGGCGGGTGTCCCCAACCCCTGCCAGATTAAGCATTTCTCCAGCGATGCTCTCCTTACATTGCCTGCCGTGCTTCCCCTCACACTGCGCGTGCTCGAGTTTTCATGAAACTGAGCATGCGCGAAGTGTTACGCATGCTCAGTTTCACTAAAACCGAACATGCATGCGATGAGAGGGAAACCCGGCAGGCAATGTAAGGAGAGCATCGCTGGAGAAATGCTTCAGCTGGTGGGGGTTGGGGACCCCCATCAGCCAAACCAGGGGCCCTGGATCCATATTTTGGGGGCCCAGGCCCCCGTGGCCCCATGTACAGTGGTGGAAATAAGTATTTGATCCCTTGCTGATTTTGTAAGTTTGCCCACTGACAAAGACATGAGCAGCCCATAATTGAAGGGTAGGTTATTGGTAACAGTGAGAGATAGCACATCACAAATTAAATCCGGAAAATCCATTGTGGAAAGTATATGAATTTATTTGCATTCTGCAGAGGGAAATAAGTATTTAATCCCTCTGGCAAACAAGACCTAATACTTGGTGGCAAAACCCTTGTTGGCAAGCACAGCGGTCAGACGTCTTCTGTAGTTGATGATGAGGTTTGCACACATGTCAGGAGGAATTTTGGTCACTCCTCTTTGCAGATCATCTCTAAATCATTAAGAGTTCTGGGCTGTCGCTTGGCAACTCGCAGCTTCAGCTCCCTCTATAAGTTTTCAATGGGATTAAGGTCTGGTGACTGGCTAGGCCACTCCATGACCCTAATGTGCTTCTTCCTGAGCCACTCCTTTGTTGCCTTGGCTGTATGTTTTGGGTCATTGTCGTGCTGGAAGACCCAGCCACGACCCATTTTTAAGGCCCTGGCGGAGGGAAGGAGGTTGTCACTCAGAATTGTACGGTACATGGCCCCATCCATTCTCCCATTGATGCGGTGAAGTAGTCTTGTGCCCTTAGCAGAGAAACACCCCCAAAACATAACATTTCCACCTCCATGCTTGACAGTGGGGACGGTGTTCTTTGGGTCATAGGCAGCATTTCTCTTCCTCCAAACACGGCGAGTTGAGTTCATGCCAAAGAGCTCAATTTTTGTCTCATCTGACCACAGCACCTTCTCCCAATCACTCTCGGCATCATCCAGGTGTTCACTGGCAAACTTCAGACGGGCTGTCACATGTGCCTTCCGGAGCAGGGGGACCTTGAGGGCACTGCAGGATTGCAATCCGTTATGTCGTAATGTGTTACCAATGGTTTTCGTGGTGACAGTGGTCCCAGCTGCCTTGAGATCATTGACAAGTTCCCCCCTTGTAGTTGTAGGCTGATTTCTAACCTTCCTCATGATCAAGGATACCCCACGAGGTGAGATTTTGCGTGGAGCCCCAGATCTTTGTCGATTGACAGTCATTTTGTACTTCTTCCATTTTCTTACTATGGCACCAACAGTTGTCTCCTTCTCGCCCAGCGTCTTACTGATGGTTTTGTAGCCCATTCCAGCCTTGTGCAGGTGTATGATCTTGTCCCTGACATCCTTAGACAGCTCCTTGCTCTTGGCCATTTTGTAGAGGTTAGAGTCTGACTGATTCACTGAGTCTGTGGACAGGTGTCTTTCATACAGGTGACCATTGCCGACAGCTGTCTGTCATGCAGGTAACGAGTTGATTTGGAGCATCTACCTGGTCTGTAGGGGCCAGATCTCTTACTGGTTGGTGGGGGATCAAATACTTATTTCCCTCTGCAGAATGCAAATAAATTCATATACTTTCCACAATGTGATTTTCCGGATTTAATTTGTGATGTGCTATCTCTCACTGTTACCAATAACCTACCCTTCAATTATGGGCTGCTCATGTCTTTGTCAGTGGGCAAACTTACAAAATCAGCAAGGGATCAAATACTTATTTCCACCACTGTAGCTATGCCACGCATGGATCCATTATTAGAAAAGGATCAATTCAAGAAAAGTCTATCCTGAAAACCTTATATGCTACCTTTGCTTTGCTATAAGTTGTAGAACAGCAATATTTAACACTTTGAAATGACAACCCCCCCCCCCCCCCCCACACACACACACACACACATACGCACACAACACCAGTTTGGAGTTAATGTGTAGCAAACATCTCTTCTGATCAAGATATCTGTGTGATGTTCACTTGTTAATTTATGGTAGGTGGTGGGTGTGTTACTGTGTACATAACATATGACATGAGGGCAAAGATTCTGGGCTGAGTAATTACGTCAGTGCATTAGTGGAAGCAGAGATGTGCCCAGCCAATAAAGTCAGAAAGATGCCAGTGACAGACCTGCAAACTTATGAATTAATAACTGCTGATTAACATGGGCGGCTCTCCAAATGGTTTGAGATCACAATATCACCTGAACGGCTTCCTGTGGATTTGTGGAGTCCTCGCCCCCTCGCCCTCCACATGAGGCCAGCTACTGGCTTTATTATTTATTGCGATTTATGAACTGCCTTTATGAGGAGAATCACTCAAAGCGATGTACAGTCTCCCAGCACAGAAGGCCTGATGGCTTGATGATAAGGTTGTGTGTTGCCAAAGCTTGGGATCCTGTGGAGGGAGTATTCACAGTCCCTGGTCACGTCAGAGTCTCAGGCAACTGTCACACAGCTATGATGCCTACTGTACACTGGCATCTTTCTGATTTTATTGGCGAAAACCTTATATGCTCTCACCAACACTATTCAACTTAATGATGATAACCTTGGCCAAACTATTATCAAACCAAAACCTCAACCCATACATATCAGGGGCGTATCTGCGTGAGATTTCGCCCTGGACCCCCCTACCATTGACCCTCTCCACCTCCCCCTTCCTCCCGCATGCCCGCCACCAACCCGTCGCCGATCTTTGCTGGCGGGGGACCCCAAGCACCCGCCAGCCGAAGTCCTGTGCAGGATGCAACGCTTCCTGTTCTTCTGAGTCTGACGTCCTGCACGTACAACGTGCAGGACGTCAGACTCAGAAGAACAGGAAGCATTGCAACTTGCAGCCTGCATGGAAGAGAGGACCTCGGCTGGCGGGGGGTTGGGGTCCCCCGCCAGCAAAGGTAAGTGACAGCAGCGGGGGAGGGTTGGCGGCGGCGGGAGGGGGTGGAGAGTGTCATTGGTGGCGAGGGGGGGTCTGGCAGTGGCGGGGGGGTCCGGAATGGCGGGGGGGGGGGATCGGTGGCGCCAGGGGGGGGGGGCTAAAATGTGCCCCCTCCCTCTGGCTCTGGCCCCCCCTACCGCCAGAGTCCAGATACGCCCCTGGTACATATATGCAGATGACGTAACGATTTACATCCCATTCAAACAAGATGTAAAGGAAATTTCTAATGACATCAATCAAAGTCTCCAAATCTTGCATTCATGGGCGGACGCATTTCGGCTGAAACTTAATGCAGAGAAAACCCAATGCCTAACGCTCACCTCTCTCAGCATAACAAGAACAAATTCACCGCCATCAACACTCCAAATCTAAATCTTCCAATCTCGGACAACCTAAAGATTCTCGGAGTTACCATCGATCGGCATCTAACACTCGAAAACCACGCGAAAAACACAAGCAAGAAGATGTGAACATACGTAACTCCTCAAATAAAATCCAACTGAACAAAAGCAGTGTGCTAGAGCAAAGAGAGTAACCTAATACCAAAAAGACCGCTCTGGCAAAAAATTGACTAATTGGTGCTTATTTGAAAAAAATGGAGAAAAAAGCCCTCAGAAACCGTGTGTTATAAGCCGATGTAAGATCATCTCTAACCACGCTCAAAACCTTTAGGTGATTGGCCTACGGTTTCTGAGGGCTTTTTTCTCCATTTTTTTCAAATAAGCACCAATTAGTCAATACGTAACTCCTCCACATATATTCAGAACTATCTCAAAATATCTGCTTGTTCACTATTATCTTTTTCACGTTCCCAAGAGTCCTCTGTAACACTAATTGTATATTTTCTAATATATGACCACTATTCATGAATATTGTGAGCCACATTGAGCCTGCAAAGAGGTGGGAAAATGTGGGATACAAATGCAATAAATAAATAAATAAATAAATAAATAAATATGCTACCTTTTGTTATAAGTTGTAGAACAGCAATATTTTATTTTGGGTTATTTCTATTTTCCTTTAAAAGTGGACTAACACGGCTACCACACCTCTCTAGTACATAAGTACATAAGTAATGCCTCACTGGGAAAAGACCAAGGGTCCATCGAGCCCAGCATCCTGTCCACGACAGCGGCCAATCCAGGCCAAGGGCACCTGGCAAGCTTCCCAAACGTACAAACATTCTATACAATCAAGCCATTGTGACATCACTAATGAGGTTGGCTCTTATTGGTGGAATGAGCCACTATGACATCACAATAGGTTAAATCACTGCTCTATGTAATAAAAGTGAGCCAAGTAGAGGACATAAGTACATAAGTAATGCCACACTGGGAAAAGACCAAGGGTCCATCGAGCCCAGCATCCTGTCCACGACAGCAGCCAATCCAGGCCAAGGGCACCTGGCGAGCTTCCCAAACGTACAAACATTCTATTCATGTTATTCCCGGAATTGTGGATTTTTCCTAAGTCCATTTAGTAGCGGCTTATGGCTCTATGTTACTCTATGTTACTATGTAATCCATTGGTCTCCATGGAGTTACCCTCTGCGGATTGTACTGGGAGATTATAGAGGATCTGTCTTCTATTGCACTCACCAGCCCATGATGCCTCATTAATCTCTGTATCCGGTCTACCTTCTATTATCTCAGATGGAGGGCACACCTTCTGTAGTGTGTGCCTGGGCCCAGGAATTTGGTGGCTGAATGGAGGGTGTTGCAAAGTAATCCAGTCCTACCCTGCCCCGCCTCTGTTCAAAGGAGGGAGGGGGATGGGCAGGTAGAGGCAGAGAACACGGTAGAAAAATCTCCAATCTTCTTTAAATAAGAAAGAAAATGAAAAGTCTGTACAGGCATAAGAGCCGGCTCTGTGGGTGCTTGAGCAGGGCCGGTCCTAGGGTCTCTGGCGCCCCCCTGCAGACTATGAGCTGGTGCGCCCCCCCCCCCCGCATCTCCTTTCTCTCTTCTCCCACCCTGCCCCTGTCCAGCGATTCTCCTTCGCCCCATCCCCCTCCCATTTATGGCCACCTGCCCGCCCTCTTCCCCCCCAACTTCCCCCTTTTTCTTCTTGCCACCCTGCGTGGTTTAAGTCTTTAATTTACCCCCGTCCCAGCAGCCACGTCATTTGAAAGCCCTGCCCTGTCTCTAGCCTTCCCTCCCTTCGGAGTTCGTTCCCCTCAGAGTCCCGCCCTCGAGGAAATGACATCAGAAGGCGGACTCTGCGGAACGAACTCACGAAGGGAGGGAAGGCTAGAGACAGGGGCAGGGCTTTCAAATGACGCGGCTTGCAGGGACGGAGGTAAATTAAAGATTTAAAGCCCCAAGGGCAGTGCGGTGTGGTGGCGCAGTGCCGCAGGCGGCGCCCTTGAAGGCAGGCACCCCCTGCGATGCTTACCCCGCTTACTGGGTTTGACCAGCCCTGTGCTTGAGCACCCCCAATATTGAGAAAATTCCTTGTATGTGTCCAGGAGTGGCTATTCCTCTGGGCTTAGCACCCCCATAATTTTGAAAAGTTGGCTCCTATGTGCACAGTCTGAATTTTCCAGCAGGTTGGACCGTGGTAGGTCTTTTTTTGCCCTTCATCTACTATGCTACTATGTTACTATGTTTCAGTGTGATGTGATTGAAAATGACCTGGGCATTCTTTACGTTGTGAGTCATTTTCATACACTGACATCCAAAGGGCCACTAAGAGGAAAGTCACTGTGCCTCGAGGGATACAGGTTGATGAACACAAAAGTTGTCCTTCTGCCATGTCCTGAAAAGCTCTAAAAATGGATTTTCCCCTCTACAATTAAAAAAAAAAAAATACAGAAAACAAATGAGGTAAAAAAACCTCATGGTACCGTGAGACGTGAAACAAAAAGAAGTGAGGAGAAACCACGGTTGTATACAAAAAAAAAAAACTTTATTGGGTTTCTAAAACGACTCGACATGGCCATGTTTCAGCCCTAAGGCCTGCCTCAGGGGTCTTGATCAATCTTAGATAAGTACATAAGTAATGCCACACTGGGAAAAGACCAAGGGTCCATCGAGCCCAGCATCCTGTCCACGACAGTGGCCAATCCAGGCCAAGGGCACCTGGCAAGCTTCCCAAACGTACAAACATTCTATACAATCAAGCCATTGTGACATCACTAATGAGGTTGGCTCTTATTGGTGGAATGAGCCACTATGACATCACAATAGGTTAAATCACTGCTCTATGTAATAAAGGTGAGCCAAGTAGAGGACATAAGTACATAAGTACATAAGTAATGCCACACTGGGAAAAGACCAAGGGTCCATCGAGCCCAGCATCCTGTCCACGACAGCGGCCAATCCAGGCCAAGGGCACCTGGCAAGCTTCCCAAACGTACAAACATTCTATACATGTTGTTCCTGGAATTGTAATATTATACACCGATGAAAATTTGCACACAATTGTTGTTAAGTCAAAAACTTTGTTGGTCTCCTCTCTTATAATCCAAAAATTCAAAACTGCATCAGCAAATATAAAAAATAGAAACTCAACATATAATATTTGCTCAATTTGTTAGAAATATTTTACTCAGCACTAAAAATTTTTTTTAACAATTTTTAACAACTGGCCTCATAAACCAAGGGTACCAATATACAATAGGACACCCCTTATAGCGGCTATCATCATTGGCCCCGCCACCAGCCAAACAAACCACAGAGAAGAACTCTCATAACATAATGAGAGAAAAGTCTGTGGTGAAAGGTCAGTAGGGATTACAAAATTTATTTTTAATTTTAGGGCAAAAACAAAATCCAACAAGAAACCATTTAAAATTCTTGTTAGATTTTGTTTTCGCATAGGGAAATTTGGTGGGAGATGTGATCTGAGTCATTGTCTTCTGGATATGGGTTGGGTAGAAGGGATCGTAGGATTAGATTGGTTCATTTGAGTAGACTTGCTTGAACAGTTGGGTTTTTAGCGGTTTCCGGAAGGGTAGATAGACACTGATTGATCGGATGGGTCTGGGGAGGGCATTCCAAAGTTGGCTGCCTAAGAAGGAGAATTATAGAATATACTCCTACTGCACCTAATTTAGGAGTCCAAATTTCAGCAAGTAAAATATGGCACAAATGGATGCAACTAAATTTGGACATGTGGAGAGTCCACTCAGTGTATTCTATGTACTGCAATGAATTTTAAGCCTATTCTATAAAATGTAGGTGTACTTTGCAGAATATGCCTAGGCGTAATTTTTTTCCGTGCAGAATTTTCAGGTGCCATACATAGAATCTAGCTTTATAGAATAACGCACAGCGAGATGTGCATGCAAATTCTAATCTGTGCCAATTAATATCAATAATTGGTTGTTAGCATCCAATCATTGATGGTTCAGAATAGAGCTGTACTGAATAGCATATTTTACTATTTTCAAATCATATTTTTGAGTACAGAATACGAATAATGGGCATTGAGTTTTAATATAACTGTGACGAAACAGTGGGTTTCTGAGCCTGAAACTGTAACTATTTCATGAAGTGTATTTCTCCTAATTGGCCAGCAGATGGCGCTTGTTTTGAGTTATGATGCTGGCGCTTGTTTTGAGTTCTCAAGCTGTAGTAGAAAAAGACCTTCTCTCTTTCAGTTTCAGCTTATGGAAAGGCAATCTGCAGTACCATTGACCAGCTACTTTCAAAATTGATGCCCTGAGCTCTGATTGGCCCTGGATTTAAAATCTAGCCTGAAGGTACTGGATTTTCCCAAGTTTCAGCCATGGAGCGGAGAAAGATCTCTTTACT